>NW_009259719.1:1718465-1728036 GCF_000687185.1 Egretta garzetta
GTGGTGGGTTTCTTTTGGAAAGGTTTGGGGGTTTGGGGGTTTTTTTTCGGCTTTTTTTTTTTTTTTTTTTTTGGTGATGCATTGGCTCAATTGAAACAAAAGACTACAAAGAAGTATTGAGCAGTGGAAACAAAGTCAGCTGATGAATTGGTAGGTGATGTTCAGTGCTATACAGCTGGGCCAGACTGGGAAGAAAGACAAAATCCTCCATTCTCAACTGTAGTTGGTTATTCCCTCCAGCTCTGTGCATTTTTTATGTTGCTTTTTCAGAAACCCCTTCATTCCTCCTTCTTGCAAGAATGTGATGGTCCCTGCTGCTTGCTTGCAGCCAAGAGTTTATTCCAATTCTGTCACTTTGGTTTTTATTGTTTCTGTTAGGAGAGAGCTGCTTGTGATACCAAACACTGTGCTCTTGAATTTGAGAGATACAGTGTCTGAAACGTCTCGTGATAGATGTGCTTCTCAGACAAATCACTGTTCTTTCATGTCATGATGAAAGTGCACAGATGCTTTGTAGATCCCAAGAGAAGAACTCTTTCTCTTGACTACTGCTTAAAACTTACTGGGTCCATTAGCGCTTACAGAGCCTGATTGATTTGGTGACTGTTATAATAGGCACTATACAAATATAAATGATTCTTTCTGCCATAAAGAATTTCTGATTGCACAGTGAGAAATTTCCTTCTCTCATGCTGGTCTTAAGTGGGCATGGTTCTTCAAGAAAATGCATTCCGTCTTATTTGTGTTGGTGCCAGGTCTCCTCTTTGCTTATTTACCCTGGAAGTCATCTAACCTGAAGGTACCATTTAGTGCTAATAGAGCAGCCTGTCTTCTTGCTGGCGTAGCTCCATGTGTAGCAATGATGGTACCTGACTACCTTGTATTGGTAAATTATGCTTCCCTTTCCAGTATTTTTCTGGGATATTTAGCCTATTTGAGGTACAGCGGTGGCATATCTGAAGAGTGCAGCAGTAACGTGGAAGAGGGGGTGGAGAACTTGTTTTGTGGCACATCATGGTCTCGTTTCGCCCACGGCCCACTGGAGTCATCTGATGGAGCTCATGCAATGCTGTGCAAAATGTCAGGAGAAACGAGGTCCTCAAGGTGGCATGATTCACCTGCGAGGGGTTTTAATGTGGTGAATCATGCCTGTCAGAAATTCTTCTGAACACTTCAGCATCAGGCCGCTTAACTCTTTTTGTCCTTGAGAGTTAACTCTGCATCTCTCTGACTCCCAACAGCATCTCGAGCCTTCTTCACCGCAACTTTGCATTTTGCAGCGGTGCTCTGTGGTTTTTTCACATGCTTCCTTATTATGTGCCAGGGACTCCTGAATGTCTTGCATGCTCCAGTCCTCACCCCAAAGCTTGCTGAGCTGAAAACAAACATGGGGTAGTGAACTGCAGGAGGGAGGTGGCCAGGAAGAGGGAAGGCTGTGATGGCAGTGGTATTGTAACACAATAGCTGGGTGTACTTTGGGCTGCTGCTTGTTTGAAGTTGGGGGGTTGGCTTCCACAGCAACTTCCATCATAGCAAGACCACAAAAGTATAATCGTGTAATTTGCTTCCCCTGATAAGGAAGATGCACTAAGTCTGAAAAAGCAAATGAATTATCAGGCTGTTTAATTGTGTAGGCTGGCAGGGCAAGACAGGAAGATGCACTAAGTCTGAAAAAGCAAATGAAGTTGCCATCTCTGTATGGTTTATTTGATCTCTTTGGTGGTGGTAGCAATGCTTATTTAATGTTTGCAAACAACACAGGCACACTCAGGAGTCCAGGTGTTTTGGGGGTCTTTGCGCTTTGGGGATCTACAGGTAGAGAGTAGAGGACAGACTTGGGCGCATGGAACTTATTACGTAAACAAGAATAAATCCCTTTGTTCCTTGGAGTGAAGTTAGGGTGGCACTGCTGAAATGGGCCCCATGAGAGCACGTGGCCAAGCAGAGAGGTGTGGAAGCAGCTTCATTTTAACTAAATACTCCCTGGCATGGGCTTTACCTCAGGCGACACTCTCGGTGGTAGCAGTGGATGGCTGGGGAAGGTGTTGTGTGCGTGGCTCCTACAGGGATCAGGGGCAACCTGATCACTGGTCCTCAGCTATAATTGATGACAAGGATTGCAGAGAGCAAGCTGAGCTTGAAATATGCCTGTGGCAACTTTGTGTTTGCCACGGTTGATACTCCAGCACAAGGAATCAAGTCAAGGTTTGTGGAGAGACAACAATACATGCATCCCCTTCCAGCCCTGCTCACCAGCTGTATGCATGTTTACATAGAAGAATCACATGTGTTTTGCAGTAAAAGCGAAACACCAATAATACTGATTTTTTGCCTGGAGTGTCTTTCTTTTTGCTAAACGGGAGAGAATGTTTGTAGAGGAATTTAGGCATCTCTGCTCTTTTGTTTTTTGCTTCTTTCAGTTTCTTCCAAGCCAGGGACCTGTGTGAAGGTGCTGACGATTGAGCCCACAGGTAACTGCCAGCTGCAGGAAGATCTGGCTCTCCTAGCAGACTGCGCCCTGCCAGCTGAACTGCGGGTAGGGAGCATTTATACTAATTCTGGTCTCTGTGGGGCTGTGATATGTGTTCACATGTGTTCAGTTGCATTTTTCTACATTTGAGTTTAGTGCTTGCTTGTTTGCCGGTGCTTCAAATGCTGAAAGCCTTTTATTGCTTGGAAATGCTGTAAAATTGTTTAATGAGGCTGTCAGTGCTGGTCCTTTCCCTTGGATTTTTCCACCAGCAGGGATCTCTCTAAACAAAACCCGTGCTATGTGTTTGGTGGGGATTTCCCCATTGATGACAATGGGACAAGAGTTGGCCCCCAGCTCTTTTTCCTTCTACCATCCTTCTTGAGTATCAGAAATGTTCTATCAGCAGGCATTGGTACCCGAAGCGACATGTAGGTGGAAGATGTCTTGCTGGGCTTGCTTGCTAGGAACTGACACCCTGCAGTGGAGAGGTGCTTTCAAACCCTGAAAATATTTCCAGCAGAAATGTGACTGGTGATAATTTGCTGTTCATAACTAAGTCTTGTTGACCCTTAGAAGTAGCCCACAGACCACAGGCTGATGATCACTATGTTAAAATACCATCAGTATTATTAGTTAGGCTCTCATATGTGGATCTTAGCTCCCAATTGCAGGTGAACAGGATAAATACTAGTGGTCTTCATTCTCCCTGAATGTTGGTTTCTGTAATAAGAGCAAAATGAATCTGCTGATGTGTCTGTCCTTTTTTCCCTCTCTCTCATACCAACCACTGAATTTAATAACATGAACTCCTTTTAGGTGGCTGCTGTCCCCAGAGATTGTATGACTGAGTGGTGTAGCAAAGTTTATTGCCTTTTTTCTTTTTTTTTTCCCCTGCTGAATAGACCTGCAAGGTGCAGAGTGTGTGTGTGGTTTCTTACCTGTAATAAGCCAGCACGTTTTGTGCTGGCTTTTGGCAGATGTGTTTTTCTGAATACTGAGCACTTTATAGAGGCAGTTCTTCTCCATCGAGTTTCCATCTACCAATGTGGAAATTTTTCCTGCGTAACTTGCCTCCCCCAAGTAACTGTGCATTTATTTGTGGCTTTCAATATGCCTTTCTGTATGTTTGCAGGCTTTAAAGGGAGGTGATACTATAAGTAACTCTCAGATTTACCTCCCCAAGAGTTAAAAAGAAAAGGATCGTGGGCTCTAAAACAGTGAGATTGACATAAATTTTAAGTCACTTCACAAATAAAGAGTGCTTTCTGTTTCATTGCTTGTTCCCAGACCTTGACAGAATGCTCCTGTCGGGTTAAGCTTTTCCTCTCAAGGTTAGAAACACCTCCCTTTTAATTCTTTCATGTAGAATAGGAGCCGGAAAGAAAATATGGAACTTGGAATAGTATATTAATCTGACAGCACTGTGAATGCCTCTGTGAGCTGTGGTTTTCTTGCTGTGTTCATAGATCAGAATGAAGGCAATTACAGCAGCATTAGACTTGTTGTGGCTGTAAAGGTGAAGAGAGCATGGGCACCCGCCTGTTCACTAGAGAATTTGTATGCCATGCACAAATGTGGGTGCTTTGTTTAAGCCTGATAAATTCTAAAACATTCCTGTTCTTCTCTCTCTAGGTTGGTTGGGTTTGTTTGGTTTTTTTTTTTTTTGTTAACTTACAAAGAATATATGAACAAAGCTCTTCATCCTGTTGCCTTTTATCTCTCATCCTAATGTTTGCAAATTGTTAAATTCTGTGAATTAGGCATCTTTGTTCTGGGACAGAGGAATTATACATCGTCATTCTTACAGAGTTTGATGCCAAACAAGGAATAGTATGCAAACTGTGTAACCTAAAATGTCAGGGACAACTGAATAGTCACGTACAAACATCCTTGTTCTCAAGAGAAACGTACATTTTTGTCCAGCCTATGCAGAACAAAATAGGTATTCAGCTTTGGATAAAAGCCAGCATTTCCAGAATTTGGCAAGAGACGTGAGCTCCTGCATGTTGTAATGCCATATTTCATGAAGTGGGGATGTATACAACCTTCTGTTTCACTGTAAACAAAAAATTTGCATGTAGTATCTTTGATGCTTGAATGATGCAGAAAACTCTACGCATCCCAATTTCATAGTTCAGTAACTTGTTATATGACTAAAATAATAATTAACACTTGCTATCCAATCACAGTCATCATTAGTTTTTAGAGTGAGAACAATCTATTCTTTGAACTGTTAAACGCGTTTGTAATCTTGGTGTTTTGTTTCTCATTCCCGTTTATACTTGAAAGCCGTTTCCCTTTCAGTGTTTGTTTTTAAAAGTTTGGTTGTTGTCTCTATTTTGTTTTAAACTAGTAGTGGCCAGAATTTTTCTGACCACAACAGCTGCTTCTTTGATTTGTTGCAATGAAATTTAGCAGTGACAGATTAAAGTAAAAACCATCAAAAGCCAGGCAACTGTCAAAACCTGTGTGGCTTTCCACTGTCTGTCCATCTGCCTAGCTCTTCATCTCGTGTCTGCCAGGTGACCTATGAGTTAGAGACTCCAGGGCTTCCAGTATATGAGACTGTAGGCACATCACTTCCTTGTAGCTAGTTTTTCATTACTTTTAAACAAAATCTTGTTTTCCAAACCAAGGTGAAATTGGACTTAAAAGGGCCAGAGTTTGCTGTGAAATAAACACTGTTCTCCATCTGTATTGACATTTGGTGTGGCTGCAAAAAAATGTGACCATTTGTGACTTTTGGGGTAAAGCTACATCTTGTAAAGCATAGAAGGAACAGGTGGAAATGAGTAGATGGGTTCCATATTGTCTGTCTCCACACCTCGGGTAGCGTGGTTCTCCATAGCAGTTATTGCTGTGCTTTGCGCGTTTGGCAGAGGCAGATTAACTGAGCTACTCACAACATGCTTCCTTTATTTATTTATTTATTTATTAATCCAATCCACTTGCATCTGGTTACAGGCTGGTATTCTTCTCTTTGATCACTAACCCCTGTATTTTGTGTTGTAATTTATTTACAGTTTTCTTGCTGAGATAATCTGGCCAAGGTACAAATTGCTGCCACTGATTTGTTTTGTATTTTTTTTTGCCTCCAGCAACATTTCTGTTTAAGTGCTAATAGCAAATTGGTAGCAGCGAAGATGTGGTCCTCCACGTGTGATGGCTGGAAGATCCTGTGGATGTTCAAGCGGTCTTATGCTATAGAGGTGTTGAGAATATTTCTGTATGGTGAATAAGTTATTGTGAATGTGTTTGCACCTCCTAAGCTTGACCGTTTCGTGCTTCCTGGGCAACATACTTAACTTTGGCAGCTGTGCTTTGTCTGCACAGGGGTATGCTAAGGAGGTTGCCTGAATGGGGGGGGGGAAGTGGAGGAATAAGCCAGTTTTCTGCAGGGAGACCCTGAAAGGGAGATGAAATTGCTCAAGCATGACAAGGGAGGAGAGTAGAAGTAGTAGAAAATTCTGCAAAGCCACTTCATGCTGAATAGGAGAGGGAAAGACATGAACCTGCTTTTTTAATAGGAGTTGGAAATGACCTTGTAAACCTGAGTGTCTGAGTGGGGATGAGGCAAGGCTACAAGCAGGAAATTTGTAATTCAGGAGACAAACTCTGAGACAAAAAAACCTCCCATGTCCATTCCAGAGGGATGGATTCCTTTTAAACATTTACCTTCGGACAATGAAAGGGGAGCTAAGAAGGGATGTGTGTAGGAGATGTGGAGTTTATGTCTCAATTAAAATTCTTGTGCTATGAAAAGTGGCATCTTGTCAAAGCCTGTTTCTAGGTTTGCTTTATCTGTAATGTGGCTGCAAAGTTGCAGCCTTGAAGTCATGTCAGAATTTATAGGAGAGGATGTGGAAGCTGTGGGCATAGGGTGGGGAAACAAAGAGGGCAGTTGAAACATAACTGCTAGCATTTGTAATGGGATGCCACAGAGAGTGTGGCTGCAGATCCCAGACCGCAGTTTGTTCATTGCCTTGAAACATGAGACACTGATAGCAGCAAAATAGCAGCCTGGGGAATCTACAACTGGGACAGTTTGATCTCATCTTTGATGCTGGAGGTGCTTGTTGTGTTACAGCTGGATGAAAAGCAGGTAATAGATCAGGTGGGGAATGTTCCTTGAATTGCTGCGTCTCCTCTGGGAGAAGGTCCCCAATGGGGACGACTCTCAGGCTAGAGGTGCTATAGAGAGGCAGCATTACTGTGGTAGCCATGCACACAATTTGAACGTCACTGGGCTTACTCTCCTGTGATTAGGAACCAGAAGCTGCCAAACGTTGCTGTGGACAGACGAAGAGCCTGGCAAATGGGTCCAGATTGCCATGTTCAGTGGTGGTGTGAGCTTTTGCCAGCTTGGTGCCTTGCCACATCCTAGAACCTGTTTTGTGAGAGAAACCCCACTGCATGCGAACTGAGCTTGGCTGAGCACCAACCCAGTGTATTGCAGGCTGTGTCTTTGTTTAGTTAGGGAGGGAGGAGTCATCCAGCTCTTCAGTAAGGCTGAAAGTCAGTTGCTTTCAGTTAGGATGGAGGCAGGCGTGTTGGAAATGGTGCTTAGGTAGTCTTGGGATGTACCTTTCCTGGATGAGAGAGAGCAGTAATAAATTCTTCAGCCCAGGCAGCTCAGGAGCATTCTTGCTTTTGGAAAAGCAAGAACCAGGGGAAAATTTTGTTTCTAGAGATTGTCTTGGTTACATGACTGTAAATATAAACTTTTGTCTGCAATTGAATTACCCTGTATATAGGACAAGGTGAAAGTGAAAATATTTGGAAGTGTCACTTTAAAATAACATAAGGCCAACTGATTTTTTTTTTTTTTTTTAATGTGTGTGTGTGTGTGCTGTCTTTGTTGGCAAGTGGGACTGGGAGGAGGTGTGTTGGTGTTAAAATAGTTCACTAGAATATTAATACTGCAACAACACTATCTTTGGCTGCAAATCAAATGAGAAATTTAAAATGTGCTTTAGAAATGTTGGATTATTCAAGTGAGGCAGTAATTGTAGCCAAACCATTTCAAACTGGTATATTCATCTATGTAATCTATACATTACTACATCTACACAGTAAAGGGCTAGTTCTAAGCTCTAGTATGCTTATGATACCTACTACATGAAGTGAACTTCACCTCCACTTGGTTATCTGCCTTGTCAGGTGGCACGGAAATGCTTTCCAGAGGTGTACAGAGGGTCAGGGAGTTTCCATGGATAAGGGAGGCAGCTGTAACTTCTACCAGGCATATCTCTATCAGGAGTGCAAGGAGTCCAGTTCCACACACTGAAATCTGTGTTCAGAGCACCTCTGGTGCTCCCTCACTGTGGTGAGGGAATGGATGGATCATTGCTTCCAGGAAAACCAAGAAGTCCAAACTTGGGACCCTGAGCATGTTTAAAGCACAGATCGTAAAGGTAGGGTTTTCTGGTTTCTCTTCCTAGGTTGGTTTTGGGGAGTTGCCATTTGACAGCACTGACAACTTTAACAGTTGTCCCGACGTGTGTTTCCGGGTGGCAGATTTCAACTTTTTGTGCCATAAGGTATGTGCTTGTGCTATACTTCATGCTCCTTTCTTTTTGCCATGAGTCTAGTCTGCCTGTCTCCCCCACTCACCCAGTGCTGGATACGCTCTGTAGAAGCAGCATTGCCTCATCTCCTGGAAAACCAAAAGTCTTATTGCAGCTGGAAACTGTATTTAAAGCATTTAACAAAACAGCAAACCCCGCCTTTCTTGCAGAGGTGTGGAGATAAATTTATGAGCTCAGCTACAACATTCACAGCTGCAAAATCTCCTACTGCTGGCTTGTGAGTTCAGTGTCTGGAGAGGGGCATGTTTGATATGCAAGTAAACAGCAGTAAGAATGGATTTTGAGACCCAACCTCAACTCAAACTCCTGCCCTAATGCAATGCTACTTTTGAATCTCTTAAGTTTGCAAATTGTTTTTTGGTTCTGAGGGTAGGTGTGAATAGAAATAAGGTATGGAAAAATGTTGGAGATGCAGCTTCGAAATATAGGGAGAATCAATTACAGAGTCTGTACTTCTGAAATACCTTTGAGCTGCTCTGACAGCTGGTTAGTAGTGCTGTTTGACTTGGAGCAATGAGAAAGATACTAGTGTTTTGGTCTGTCTTCCCTCTCCAGGCATTTTTCTGTGGTCGCAGTGATTATTTCAAAGCCCTTCTTGAAGACCATTTCAGTGAGAGTGAGGAGCTGCAGACACAGCCCAGCATCCCTGTGGTGACTCTCCGCAACATCTCAGAAGACCTCTTCATTCGGGTCCTCTACTACATCTACAGTGATGATACAGAGGTGAGGCCAGCCATGGAGCCTTTTCTCCTGTGCTGGTTAATTCTGAAGGTGTTCATGGCCGTGTTTTCCTACAGCATCTGGAGGGGGTGTGTGCGTGTGTGGTTTCTTAAATTCCACTGCCCTGTTCTGCTACCTCACTTCTATCTTGGGAACCCACGTGCTGGGACTTGCTGTTAGCCAGGCAGGGATCTGAGTTTACGTGCATGACGTAAATCCCTAGTCCTTCATCCCATAACAAAAATTGGAAATTAGGTTGCACGTTGTATGTTGGCATGATAAATGCAAGGCTTTGCGGATTTCCCCCCTAGGCTCTATGGAAGGATGAGGTCAGCAACTGCCAGTAGATGGCAGGTGGAACACATTTGGAGATGTGGAAACCTTGAGAGATTCTGCTTATTTACTCTTGGCATCATAGCCCACTTTTCCATTTGTAGCAAGTCATTATTTCCACTGCTATTGCCACTGGGGTGGGCAAAGGTTCCACTGGGAGACCAACGCCTTGCTGTGCTCAGTATTGCAAGCAGGAACAAAATGGCCCTCGCCCACCTAGTGTTCAGTCTAATGGAAGGTGCAGCAAATCTCAGCATTTAAGCAGCTTCCTGCTTTGGTTTTGTGGCAAATGCTTTCAGCAGGCCTAGCTACGAGATGCCGGAACACATTCTGGCATTAGGGCAGTGATCAGAGACACTACTGCACCTGCCAGTGTCGCTGCTCCCAAGCAGTATTTGTGCTCCGGGTTAGGTGCCGTGTACAGAGAGTGCGTGCAGCTGTGACCTTGTTCCTGCTG
>NW_009259719.1:1728105-1740225 GCF_000687185.1 Egretta garzetta
AGGGAACGTGTGGTAAGGAGAGATGTATTTAGCAGGCAGTGAGGGCAGGATTGCCGTTGGTATGCCAGAGAGCAGATCCTTCAGTTGTCTGCACTCTTCCCTCAGCCATGTGCTGAAAGGGCAGGCAGAGGGGGAAAGATATGTGCTGGGGTTGTGAAGACCCTCCTGACCTTGGGACCGCACTGCAGCGTGACCGTGTTCCTTTGCACCTCTCCAGTCTGCCAGCCCTCCTCGTGATGGCTCGAGAGAGAGGATGTTTCCCAAGCAGCCATTCCTTTCCAAGGGGTACCACAGCTGCCCTGTCTGGACTTGGAGTAGGAGGACAGACCAACAACAATGTGTAGGAGTCGAAAGAGTCTTGCTCGTGTGTTTTCTGTGCAGAATGGTGCTGTCACAGAAATTAGCTTGGCTTTCAAACTGAGCAGCCAAGATATGAGCTTCTGCAGAGAGTTCATATGTCATGAAAAACGACCAGGAAAAATGGTCGGGAAAACAGGAATATAGATTGACTTCCACACTTACATGTGGAGTGTTCTCCCTGCCCTGGGTTTCTCCAGCCAAGTGTCTGCACTCCCAATCCCATGTTTCTTTTTCCAAAGGATTTATATGTCTCTCTGTCATGTAGTAGTGACAGTGCTTGCAGTTGGAGAGAAGAGTGCATGCAGAGGACAGAAAGGGTTCCAGGCAGAAAGAGAAGCTGCTGATCAGAATACTTGTGTGGGCTCAAGGGGAGCTTTTGCCAGGCTTTGTCCTCAATCAAGCAGTTGGGAGCTGCTGCCATCAGTAGTGCTGGCTCAAAACGCCTCCAACTCATGAGGTTCCTGGAGCATATGAAAGGACAAAGCAGCACTTGATTAATAACCCCAAGAGCTTTGTTACACCACCGTGGCACTATGGCATTCATGGCATACCTCTAGTACATCTTGCATCCTTGTTCACAGCTGTTGCAGGGTGTTATACAGCCGAGATGGTTGCTGTGAGTAGTCTCTCCAAACACTGGTGTGGACAGCTGTAGGGGAAGAAATAATCAGCCTTTTGCAGTTTTCAGAGTGAGAAACCACATGTGTAGATGTGGACAGCAATGTTCTTGCTGCTCACCAGTTATCAGGGCAGTGGACCACGCTGCTCCAGAGTTACCGTTCCTCAGTCTAGACCAGTGTGGCTTGGTCTCTATGTGCCAGTGATCTTGACTCCTCCAAAGCCAGGTTATGCTGCATCCTGCAGATTTGCTGTTAAAGTGGATGTGGGTAACTGCGCTCTTTGCACTTCACATTAGCAGGAACAGAACTGTACAGAGAGAGGCTCTAGTTCCAGGTTAGTGACGCAGATGGCTGACTAAAATAGGATTTGTCCAACCAGGGGGAAGAGACTGAGTGAAGCTGGAGGTGGTGTCTCCAGCATTATCTACAACATTTTTTTTTATCCTCAGATCACCAGCAAAGAGCAAAAGTACCCAATGGGAAATGGGAGGGTGGTTCAAAAGACTGAAAACATTAAAGGCCTTTTACAGCAGGTATAAGCCTGAGCATCTGGTGCATGAATTTAGTTCAGTTTGAATGCCTGTTAAAGCTCCAGTAGTAGTTGATGTGCAGTGTGTTCCTTACCTAGTTGGGCCTCACCTATAGTTTATCTGAGCTGCAGCTTTCTGTCCTTGGATGTATCCCTGTGCCAGGGAGGTTGTGCTGGCTGAGTTAGCAGAGGCAGTTTGAGGAACTTAAGAGAATTTTGCATGTTTTTCACAAAATGCAAGTCCATCAGTACAAAATCAGAGGAAAAGTCATAGTGGGGACAAGGTGCTTTATTCTGCCAGCCTGTTCCATTTGTGTCTTTGAAGGGCTTTCAGTACCTCTGGTAAAAGCCACCTCCTTCCACTGCCACGCTGAACATTTCTTACCAGCCAGTTTTTGGCTGTGCTTCAGTGTTTCAGCATTGTTTTGTGCTTAGCTAGGGGGGTTAGTTGCAGCATGGCAAAATCCTTACTCTTTGCTGAGCAAGCTGCCTCTGCAGCATTTTAAACTCCTCTGTGGTAACTGAGTGGGAGACCTAGCCCTGAAATATTGAGCTCCTGTCTCTCCATAGTACTGTTAACAGTTGTCCAGTAATGGACCAAACAACACTTTAGGGAATCTCTGCTAAGACACAAGAGAAGAAGGCAGTTTGCCAGAGACAAGCGAAGTGGGTAGGACTGGACAGTAATTCCTCTCTTTCCGTTGCCAGCTGTCCCCGGAAAACGCCTGCGACGTGCTGTGCATGGCAGACATGTACCTGCTGCCTGGGCTCAAGCGTCTTTGTGGCAGGACCTTGGCTCAGATCCTTGATGAGGACAACGTTGTCAGCATCTGGAGGATTGCAAAGCTGTTCCAGTTGACCCGGCTGGAGGACCAGTGCACAGAGTACATGGCAAAGATCATTGAGAAGGTAGCAGAAAGACTCCTCACTGCACTTATCACATGTGCCCGTAAATCTAACTGAACAGTGAGCCATAGATACAACGGATATAATGGTTGTACTTTGGTCTGTAATAAATGGTTGCCCTCTCTGGTTTAATGTGCTTCCTGAAAATGAGCAGCGGTTAAGTAGCAAAGCATATGGTGAGTTAGAACGGAGGATGAGGAGTGTGGCAGTACCTGATGTCACTGCAGTAAGCCAGATGCTGGTGGCTGTCTAGCACATCCCTGTGGGACTGTGGGGTGAAAACCTGCCCAAAAAGTTCTGCAAGTGCCGTGAGCAGGTGACTTTCACTTAGCTTTCAGCCACCACCTCCAGAGCAACAACAGTATTGCCCAAATACACCAGCTGCAGCCTAGAGAATGCAGTGGGGTGTGTGGGGGAGCTCTGTGCAGGAAATGTTTTTTGGTGTTTGCTGAAGGGAGTTCTTCTGGGCATAATACTATAGAAAGAAGTAATCAGTGTGATCTCTACTCTCCTCCAGGATGGCAAATCTAACAGTAGGGGTTTCCACAGGGGAAATTTGGCTGTTGAACAGCCAGAAGTAATGAATCTAAAACTGAAGTTTTCTTTATGGGGCTCCATTTAAGTGTAAGCCTGAGTGATTATAGCTTGAAGTTTCAGGACTCATGGAGAAAGCTAAAGCTGCCATACGGAAGGATAAACTAGAATCTATGGGGTGTTCTTATTCTGAGACAGGTCTCTGTAAATTGCTTGTACAGTTCACATGGGAATGTAACATTTTCACCTGCAGCTTGAAAGGTGTGAAATGCCTTTTGGCATGTGAAAACAGCTAAGGAAATGATTTTGGGGCTGTTATTTTTGTTCAGTTTATAGCTTGGGGGTGATAGACACATCAGCATGCACCCGGATTCTGGCTTCCGAAAAAAGGATTTGGTTTGAAAGCTGAATGAGTATCCCAAGTAGTAATCAGGCAAGGTAGGGCTTTACTTGTGTGTTCCCTGTGCATTAACCTTCTCTAGCCTTGAGTGGGAGTCCTTGGACCCAGCATTGGCAATCTGCCTTCCTAAGGGTGTTTGCACAAATGGAGCCACCCCAGCTGTTCAAACATCAGCAGCTGCCAGCATCTTGTAGAGAAGCACTGATGATGGCAACAGGGAGAGATTTTGGCAGTGTGTAGCATAGAGCAGGGCTCAGCAACCTGCTGTGCCCAGGCGCAGTTTGGTAGCATAGACAGACGGAAGCTGCCTCTCACCCTTCAGCACACCACATGTTCCTGGGGAACTTGATGCAAAATCATTCGTAGGTGACCTGATTCTGTCAGTCTGGGTGCAGAACAGAGCAGCTGCCTTGCTGTGATCTGCTGGTCGGCTGTTGGTGATGGGGCTGAGAGCCATGCTGGGGATAGAGTCATCTGTGGCTCCTGGTTCTGAACTGGGCACAAGCACCCACTGTCTGGCCTGTTGCAAGACATTTCCAAAATGTATATTCATGTGCCTCAGTGCCAGAACTATGGATGCTTAGTTAGTGGGTCTTACAGTGAGCTGTTTGAGGTGCAGATTGCTTACAGTTGTGACCATTTGTTGTTGGAGTATTACTGCCTCCTTAGGATGAGTGGCAGGATCTCCAAGTGATAAGAGACACAGGAAGATTTGGGTCTCCATGTACCCTTAGCATTCCCTTTTTCTTCTGTGGGATCCTTCAACAGTGGTTGAGCCCATTATCCCAACCTTTTACATCCCTTTACCTGCCGTCTTGCCTTCCTAATGATTCTTTTTTCCATCCTGTCCAGCTGGTGGAGTTGGAGGAGTTTGTGGCCGCTGTGAAGGAGAATGCAGAGGCTGTGGAGGAACGGCAGGAGACTGACTCAATTCCTCTGGTTGATGACATCCGCTTCCACATCACCAGCAACGTGCAGACTTACAGTGCTATTGAGGAAGCCAACCAGAAACTTGAAGCTCTGGAAAACCTCCTGGCCAGCATAGGGCTTGAGTGCTGATGTGTGTAAACCCTGCCTGTCATATGCAGCCTGCGTAGCCCCCAGTGGGTTGGCTCCGAGTGCAAGAACATCCGAGTCTCTGAATGTCTCTTTTTCCCTTCCTTTGTCCTTCTTCCAGTCTACTTTCAGGCATGGTTTCTTTTTAATTTATTTATGTCTGGACATTTGCATGTCTAGTTTGTGTTTTGGTTTTATTTTGCTTTTTTGTTCCTCCTTTCAGAAGTAGCTCCCAAAGCTCAGCCCAAATCACTAGCTGCTGCTTTGTACAATACAATGCGGATGGGAGACTGCAGGCTGGTGGGGGTGGTAAGGGAGCTGTTCTGGGGGACTTGCTAACGCCTGGTGTTAGGACCCATCCTGTTCCATTGCCCAACAACACCTCTGAAACTGGTTCATGCCAGGATATTTGTTGAATTGCCACCAGCAGAGGAAGAAAACTGGATAAAACTCTCCAAATAAGTATATTGGAAAGGGGGTGGCCTTTCTTTCACTGTCAGCATTGTAAGATCGGCAAAGGTGGGCAGCGCTTCCCTAACAGTGACACAGGAGTACTTGGCTATGTGGAAGGCACTGTCTTCATCTGCTATTCTAGTTCTTAGATGAAAAAAACCAAAGTGATTTCCAGGTCTTCCCTAGCTTTTCATTGCTTTGAAGTGCTCAGAATTTAAAAGCTTTGCTTTCTGAACAAACACCATGGGAATGCAGTAGACACCAGAGTCCTTCTGTTCTTAGAAAGCAGTAGCATTCAATGCATAAAAAAGGGAGAGCACCCCTTTTCTTCCTAAGAGGGGAAGGAAACACATTCTTTCTGGAAACAGCACTTTTCTTTTTGTCCATTGTGGTAGAGCAAAACTGCCTTGCTTGGTGGGTCAGGAAGAGGGGTCACTGGAAATCTTTTTTTAAAAGGAAAAGGGGCCTTTTGGGTCTCTGGCAGGACAGTTGGTCCCACTTGTCGACCTTCTGGCTTTGCTCAGCCTTGAGCCTTGTAGCTTCATTGTTCTCCAGGAAATTCACTGTTTGTACTAATGAATGTTTTTGAATCTGTGTTCTGCAGTAGGTCGTGTTATCTCGTGTTGTCTCCCTAGACTCCTAATGAGGGTAATGATGTTCTTTCTCCTTGGCACTAATCAGCAGGCGATACCCCTGCGCAAAGCTTGCCTTGCCAAATAGGCTACCCTCAAGAGTTGTTCATCTCCAGAATGGCATGGTATGGGAGTCTCGGGTCCCCAAGGCACAGGCTGGACATGGGAGGGAGAAGAAGCATTGTGTGAAGCACACAGAGAATCTTGTACAGACAGTAGGCTGCCATTACTAACGCATATTGCCATTTTGGTCACTTTGTGAGGCAAGAACTTGAAATAATCCATGTCAGCTGTGCTTTGAGGTGACAACTGGGCATGGATCCTCTGCAGCTTCAGGGTGGTGTTTTCTGTAATGGTAGTGGTGCTTCACATTGATAAGGAAAGGGTTTGGAGACCCAGTGTTCAGCAGACACTTGTTTCAGGTGTACTGGGAGAATGGGTTTCTCTTCTTTGCTAATCTCACCAGGTAAGAGACTGATGCTCCCACACCACGTGAGAACTGCAGCCTCACTGCCCCTGCTCAGAGCATCTGCCTGTACCTGGCATGTGTTGCAGCTGTTTGCATGTACGTGGGCAGGCTTTGGGCACCGCTTGCACTAGGGCAGGCCGGGTTCAGCTGCAGTGAGGAGGGGGCACTGGGGTTTGGCCGCTGTACTTGAGAGAAGCTGGACTTTGGCAAAATCATGTGTCAGGATTGAGTTGCCCTAACAGAAGCTGGGGACATAGCTGGTGGGGCAGGAATGAAGTGCATTGACTTAACTGGACCCTGGATGCTTGTGCACTCTGTCATCTGTGTTTAATTGGTTTCTCTTGCAGAACAAGTCTCTTTGGGGCAGGGGATGGTGGCTGAATTCAAGCAGGGCATGCTTCAATACTTCTGTTTCAAAATGCTTGTGAGGAAATGCAAGGAGTTCTTGTGGTTTGTTTTCTGCAGCCATATTGGGGGGTGGGAAGAGGATGTGTCCCTGCAGGGGTGTGCTGCTATATGGAAGCAGGGAGCAGCAGGAGTGTGCTTCTGTGTGAGGTGGTGCCATGGAGAGGAGCTGTGTGTTTGTTGTGTGATTTGTGGAATGTGCCTCCATGTCCATCTCTAAGCTTGGTGTGGCTTTGACAGGACCACCAAATTGCCCAGCACAACTTAACTGGTAAAGGCATCTCAGGGGACTTGAGGAGGGGAAGAGCTATTGAGAAAGCTTTACTGTGAAGTCCCATATATTTTGGAGAAAGAAGGGTGAAAGCAGAACTGCCTGTTTTCTTGCTCAGTGGAGTGTCACATTCGTGAAAGCCTGCTACAGAAACAACCGACAGCTTAACCCAGCTGCTTCAGTTCCACCGCGTTTCTCTTCCCTATATGGCTGAAGACAATACTGAAGCAGGATGTTTAGTTTATCACATCTCCTCTGCTCCTCCTGCATAGATTCTGCATATGACATCTTGGTGGTCAGCTTCCCACAGCAGTGGTTGTGACAGCTCTGCACAAGGCTTGCAGGGAGCCACCAGAGAACAGAACGTGGCCTTTGCCTTCTGTTTGTGCTCAATGAGATGCAGAAACAAGATCACCAAGGAATGTGCTAATGCTTTTCTCTGCAGATGCCTCAGCTGCTGAAGCAAAATGGACACTGGTAGTGGGCAAAGCAGGAGGAAGGCAGAGGAGGGGCAGTGGTGCTGGGAAGTGTTTTCCGTATGGCTGCTCTGGAATAATTCCATTCCCGCATCCTTAAGCGTGGATCAGGTGAGGCTGCAGTTGTACACGTGGGAGGAAAGGGCCATGTGGCCTTTTGATCTGCCTCCCCATCAGTGCAGCTCCACGTGGGCTGCCAAGCAAACGCCTCATCTGTCTGTCTGCACTTAGTGGTCACATCTGTGAGCCCTGTCAGGTTGTCCAATTACTTGGGGTCCTTTAACACCCCCCCCCATCCCTTTTGGTGAAATAGGGCTATCAAAAAGCATGCGTAAGCAGATGGTCAGCATGCAGGCAAGCTCTCTCATTAAGATGAGCCAGGTCAAAACTTAGATTTGAATTCACTTTATTCTTGCTGCAAATAATTTTATGACAAAATAAAAACCTTTTGATTTTTCTTCTGTTGCCAGTGTCCTTATTGTGTTCTGTTGCCTCTGTCCTTTTTATTCACTACTAGCCACTTGTTGAATTAAGAAGATTGTAAAATTTATCAGAGCAACAATATATTTAAGAAGAAATGTGTAAGCATGTGTGCAACAATAAAATAGTATATTTCACTATATCTGTTCCTGCTGTGGCCTCTTTGTTACCAGCTGACAACATCAGTATGGCTTTATTTCTGAAAGGACTTGGTGAGCTCCTTCAGCTTATTTTCCTGGGCCAAGGGCGGGCTCTGCGCCGCCTGGTTCCCAGGCAGTGAGGAAAGCATGACGCTGCTCTCCTCCCTTGGTGACCCATTTGTACAGTCCTGCCAGAACATGGGCGTGAAGCACTGATTTGATTTTACTGGCTCCTTCCTCTCAGGATTATTCTGTTTTCATTAAGCAGCACCATGGCACAGGCTTGGGGGGTGGTGGTGGTGGTGGTGTATCAGGGAGGTGATTTTTATCTCGGAAAGTTGCTCCGGGCAGCCCCTGACAGGTAGGTTGTCCCTCCCTCTCTTGTCACCCTGTGCCTCTGTCATTGCTGACTGTCCATTAAACCCAAGGATGGAGATTTCTTGAGCCTGTGCTTAACTACTCTGGCTTTTTCAGTGCAGTCATGGAGCCTCTGAAGGATGTGTGTTCTCCAAAACCTGAAGTCTGCTGAAGATCCTGGGCAGTCCTCCTTCTCTTTGAGGACATGGATGCTTATTTTCTTTTGCTGCCTTGTATGTCTGGGTGGCTGCAATGGTCTTGGTGGCAATAACTGAGCTGCCTGTGTGCGGCCCCTGTTGACTTGTGACTGGCATTCAGGGAGTGAGGATCCAAGCCTGTCCCCGTGGCTCTGTGTAGGAACGTGCAATTTTTGGTGGGGGGATACTGACAGCATCCGAGTGACTAATGCTGTTGAAGGGAGGGACTGGGCTTGGAAAAGTTCAGGCACTAATCGGGCTTTTGGGACTCAATAAACGGTGCTTACAAGGTGTATCGTTGCGCTGCGAGAGCCTGGAGTAAATGACGAGGGTCTCTGAGGCTTGAGCTGTCCGTGTTGGTAGTCGCGGTCCAGCTGCAGAGATGGCACCGTCCCATGTAAAAGCTCGCGGTTGCTGTGCGTTGGCAAGCTCGTCTGCTCGAGGTGATGCTGAGCTTTCCCCTCCCTTGCTGTGGGCAGCCTGGTGCAGCCTGGGGAGCTGGACTGCGCCTGTGCTCAGCTCCCGGGGATGGGCAAACCCAGCTGGGGCTGGGGGTGGGAGACAGGCTCGGCTCCGTTCTCTGCTCACAGGGGGTAGGGGTGCTGGCAGAGCAGGTTTTTGTTTACCTTCTAAGCTAAAACAGATTTGACGTAACAAATTTTATTAAGATAAGAGTGGCCACACTGGCAAAATATTTATCAGAGTTGGGGCCTGTTTTGAATAAAGGCACTGGTTCTGCCAGGGTTGCTGCCTGCCTTGAAGAAGTGCTGAGGGAGAAGGGCAGAAAATGCCTTTTTCTAGGGTTGCAAATGGCTTCTAGGGTTTTAGGTTGGGGAAAACAGAGGTGGGTTATTGGCAATAACCAAGGCAAGGGCTGCAGAGAAGCAGAGTGTTCATTAGGGGACAGCAGCCACATCTGAGTGCAGCTATGGACGTGCAGATCCTTGTCGCCAAAGCCAAGCTGCAAGCTCCAAGCCACATGCGATCAGCATGCGGGGAAGGGGGCAGGCACGCCCATGCCTCTCACTTTTCCTAGTTGTGGTTAACTTTGTAAGCCTGCAAGTTCGGGCCAAGGTTTGAAGGGCATTTCAGGAGACTAAAGAAAGCCTTGGAAGAGGATCAGTACCCATGCAAAGAGCTAGCTGTGGTCCCGAGGGTCTGGCTGCTCGGTTCCCAAAATAAGCTCTGAGAAATGAGTGTGAGAGCTTTCCTCTCCCCCCTCCTGTTACCGTCAGAGCAAGCTTGAGGGGAAAGGCAGCAGGGTTGCCAAGTGAGATCTGCTCCCTCCCGACGGCAGCTCTCTGCGTTGTCCCCTGCTCTGGTAGCTGGCGTGGCAGAACGCGGGGCCGCTGCTTTGGCACGGTGTGTCAGGGAAGAGGGAGCTGGGGGGTGCTGTGGCCTGGCTGGGTGCATCAGTTCATGGGCTTCAAGGTAGGGTGGGGTTGGTCTCTTTAAAGAAATCTGAAGTAACTTGATGTAGCTTTCCCATGGAGGAAACAGAGCTGGTCTGTGTTGCACTGGGATGTCATTTAAAAACCCAGTAAGAAAAAATGCCTCCCTCCTTATTCCTGTATCACATCGCTCCTTTGCGAGCCAGGGTCACCCCGGTACCATTCGTACAGGGCTGCAACAGTGACGGACCCTGAGAGCAAGGCTGTGCAGAGACCTGCTCTGGAGGGAAGGCAAGTAAGCGTGTTAGTGCTTCTCGAGATGTGCTTTAGGAGATGAAGGCTGATCTTTCCTGTCAAGGCTAAGATGACATTATATCTCTCCCTTCTGCTCAGAAGGTTTTATTCTAACATATTCTTGGCACAGCATAGCAGAACCACCAATATTTCTATGAATTTTATTAAGCTTGCTTCCACAACGGGAGCCAGCAATCTGCTCTCTAGAACTCCTTCCACCCCCCTCTTCCCTGGATCTAAAAAGGAACTTTTATCCAGGAGTTTTAAAGCAAGTTTGTTGGCGGCCCTTTTGCAAAGGCTGTTGCTGAGAAGCTGAAAATGCTTCAGGCGAATTGTCCAGAAAGCTTTTCCTGCTGTGCTGTTCCCCGCCTGAGTGCCCGTCGGGCACAGCGTCTTCGGAGCCGTTCAAGGCGCAGGCTCTGGCCCCGCTGCTCCCGGGGTGACTGCTCCTTCCCTTCCCCGGGCTGGGGGAGATGGTGTTTCTCATTTCCTGATTTTACGTGACCTTTTCCAATCACGCATGCAATTTAACGACAAACTTCCAGGTCTAAAAGCACACGAGGGGAAAGCACTTCTCTTGCTCTGCTCTCCCCAGTGCTGGCTGCGATAGCAGGGCAGATCAGTCTTGCGTGCAAAGTTCAGTGTTCGCTGGGCATCCAGGGCTTGCCAGTCACGCAAGTGCCCCTGGGCTGGGTTTTGGCCACAGTGTGGGATGCACACACGCTTGGCACGGGAGGAGAGGGCTTGGTGTTAAAATTGCATGGAGTGAGGCCTGGAAGCTGAGCGCTGTCTGGGCTTTTGATACGGCTAACACAAGGGCTGCCCTGTGCTGTGGGCAGGCGGCTCCTTGCTGTCACTGCTGCATGAAGCTGACCCTGCAGTCCAGTGTGAGGGAAAAAGTGGTGGTTTTTTTTTTTTTTTTTTCTCTGGATGGGGAACCAGAGTGTTTATTTCAAGCACGTGGATATCTTCTGCTCCAGATTCACTGTGTTGGCTTCAGGAGAGCTTTGCTGGTGTTGCCATTCCATGATTTTTCATCTAAATGAAGGCACAACTCTCTATACAAAGGTTGCTGATGTTGGGAAGGCTGGAAAACCCTGCTTTTCCTGGGGCTCTGCCTCACTGTGGGGTTTACCATGGCCTGGTTGCTTGCCTTTGGTCATGGACCCTTCCTAAACTGATGCAGGGAAGGCACCACTTGTCCTTTGCACGTGAGCTGCCATCGCTTCGCCGCTGCTGTTCTCATCTCTGCGTTTTCTTACAAGACAAGTGTTTTCCGTGCTGGACATCTTGCCCTCCCCTCTGCTTCCCCCCCAGGCCAAGCAGATTTCTTTGCCAAATTTCCTCTGTTTAGACATGAGTGCATATCATGCGATCGATCCAAACTCTTAATTGGTCCCTTAGGAATTTTTTTTTTCTTTCATCTGAATTCCTGGAAAGTTTCCAAGACACTGAAGAGCTTCCTTGGGAGGGAAGGGAACTTAATCCCATGTCCCTCCTTCCCAAGGAGTGGCGGCCGCGGGAAGGCTGGTTGTTTGCCTTGCTCCTGGTGGGAGGTGTGGGATCTGCAGTGTTTGCTCATGGACATGGCAGTTGTTGGGAGAGGGACAGGAAGGTGAATGGCAGCTCTGCATCAGCAGCTTCCCCATCGAATGGAGAAAGAGAGCAACCTGGGCTGATAAGGTGGGAGAGCCTGGCCCTGTTTCTGTGCACGAAGGGGACTTCTTGTGCTCGTACATGGAGAGAAGAGCAAACAGCAGCCTGAGAAACCCCACTTTTGGGAGCCTGGAGCAGCGGCGGCAGGAGTCAGGCTGCCAGCAGGGTGTGGGGTAGTGGTGGTCTCTGGCAGCAGCAGCAGCCGGAGAGGCGCAAGTCCCCAATCGCTCCCAGCAGCAGCCTTGGAGTGAATTACAGCCCCCTTCTCCCTCCTCCTCTGATGGCTGATAAATCCCATGCTGAACTATTTGCCAGCAGAAAATGCAACTGAAGCACTGATGGTTTATAGGCCGGGCAGATCTTCTGAATTAAAATTTCCTGCTGCTCACTGAGCTGCAGCGTTTGGCCTGAGCCTGGCCTGGGTGATGGGCTCTGTGATCCCAGGGGTCTGATGGAGGCACGGTCCCTGCAGGAATGTGACCGAGTGTGACACC
>NW_009259719.1:1740262-1742918 GCF_000687185.1 Egretta garzetta
GGCAGCTGGAGAGAGCTCCTTAGGGGTTCACACACACCCCCCCCCATAGCACTGCTCTGGCTCCTGCTTTGCCATGGGCTGGTCCCCACCTTGCACCAACCCTGAGAGAAACCGCCAGCTCTGGGTAGCACAAGACCAAGCACAGGCTGTGGGAAGAGAAATAAGCAAAAAGCTTCAGGATTCCTGCAGACTTGCAGGATCAGACTAGAAGCACAGGCTAAAAACAGAAAGGCCACCTACGGCCATGACAGCTTGCCGGGCACCGGGTGGTGACACCAGGAAAACTGGCAGCACCACGGCATGTACCCTCTGTCAGCCCTCAAATCTGGGAGGAGTTTGCTGAACCACTAGAATACCGGGTGAAAGAGCTGGGGACCTGCCGGTGTTACAGCAAGGCCAAGGTGCCCTTGGCTCGGCAGCAAGCCCCGGTGCCGCTCTCTGTGCCGATGGGCACATCAAAGCCATCAGCCAGAGCTTCTGGGCTGGCGAGCTGGGCTGTGATCAGACACGCGGCTGGCACAGGGCTGCGGGGGGAGAATGTTGTGCTCTTGATTTAGCGAATGGTAGGTGTGAGGAGGACGAAAGGAGTTGCTGGAAGGTGGTGGGTTGGGTTTGGAGCTGCTGACGTCCCCAGCCATAGGGTGGGAATGCGGACGCGCAGTCCCGTGCCGTGGCAGTGGCAGTTGTCACCCCTTTTGGGGTGCAAATGAGTGGCCAGGGAGCTCTCGCAAAGGCAGCAGCTTGTCCTGAAGCCTTTGGGGGGGGTGGGGGGGAGGCAGGAGGGGGCCCTGCGGCTGGGGCGCAGCCCCCCTCTCTGGGCAGGAGGGGCACCCTGACAGCACCAACCCCGGGTCTGGGCAAACTGGGGGCTCCTACAGCACCTGGGCACTGCCTGGGAGCTGGGAGAGCAGCAAACTCCACTCCTAGCCCTCCCTGGGGTCTCAGCTGGGGGCAAAAGGTAGGATTTGAGGGGCTGCTGCTCCTGGCCACGGTGCAGATGCTTCCTGTTTGATCTGGTCATGGTTCAGGACCAACGCAGTTTTTTAATGGGCTTGTAAAAGCGTGGGAACCAGGTCTTGAAGCAGGCTGAGCTTGCCTGTCACTCCAGGCTCCTCCGCCAGCTCCGGACGGCTGTCTCGTCTGGGGGTGGGGAAGCACTTGCGCCAAGGGATTATTTTTTTTTTTTCCTGCTTTAAAGTTAGCACCTCAGCTACAATTCAAAACAAAAACCTTTTACTCTGAGGAGAGTAGAGCTAGTTTTCCTTGAGATCACCCAGCCAGCCCTCTTGGGTCAAAGTTAGACATAAAGACATCTCACACCTGTGGTGCCCCAAGCTAATTTTTCGTTGTGCTGCTTTGGGCTTGTAGCAAATAGTGGCGTGAGGCTGTGGATTTTGGGGCTCTTTGAAAAGCTGATCTTGTAGCAGAAAGGGAACCTCAGGCCTCCGTGACACTGGGCTGCCCCCAGTCCACAGTGGCTGGGGAGCAGGTGCTGGCAATTCGGCAGCGCCCGGGGGCTGCAGCCCCCTCCTGCACAAGCTGAACAGCAATTTAACGTCTCTCTGCCCTTCCCTTCTTCCCCCCTGAAGGGACAGCAGTCACCAATGATGCCCTCAAACACGCTCTGTTCAGAAAACATAACTTTATTATTAGTTGCAATATACATCGTATTCCTTTAAGAATTCCTAGACTTGTATATGTTCTTTCCCACTGAAAATACATGTGTATGTATATATGTTTTTATATATGTATATATATAAATGTATTTTATTGAACTGGAACACAACAGGAGACAAGCTCGGAAATTACTTGGAAAAGTAAGTGTGACCTCAATGGGTTTGTGCTGGCAGTGTGCAAAGGTGAGCAGTAGAAAAAGAACAGGCTGAACAGAAAATGGGATGGGGTTAGGCCGTGAGGAATGGTGTCTCAGTGCTACAGGTGGTGATATATACAGTAGTTACACGTTGCTATTGCTCAGTCACGAGTGCCACCTATTCTCAAAGGCAGACCGGTCTCCGGGGCGGCTCTGCACAGCAACATTCGTAAGGCCGGCTGTGCTCCCTGCAAATGGTACCTGCCCTTTGAAAACAGAGTTTAATTACATTTCCCTTGGCAGCAGCTCTGCTCATTACTAATCCGGTCAGCAAAGGAAGAATTCCTCCGGGGTATGGTGAAACCTAACTGGGTCAATGTAAAGTAGCTTACAGGCAGGGTAAGGGATCAGCAACAGCGGCGAGAGCCAAAATGCGCAGGCTGAGCTGCAGCTGGTGCAAATCAGCATCTCACTGACCCAGGCTGATCTGCTCCTGGCTCCTTCCCTCTGCACTCATCTCCCCACCTGCAAACGGGCTTTGGGCTTGCTCCCCTTCCGCTCCGCAGCCTGCCTGGAGGTGTGTACTGCCAGGAGGGCAGCATTCCGGGCTTTTTTGGGGTAGGTCTCCGCTCCGCAGCCTGCCTGGAGGTGTGTGCTGCCGGGAGGGCAGCATTCCGGGCTTTTTTGGGGTAGGTTTCCTTGTGTTGATTGCTTCAGAAGATCATTCTTCAGAAAACTGGCTGAGGGCAGCAGTAACCCCTGCTGTGCCAGGGGCTTGGGGTGCTTATTTGGCTTTTTGTTGTTGTTCTTTCAACTTTTTCTTTGTTAACCTGATTTTCTAAC
>NW_009259719.1:1744777-1747146 GCF_000687185.1 Egretta garzetta
AGGGTAGGGGATCAGCAACAGCGGCGAGAGCCAAAATGCGCAGGCTGAGCTGCAGCTGGTGCAAATCAGCATCTCACTGACCCAGGCTGATCTGCTCCTGGCTCCTTCCCTCTGCACTCATCTCCCCACCTGCAAACGGGCTTTGGGCTTGCTCCCCTTCCGCTCCGCAGCCTGCCTGGAGGTGTGTACTGCCAGGAGGGCAGCATTCCGGGCTTTTTTGGGGTAGGTTTCCTTGTGTTGATTGCTTCAGAAGATCATTCTTCAGAAAACTGGCTGAGGGCAGCAGTAACCCCTGCTGTGCCAGGGGCTTGGGGTGCTTATTTGGCTTTTTGTTGTTGTTCTTTCAACTTTTTCTTTGTTAACCTGATTTTCTAACACAGCTTCCCCCAGCCACGTGCCATTGCTGAGCTTTGTCAGAGAGCGGGACAAGCCTTCCCCAGATCAACGTACTTGGTTTCCTTTTATTTCTGCTGAGCTGCAGATGTTTCTCAGGTGAAAGGACACATTTTCTCAAAGGCACTGACCACAGACCTTCCTCTGCCCGAACCCAGGTTGGAGGGAGCAGACGGGCTCTGACCTTCCTGCTGGAGGGTCACTTCCCTCCCCCCGCCAAAGTGCTTGTCAGTTTGGGAAGGGATGTAAAGAATGTGGGCATTGATTTGCTCCTCCTGACTTCCTCGGGAAAAGTGCTTTCAAAAATCCCATCCTTAAATCATCATCTTGCTACTACCCCCGCAATGTCTGTCACCGCTGGATCACGCCTACTTGATTCCCCTTCCAGCTGAAGAAGCAGGTGAGGTTTATCATGGCTGTTGTGTTTCCTCGCTGTCTTTCCCCAGCAGCATCTGGCAAGGAGTGATCTTGCTCAGGGAAAAGAAGTTGAGCAAGCCAGGCTGCTGGAGATGCAGAGCAGGCGCCCTGTGCATCGCCTCCTTCCCATAGCACGTGTCACCGGAGGTTTAGCAGGGCTTGGGTGGGAACAGCTGATTGCACTGGAATAATATTTGAATCAAAAGCTGGCGTTGCTGGGAGAACCACAGCTCATTCCTCTCTTTA
This sequence comes from Egretta garzetta, assembly GCF_000687185.1. NCBI lineage: Eukaryota > Metazoa > Chordata > Aves > Pelecaniformes > Ardeidae > Egretta > Egretta garzetta. The sequence continues at coordinate 1,745,834 of NW_009259719.1, forward strand.
GAGGCAGGAAAATACAAGTGTGAAAGTGCCTGGATCAACCTGTATAAAAGAGCTTTCCTGACTTGGGCCTCTTAGGACAATTACAAGGACGTAGTCTGCATCCGCACATCCTTCATCCATCCACGCTGCTGGGACCAAACGGGACTGAGCCCCGATTCTGACTGTTATTGCACAGAGGTCCCTTTCCTGAATCTTGCCAGAACTGGCTTCAAGGCGGGGAGAGGGGGGTGACCCCCTGCAAGCGTCGCAGGTGGGTTCCAGCCCCGGGAGCAGCGGCACAAGACGTAGTGATGGTTCCCACTGCTGCCAGGGAAGGCAATGAGGGGGCTGGTTCGTCACTGGGGGAGATGCCCCACTCTCTAATTGTGCAACATTCGCAGGCATTTTCTTCTTGCAAAATTGGAGGGAGAGGTGCAGGTTAGACCCCTTCCCTTGGGCTGGTGCCAAGAAGTCTGTTCACAATGAGGGCCACCCTTGACAAAATGACCTGCATGGCCACGCTGTGATCACTATGCAGCTTTTGCTGTATCGATACTTTGCCTCCGATCCATAACTGGGTATAAAGTCATTCCCTTGGCCCTGCTGCCACCAGAGACCCAGGCAGCTCTAGGGTTTGGCTTGTCTGTACCACTGGACCAGTCCACCAGCTCCTCCATGGCAGCCTGCACACCAGTGCCCCTGGGCACCCCCAGTGCAGCAAGGTAGACGTTGGGTAGATGATTGCACCCTATACTCTGCCTTCTGCTCCCCACATTGCCGAAGGGGTGAGCTCAGCCCCTCTGCTCCGTGATCTGCCCCAGAGGTGGCTGTGCTGATTAGGAGGAGATCGGGATGAGCTTGGACGGGATCTCTGTTCACGCTGTGGGTCTCCTGCTAAACTGGTGGACCATGAGGACACCCACGGCTAATCCCCACCCACCAGATGCTCTGCACTTCTCTCTAGCACTATTTTCAGGCCATTTTCCAACTGATGAAGGAAAACAACAGATTATGACCGTAAAGTTATGGCGAGAGGACTGGATCCCGGTAGGACAACATTAATCCTTGCCAAGAGAAGGAACAATTAACCCCTTCTTTAGACTCTCCCCTCATTTTTCCCCAGCTCCCAGCCACCTCTATATACATCATATATTATATTACTATATTCTCTTATAACTTTGACTTTGCTTTTTCAGTTTCAGTAGCGCAAGTGATTAATTCCAAAAGAAAAAAAAAAAAAGGAAGGAAGAAAAAAAAGCAGCCCTAGGAATATTTACAGAATAGTTCAATTTGCAGAGGAGAGATGGGGTTTGGCATTGGGAAAAGCATGAATT
>NW_009259719.1:1747226-1749110 GCF_000687185.1 Egretta garzetta
CTCCTGCCCCCTCTGGGATCCTGCTCTGATGATGAAAATTAAAGAGCTGTTCAGCATGCTTTCCCCGAGTGCAAACTCGCAGAGGACGTGCAGGGCGGTGGGGGAGGCTGTCTTTATGCACTCCCCTGGCCTGGCCTTATAAAGGCAGTATCCAAAGGGGGCTGACGTTGAAAACCAGCCTTTTGGGGAGCTGCCAGCTCCTCTTTAGCCAATCCTTGCTTCCCAGCACCTTTGTTACTGCTCTCCTCCCAAGGACCAGGGCTTTTAAGGTACTGGATGGTGGGGATAGGGATGGGACGGTACGCACCTGGAATCAAAACTATGAAGTGGAAGATACTGACTTCTTTAACATACCAAAAATTATTGCAGTATAAATACACCCCTGCCACCCCAGCGAAAGCAGAGAAGGGGAAGTGATGGGGGAAGTTTGGTGGGTGAGGGGCATTTCGGCAAAGCCACCCAACTGGGAAGCTTTGGCAGCTGCTCTCACAGCTATCAATTCTTCCCCAGATTAGGGCAACAGCCATTTACATCAGTGAGTAATGCCCCACCCTGTGCCTCTCCCCCCACCCTCCCTTACGCTATGCGTGATAAAATATCCCAGGAGTCCCTCCATGTTAGATCTTTTTCAGAGAGACGTCTATTAAGAAAAGCATCTATTCCCAGAAAACCCCAGTAAGAGCTGCAAAAACAATTGCTCTTAAGTGTGGCTGGTTTCCCCAGCTGCTGAGACCTTCTGGCCAATCCATGTTAGTATTTCTGTGAAGACAGAGGTAGAGACCTCCGGCAGCTCTCTGTGGAGGGCGTGATAGGCTTCTTCATACACCTGCAACCAGGGAGAGAGCAGAGATTAGCACAGAAAATATAATCCACATGAACAAACCAGCCTTCAGTCCCCTCTCGTCAACACCCACAGGTCCAACGTGTCCTGCCCACACCTTGTCAGGTTTTTTTCCCTAGATGTGACAGGCTATGAAATCACAGAGCTGCCACTGGCAGTGCTGGCCCTCAGCACGCAGGAAGGCGCCGGCATTGCAGCTTGGTGTCTGGACATCACCTGAAGACCCCGCTGCCCTTCAGGAAGATAATGCATGTCCCAGCCCCATGTGTTTCTGCCTTCCTACCCTGCTAAGACAGAGGAAATACTTACCATGCCCTTGGAGTTTAGAGGATAATGTGGGATGTTCCCATCATGCCTTGTGCAATTTTACTCCTTTTATGCCCAGGCTATCCAGTTGTTTTCCCAATGACAAAAGCTTTCCCTTGGTCTCCCTGTCTCTCTTTCAGGCTCATCCATGTGCTAACAATTGGTTAATCAGCTGTGGCTCCCTTGACATGAGCCGACGTGAAGTGGCTTTTGTTGTGCAGCGCTTTGGAAAGGGCTCCCTGTACCTCTACCCTCTGGGGCATGAGGTAAGGTTGGTGCTCACACAGTTGATGTTGTTCAGAAGAGCTTTTGGGGTCAGCACTTTACCTGCTTATGAGCCTTGCTCTACTTCTACACCAAGTTGCTTATGTTCAAGAGACCCTGTAGGTACACAGCGACCCCTGGGTCAGGTCTTGACATTTCCCACCTCCCCTTCCCACAGCCCAGCTATAGCTGGTGAGAGGCCACCACACTGCGCAGGAGAGGGCTGCACTTGGCCTACCTCCTGGTGAAAGGGGTTGTAACCTGCTCGGTCTCACCAGTGCATCAGCCCTGCTTTGCCTCCAGCTCTCTCGAGCTCAGCAGGCTCCCAACCCCTCACGGTAGCTCACGCTCAGGCCAACACTGACAGGAAAATAGCCTAAAAAATCAAGAAAGTAAGATGACCTTGAGTGTTTTGTCCTGACTCTGCACTGTGTCCATCAGTAAATAGGACCCTTTGATATCGCAGAGCTTGT
>NW_009259719.1:1749145-1749852 GCF_000687185.1 Egretta garzetta
GAGCTCGCTCAATTCTGGCAATGGCATTCATCAGCTGGATGACGAAGGAGACCTTCATGCCACCATGGTAGACCAAGGGATCAGATGTATAAGACTCCATCTGGCAGGGAGGAAGCGGTAACTTAAGGTTAGCAATATTTCATGTAGAAAAGACAAAGCAGATCAGCCTGGCGGTGTCTCTTCCCTTGGCTTGCATGGTCATTTCCTACGCTGTCAGGACATCCTGCCATTAGAGCCAAGGCTGAGATCTTTACTGTGACCACCCTGAACTGCTCCCACAAGCTGGCTTATCCCATGCTGTGTGTTTCTCTCTTATGTCACTAGAAAATATTCAAGCCGAAGCTCTTTCTGCAGGCAAACAATCAGTGTTGGACAAGGGTGGTTCCCACAGGGGAACCTGCCTGCATTTCTCTCCTCTTTCATGTCCTCTCCCTCAAAGGTGACAGTCTCTTCTGCAGAGGGTTCTTCAGACTGTGTTACGTGAAAACTGATATTGTCCAGGTCCTTAGCCTCTCAGCTGAGGGCTCAGATGTTCTTTCATCTTCACTCTCTGGGGATGGAGACCGTGACCTAGACCTACAGACAAGTGACGCACCTGACTGTAAAGCACTCTTATGCCGAGGAGTCCTCTCTGGGTGCAAAGTGTGCACAGATAAGGCAGCAAATGATAGTATTTAGTGGTAGGCAAAAAAAAAAAAAAAAAAAAA
>NW_009259719.1:1750170-1756739 GCF_000687185.1 Egretta garzetta
AACAACTTGCTCAGCCAGACTGTGAGAGGATAAAAATGTACAAGAGCTGGTGCAGAAAGTTGCTAGGAACGAGTAGTTACCGCAGCAGGCAAATCTACAGTAAATATTTGTATACTGTACATGGAGACGGCCCACACAGCCACTGCCATCTCAATATTTGCCAGAATGCTTTGATTATGGGTTGGTCTCTGGCACAGCCTCCAGTTTCTCCCAACCCTGGCAGATGTTTATAGACATGATGGTTATTTATAGGTTAGCCGAAAACAGTCTCCATGTCTCCTCGCAGGCAGTAGGGTCTGTTCAAATTCTCCCTTGCTTTGGAGAAATGTGAGGCCCTCTTGCTGCTGCACGTGCCTGCCCTGAGGGGACCACGGGTGGGAGGTGGCCCACAAGGCCACCCCAGGGACACGTAGCTAGGCATAGGCATAGGCACAGACCTGCACTGTAGCAGGACAGCGTGGCCCGCCTGGTCCCCACCAAGAAGCCAGAAAGGCTTTTGCGTGGATTCTGTATTCATCTCGCTGTGAGATGAGATTATCAGGCTGGCAGAAGGACACTACATGGTGGGGTTTCTCAGCTGGGGGGATTAATTTGCCAGAGGGTGCAAAGCCAGTTTCCCTCCTCATTGACTCAAATGTGTTGGGGCACAAAGCGCTGTAAGCAGAGCTGGCAACGAGGCATCCTGGTGCTCACAAGTCTTTCCCCATCACCTTTTTGCTTCCAGTCCCCACTACCTCCTCCTGCTTGCACCTGTAGTTCCTACCCCTGAGTGCAGCAAGGGGAAGGAGTGGGTGGGAATTGGGAACCATTAGTGGCTGGCAGCCTTCAGTCCCAGCCTACAGCGCTGAAAATGGTCAAGGGGGTGAGAGTGGTAGAGCCACTCTTAACTTGTGCTGGAGTTGGACCAAAGAAATTCAAGTTGCAGCACTCATTTAGGGACCCCTGGATTCAGCAGAGGTTTCCAGTATTTGATTAAGGCCATTGTTGTGTTTTGGCCTCTGTGCAAGACCACGGCTGCTCTGGAGTGACAAATAGTTTTGGCAGGGAGACAAAGATAGAGGTCTCTCATCACAGCTCCTAATATTTAGGATCTTATGTATAATATCTCTCTTTCAAAGAAGCAAGTGCCCATGCACGCTGAAGGTTTGGAAAGCACTACCTGTAAGAGGCCACTGCAAAGATGAGATTGCGGTTAAGGTAAAAGGATCCACTCTTAAGACATGCTGAGCATCCTCTGCTCCTGCTAAAGGCCCTAGAAGCTGAGAGGCTGAACAGCATGCGTTCTCCTCTCAGCTCTGCATGGACCCTCCTGGTGTCCGCCAGGCTTGCTGGTGCAGACACTTCCACCCGCATCCCCCATCCCCTCCACCACTCAGCCTGTCTCCTGCCCCACTTTCCCCGCTCTGCAGAGTGCTTCCGAAGGGCCAGAAGCTGCCGGTGCTTAGAAGGAAGTGTCCTCTCGTGAATGTGCTCATGGAAAAAGTTCGGCTTTGACTTCCAAACCACCCGCCGCCCGGTGTGATGTTGCTAGCTCTCCACTGACAGCTGGGTGTACCCTGATATTTTCAGCCAAACGTGTTGACCTTTCAGCAGCATTTGGAGCGAAACCACCGTGTTGCACTGGCTACTTAGCAACTGGCTTCAGCCTAGTCTGGGAGTGACTTGTCTGCATCCATGTCACAGCGCTGCGCTAAAGCAGCACAGCTTTGAGATAGGTTTCTTTTTATATTTTAGGGGTTTTTTTAATTGAAGGCAATAAATGAGGGACTTTGCAGGGGGTGGTGGTGGTGTTGAGGGAAGCAGGAGGGGTGGGTGGATGGATTGACAGAAGTTCCCTTCCCATGGAGTAAAACAATGTTGATGAATTCATGTGAGCTGGCCCCCTCCCCAGCTCCATAAATGCTACAAGAATGACCTAATGGGTTTCTTTTTTTCTCTTGTTCTTTTCTGAAAGAACAGGGTTTTTTTAGCTACTGAGCAGCCAACAAATATTTTTATGTAGATGATGGGAGGGGAAAAAATAACAACCCAATCTTAACCCTGATTGATCAGGACTGCAGAGGGAGGATCCTGTTCCCAGTCAATGAAGAGGAATCCCTGTCAGACTTAATGTTTGGTGCATGGGGCGAGTGCAAAGCAGCAACTTGCTGGGGAAAGAGGGAAAGACAGGGAATGGGCTGTATATTCTGCAAGCTATAAACAGCAAACCCTGCAAGCCCAGAGCTCCCATTGGGGCACGAGCTCTGGGACAGCGGGAGCAAGCGAGTGGGGGTGCGACTGCTTCCAGCCATGGTCCAGGGAAGGCTCCACAGAGTCCGCCACAACAGCTCTTTTTTCTCTTTATCTAATGTTAAGACAGAAGCCACCATCAGGGCTCCTGCTGCATTGTGTTCCCCTGCTTAGAAGTCTGTGTCTTCCCTTTACATTTTGCAGAGCAATAAATTCATTATAAGGCAATTACAGCCTCATCCTACGTGGACTCTGCAGGAGCAAGACTAAAGTCAGTGGGACTATTCCACTGAATTAAATGACAGCTAACAAGGATTAATGGGGTAAAGAAGAGCCTGTCCCTGTGATGTTATTCCTCCTTGGAATATCAAGACTGGGTTTTTAAGGTTGCTTCTTGCTCTCTTCTGTGTCTCTTGCATTTGATATAGCAAGCAGATCAAACAAACATCTCCATACCATCCTGTGTTTCCATCCCTACACCCTGAGGACAGCCTGCTGGGAACACAAACTCATCAGGAAATTCTTGGATGATGTCCCAAAAATATTTCTAGAGAATAGAAAGTTGGTCTGGCAGGAGAATATGTTTAACATATAAATAATGGATGTTTCCAGCACATTGTGTGCTTTGAAGCTGCGCGTCTTGAGTCCAAAAGGAGGGTGGAGTATGCATTAGAGGCAGCCAGAGGACCAAGATGCTGTGTTGTCTTCAGTAAGTGCCTGCAGCCTCAAATCCTGGTGTTTGAAGATGCTTGGGAAAGTGCTTTACAACGCAATCCACAGCTGCTCTGTCAGCCGTGTGTTCACTTGCAGTTGTGCAGGCAGCACAGCAAGGAGGGGCTTGTCTCATTTTGAAGACTCCTCCATTATAAGCAGGCTCTGATGAAGCAGACCTACATTTTTATCCACTGCAGAAGGCTTCCCCTTGCTCCATGGAAAGGGAAAGGGCAGAGGAAAAACAATGACGCTCAAAGGAAGCTCTTGAGACTTGGAACATCATAGAGCAGTGGGAGCAGCAGCAAATATTTGGGTAGAATGACAGTGCGATAGCATTTATTATGAACTACGTCCAGCGGTTGCTGTGGTGATTCCTAACATCACCCCAACGTTGAAATGCTCAGTCAGTATTGTGCACCACATTAAGGGAGCCTCACTGACACTTTTCTAAATGCATTACTATTCGGGATGTCCCCACATCAGCACTTTTCTCCTGTAAAGCTATTTAGTGCAGCACTAGCATCTTCCAGCAGAGGATCCAACTGTCGGAGGCAGGTGTATTTAAAGCTGCTACCCTTAAGGACCGGCTGCGGCACAGAGTTCAAGCGCTGCACAACAAATCAGCGCAGAAGCAGCAAAGCCCCCCGTGTCCCAGCCACGCTCACTCTTCAGGTGGGGGGTGACACTCAAATTCTTCTCCTCCTTCCTCCAGAGCACTGATTGCTTTTATCCTCTCAATGCAAATACAGAAGTGAAAACTTTCCTCCGTGTGCTTTTAGTGAATTAGTTCTCTAATTTAAACATTTTCTCTGAATTATATGCAACAAGTTATGGCAGCTGAATGTAGTTAAGAACAGGTTTCTATAGCCTGACTGGAGTCAGCCTTCTTCCCAAGTATACATTTTGTGCAGCCTCATATGGTACTTAAGAACATATGTCATACGCTGCATCCGTGCATCAGTGGATGCAGACGAACTGACTCCGTGCTTGTCCTGACAGTTCCCTAGGACCTACTTTGTCTTCCTTTTCTCAGCTCCTTGAACCTTTCTGCCTGTGGTCCAGTAGAAATGTTATGCTCTGTTCACAGATAAGTGAACTGAAAGTCATTTGACCAAAAAACTCTTGGGCAGAGCCAAGGAACAACCCTGAATGCCTTGTGGCTATTCTGGGAGGCTTTTTGCTTTTCAATTCACCGAACGGGTAAGTCAAAGAGGTGGGATACGCTGAGGCTGAATGCTTTGCACACATTGTCTTTGCTCCTGATCCTTTCAGCTTCAATTCCAATGCTGGCCAAGCTGCCTCCCCAGAGGAAGGCAATTTATTAACTTCTACTTAAGATATGAACCATTGCGTGAACAGCAAGAAAAATGACAGCATCTGCCAGTGAGAGCTGACGTGGGAGCACAGGACCAACGGACCACTACACCAGCGAAGCTCTCCTGCTTTTGACACACCCTTGGGTGCCATTTTCTATCATTCCAGTTGATTTTTGAAATGCACCAAGTTCTGGTCTAGCCAAAGCACCTTCATTCACTTACAGTTCATGTCTCCCTCCTTTCACTCCTCCCATAACAGTGAGAAGGAAAAAAACCTCATTACACGTTGTTGCAGCAGTTGCAATGATACCTGCCTTTGCCACTGATGGCGTGCACAGGCTGCAACAGTTATTACTAGGAGTGGGAATGAATGGACGAGGAGTCCCAAATGATGGTGACACTACAAAAATTTCACCCTGGAACGGCTCCATGCAGTGTCGCAGTGGTCGTTACATCGGCTGCTTCAATTGCAGCTCGTTTAAGTCTTATTCTCGGGCGCAGCACGAATACCTCATTTGTTCAGAAAGGCTGTAGCAAAGCCAGCGTGTAATCCAGGAGACCTTGTAGCAAGGTCTTTGGGGCAAGCATGCTCTTTTCCTCTGTTTGAATGCATTCAGCACAGCATGATCCTGGTTTGCAAGTGGAAAAACAAATCTCCAGGACTGTAGGGCTTTGCATGGTTTCACTGCAGAGAGCAGGGGTGGAAAAGTTGACTTTAGCAATGTGTTTGCAAGCCGTATGAGTTGGTTTTGCCACTGTAATGAGCGGCGGTGGTGCAGCAGAGACAACCATGGCTCCCGTGTGCTTTCTGCCGCAGCCGTAGCACAGGTCTCTGCGGTGCCTTGTGCCCAGAGTGGCCGCAGGTGCAAGGCGCACCAAAGGGATGAACGGATCATTTCCCACAGTTTGCTGCTCTGTGCAGTCAGTTCCACTGACTTCAGGGATGTTTCACCTTTTTACACCAGCATAGATCTTGCCCTCATGATTTAGCAAAACACTTGATTTTTTTTTTTTTTTTTTAAAGAGAAATGGCAGCACTGGGACGAGATACCGACTATGCAGTGACTTTAAATGGCATTAAGGTTCTCACCTCCTTCTTGTTCCGGGAAATTGCATTTGGATCTATCGATCCCAGTGACAGGTTTGGGAGAACAAAGTTGAGCACTTTTGCTGCAAAAACCTGTGGGAGAGGAAAACAAGCAGTTAAAGAGTCAGTTAGAGCAAGAGAGATAACATAGAGGGCCAAATCCTGAGCTGATGGGAATCGGCACAGAAGTTAAGTAGCTGAGAAATGTCAACTGACACCGGAGACAGATCTGTCCTATATTTAAAACATTTCTTTTAAAGAGAAAGTGTTTAAACTGCTCCTAGGATCAGGGAGTGGGTGTGCCAGTCTGAAATGCTGTCAGCTGTCTGTCCACATGCAGCATCACAACTTCATTGTACTTCTCCTTTTCCTCATTCTCAAGTTAATTTCTAAAAAGGCCTCAGTTAAGCACTTTGATAGGAAAAAGCCATTTCCAGCCCTCGGAAAGGCTGGGCTTTGTTGTTTTACTGTCCTTTCCTTGCTGCCACAGCTTTGATTTCAAGCAGCAGCGCATAAGTGATGTTGGTGCAATTTGCAATAGTTGCCTAGGCTGCACTCTTTTTGATAAGCATATTCTCTGGGGAACCTGTAAATAAACAACAGCAAAATGTGCATGCAGTGGCTACGGAAATCCATTGCTCACCTGTCTCCTGGGAACGAAACGCAAAAGCATTCAGCAGCCCAGGCTTGAAACCGCTGGCAGAAGAAAGGGTAACAGCTTTCATTTCAATAGCACTACAAGCACGTTGATACCGGGGTTCTAGTCCGACCTGTGATAGCTGTCTTTAATTAAGTGATCACCATTTAAGTCAGGAAACATGCAATTAGTGTTTGTTGGCCTGTTTTATGGCTCTTCCATGTTCACCGCTAACCCTTGCAGGTGGGCTGTCCCCTATGTTCTGTTTCTGCTGATACAGAATCACTTCTGAAGCACTCCCTGACATTTCGGATCTCACATGATACGTGACAAGTCATTATGATATTAGAGGAATAACACAAGGTTGAAGTCAAAGTCATCCAGGAGTGAAAGGTAGTCAAGACTCACAGCAGATTTGAGAACGTGTGCGTACCTTGGGGTGGATACGACTGGGAACCTGTGTCACTGTCTGCCAGTATATCGAGCCCCTCACTGGCTATGATGCTGTGTCAGCAAAATTAATTTCTGCTGAGGTCTCCGGAGTTAGGCTGTTAAAGTAGCATATCCACACAGATGCAGGTATGAG
>NW_009259719.1:1756788-1767810 GCF_000687185.1 Egretta garzetta
GTGATGATTAGAGGAATGCATCTTCATGAGTCCTAGGCAAGGTTATGGACTCTGAGTGCTGACAACGCTGTAACAGTTCTGCTTCTCTGAAACCACTTACGATGACCCACATATGTGCCAAGTAAATTTAGGTACCTAAAGTATTCGTATATTATAATATACCTGAGGTATTAGCTTAGAACAAGTCAAATTGTCCTAGGTTTTCTTTGCAGAGTATGGGGAGTGAGAGAAACACCTCCCAGAACATCTCTAAGATCCAAATACTGGTCTGGAAGTGCCCGTCTCTAAAGATTATCATGACGACTAAGGCAATTAGGCTGCCCTAAAACTGGATCCTTAGTTAAGAGCCAGGGTGAGTTCTTGTAATGCCTAAAGGCATTTCAAGAGGGAATACCTTGGCATGAGAGATTAGCTGTTGCTCTCTTAATATCTGCTTAGAGTATTGGCCACAAGGTCAATATGTTGGTATTAAGGCCACAGATACTTAGGTCCAAGATGACACATAAAAGAGTAAAGATGGCAGGGTCTTTGGAAGATGGGGGCTTTGCTTACTTTTAAATTTGGCTGAAGAAGGAAGGTAGTCGACATACTCTCAAATTCCAGAAGTAGATGTGAGTTTGATGGGGATTCTGCTCCGTATCTGCTAGGTATGTGTGTGAGTATTTATATTCCCAAGGATCTGCAATAGGGATTTTGCAGAAGGAGCATAAATTTGAATCTTCCTCCCATATGAGCAACAACACTTCAGCCTAACGATATGCTGAAGGTGGGGAAGGTGTGACAAGGAAAGGAGAACTACATACATGCTCTTTCTCAGGCTCTTCCTTGCTGGAGACAGGGTAGACAGGCTTTTGTCAGATTCAGCATGGCCATTTTTCTGTTTGAATGATACATGCTTATCACCCCAGCCCCACTGCCTACTGATGACCTCGCCTCCGTGACGAGTTTTGGAAATGTTCTTGAAGTTTTTGCACGTATCTGGAGTTTTGCCAAACTGAGTCACAAGCTGACTGCTAACTGCCACAGAGATAGGGCTGGCTTCTGACCACAAGGGTAACAGCACGTACCGTCCTGGGTTGGTGACATCAGTGAAGTCACTTCTGGTGTTCAGCTGTACAAGAGAAGCACCAGGCCCTGTGCATAGACATGTCAGATGCATTTACACATCTATATATATACTCCCTGTGTGCATAAAAGCTCCTATTTATGCACAGACAAGACTAACCTCGGTCTATAGGACTGATTGTGCAAGGACTCTGCCCACCACCCTTCAAAGGGTCTTCAGATCTGCAGGAAATGCTCCATTCCCTCCAACATGTAGTACACCCTCAAAATTCAGATGTAATGTTGATGATTCTTGGAGGAAAGGTCACGGACAGAGAAATAAAGTTTTATGCCATAATAAAAAATTCAGAAGGTTCCCCTGGGCTGTCACTGATTTTGCGAGCACTGTGACACAGACATGCCCGACTTTAATTAAAAGCCATGTTGTTGAAGCACTGGCTATATTTGATCCATGAAAGTTTATCTCCCTGTTGGTTCAAAGTGGCAATGGTGGTTCTTGAGAGAATAGCACCCAAATGATCAAGAATGGGTAATGGGATGGCGGGGGTATTACCGACTGGGCTGAGGATGACACTATGGAGCAGTGGTTATTAGAGCTGCTCAGGGCCACCGTGGGTGCGTGAAATACTAATGGTGTTCAAATCCAGCCCTCCCCCTCTGTGAGAAAGATCTCAGGATAAGATTGATATAGATGGCTGAACATTGCCTCTTGACTGGAAGTGTAACGTCAAGCCAATTTCATGGGCTTTGCATTAGCTTAACTCTATGGGTGCTTCGCAGTGTAGATGCTTTTCTTCTGAATAGAGCCATCCCTAATCCCTGCACACCCGGGCGTGCTTATTTCTCTCTCCCATGATCTCTGCTTGACAAACTGCTTGTGTGAATGCCCTTCTGTTCATTTCAGCTACAAAAATGTGGTGTTCGAACTGGTTAAGCTAGCCAGGCTCATTTGGCTGAGTGGAAAAGTCTCTGGAAGAGAGACTCTCTACAGAGACCAGGTTGAGAGCAACTGAACAGTGTTGTCACGGAGATGTTGTATCAGGGATATGATTTGATACGATATGACTAAGGAGATACCAGGTATAGTGTATCCATACCTTCATACCAAGCCACCTTATATATGTTTGTCTGAACCTGATGGCTAACATCTCTGCTAAACTGGAAAGACCTGAGCAAAGCCAAAATAAGAGTTTTTAATATAATACTTTCTTCTAGTTTGACTGTATCTTTAAAAACAGCCCTCTGCACTGTTACTGGGTGCAGGTTCAGCCTGAATGACTGGGAGACCCTCAGGTACGGCAACAACGTGATGTCCAGTTGGGTTGGAAAGCAATAGATCAGCAAGAGGCCAAATGGAAAACACAAAAAGCAAAGAGAGAATATTGTGTACTTAAAGTCATAGGCTGAGGGTTAGCACAGGGTTAATGATTAGGGAATACTTCCTAAGGGGCTGTCCTGCCCACCTGATTTCAAAGCATTCAATAGCAGAACTGTAGTGGGAGATGATACTCTTTTACCCTTACTCTGCTCTTTGCCAGCATATGTGACTTCCGTCTCTTTGCATCCTTTGAAATTCTGAAGATCCAGAGCCAAATTTTGCCAGATTAGTTGAGAAGAAAAGGGGGAAGGCAATAAGATCCCTCCCTCTTCACTGGATTTGCAACAAGTGGGTCGATGCTTCTATCAGGACACAGGATTTATAGGGAATTTATGAAATTGTGTTTCTGCAAAGAGCAAGAATTTGATTTTCCTGCACGTAGCCTGCAAATGCGCTGCATTTCTGCTGCTGCCAGGGCTGGGTCAGCAGCGAGGGAAGGTATTTCTAGTACAGACTGAAGGACCCAGTGTGTAAGCTGGCCCACTGTTATTGTTGCCTTGAGCCCTCATTTGTTTAGGCCAAGGTAAATTCTTGCTCAGTTGGAAACTTCCCCAGCAAAGGGATGAATGCAATGGTCCTTGGGAAATGGCCCAGGGCCGAGAAGTCGTACCAGTTCCAAGGGAAAAACCAAAGCCTTTATGCCTCAGAGGCACAAACACCAATGAAATGGGTTTTGGCTCTCAGAGGAAAAAAAAGCACACAAGTGTTTTCAGCTCAGCTTTATGGGAAAAAGTGGCTTATGCAGGAATACTCTGCCTCTTTTCACTCCTTCCTCTTGAAAATACCGTTTCAACTCCAGGACTGATTGCAACCAAATTTGACAGGGCAGAGATATTTCAGGAATAATTAATTTTTTATCAGTTTTGAGACGCAACAATAGATTTGAAAGAGAAAGAAACTCACTGTGCCCTTGTATTACTGCATGCGAGAGACTCTTGGAAAGAGGCTGTATAAACACCTCCGAAATACTTCAGTTAGAGATTAGGATTTCCTACACTGAAATAAAGCAACAATCTGGTACAAATCTGCAAGAAACCAGACTACAGTAATACCAGTTCCCACAGAACTGGTCAGTCCTTATTTCAGAAAGGGTTTAGCATCTAGCAAATGGTGTGGCTTTAGAAGAAGGAAAATCTTTCCATATTTTCCTTGAATCAACTGGAAATAGAGGGCTGACAGTGTCTCTCAGATTCAGACTCTATACTGTTTTTTTTTCTTTATATTTATTCTTTTTCCCTTTCCAAAGTAAGAAAAATCAGGGGACCCCCTAGGCCGAGTCAGGAATAGCCTCACCTGTGAAGAATCAGCTACCAGTCTCCTAAAAGCACCCTTTGGTGCTCTGACTCCTATTTAAATAAGTTTTCCCAGCCTAGATGACTTCAGGATTCACTTCCACAAAAGTAGGTGGACTGTGGGGGAGGCACTTAGAAGGAAAATATTGACTAACATCCAGGTGGTGCAGATCTCAGCAGGGTTTTGCATTTTAAAGCTAGAGGTCTTAACGCGTTTCCTGCAGCGGCAGAGCCAGGTGATTAAAAAGCACCCTTTGGTGCTTGTAATGGTCTGTGGGGTCAGTAGATGGCTTTGGCTACAGCAGAAGGTGTGACAGGATTATACCGAAAGCTGAGGCAATGTGTTTCCTTTCTCTTAGAAGAAAAAAAGCCAGGAGAAATAGCTCAGAAGTAGATGAAAACAAGAAGCTAGCCCTAGGAGAAGAGTGTAGGGGGAAAGGATGAAGGAACGAATCCTGTGGGAATGAGATGTTCTGTCGTTCCTGCTGGCCCCTCCCTTTCATTCCAGCTTCTTCTAGGATTGTTGTTTATTCTTTTAAAAATTCAGACAGGAGGTGAGAGCTGAAGGTCAGTTGCCCTGCAGAGCCTCCCTGGGGAAGCGCAGAGTGGGCAGAGCAAATTTGGATCAGAAACAACTCTGGAAGGGAGATGTGCATGGAAGTGGGGGTAAAGTCTAAATGCAAACTGAAGGAGATGGTCTGGACAAGAACCAGCCTCGGTGCCAAGCCAAATGGGATGCCACTGGGGCAGTGATGCTTTAGCTGGAAGCCTTCTTTGAGGCTCATGAAGGATTCCTGGGACTCAAGAGCTATAGTTTTCTTTAGAAACTGGTCATCCCCCAAATGCCAAAAATAACCCTGGCCTGACTTACCCAGCAGCCTGTGTTGCAACTCTACCAGACTCTGTGCAAGTCAGGAAGAAAACTGGAGGAGAGGAAGGGAAAGGATGGCAACTGCGTGGGCTGCCACAGGGTGTGGTGAAGAAAGCACAGTCTGCTACCACCTCCCGAGGTAGCACCGTTCTCTGACTCTCATTTAAATAAGTTTTTCTGGACGAGCTCAGAATTCACTTCCCCTCTGAAAAGTAGGTGGGACTGTGGGGGAGGCACTTAGAAGAGAAGTACTGACTGGCATCCAGGTGGCACAGATCTCAGCGGGGTTTTGCATTTTAAGGCTAGAGGTCTCAGTGCATTTCCTTCAACAGAAGAGCAGGGTGACTTGGTGCAGCGCGGGTTTGCTCTTACCTTGATGGGAGTGGCGACTTCTGGGCTGGCTACCACTAAAGGAGAGATTAACAGCAAGCCTGAAAACTCACTGGGTCTCTCACTAGCTGTCAGAATGGAGATGGCTCCCCCCTGCAATGCAAAATAACAGCCCACAGCTTAATACAGGTGTCAACATCTCGTTTGTACAGTAACCCTGCTACTGTTTTAGTCCAAACAAGCAAATTATTACTGCCCCAGTGAGAGGGTAGTGTGATCAGCGGGGAGGACTGGAGGAGCCGGGACACGAGAAGTGTCTGGTTTTTGTGGGGGAAAAGAGACTTGGTTTCTGCTCTCATGCTGAACTCGGCTCTCCATGCAATGTCCGCCAGCTCCCTAGGATGCCCTGTGTCCTCCTTAGTTAAAAGGGCTAAGAAGAAAATGTCTGAAGTGGTAGTTCAGGTGGGACTTGAAAAATAAGTTGAGGCTCTATCAGTGTGACAGACTGGTGCTGCATCGGGAGGATGCCACAAAGCCGGGCTCGCTCCATGCTTGTGGCACTCGTAACCTGGGCAACGCAATCATGCCATCCGGCATGTGAAAATCTTCACTAATTACTGGAAGTTAAATATTCCCCTCTTCAGCGTCCCCAGCCCCTCCAGCCCCACAGCGCTGTGCCCAGGGCCCGAGAGTGAACACCCAGCCCATGGTTTGGAGCCCAACGCCAGCCAGGCTGAGCCCTCCAGTGTGAGGACAGCGGCTGGTGGTGTGAGGGGTGGGGGACAGAAGGGACCTGGTTGGCTTGCTCGGGAAAGTTTGCAGAGGATTAGTTGCCAAGGGAAATATTTGGTGAACTTCCACGCTGCCGGAGGACCAGGGGCTTGTTAAATGGAGCAGCAGCAAGAGGCATCTCAAAGACCTCACTGGGAAATTAGCTCCTTGTTACAGCGGCTTTGGAGCGCGGCGAGCACTTCAGAGCATGCCATGGCTTCTTATGCAAGAACACTTGTTTATCTGAGCATGGCCTGAATCCCAAAGTACTTATTCATTTTCGTCTCCTCTGGGAAGGCAGGGAGAGCAGATCAATGACATCAGTGGGAATATTGCTAGCTTGAATAAAGGGATTTGGCCCGTGTTGTCAGAATCAGACTTCAGATCTGTTCACCAAATCAGTGCCTTTGTTTTTGCAGCCCTAATCCCTGGTACATTTTCCTGTTAGGTTGTTGAACAGAATGAGGCTACAGGGTATTTTCGTGCTTCATCCCCTTGCCGCTCACAAAGCTTTGGAGGGCTTAACCTCCTGGTTACTGGTTAAAAAAAATGAAAGGAAAAGCCCAGTGCTGCAGGGAGGTGGAGGGACTTATCATGTACCCGGTGTGAATGAATGGTCCTATTAAAAAATAGGCCCATTGCTGCAAATGGCACTAATTAGGGCCATGATCCGGGTAGAGAAGTTGAGGACTGACGATGCTGAAGATGGATCTCATGGGGTAAGGCATGTTGGCAACTCAGTCCGTGAGTGAAGCAGAAGGGAAGGCTGCTTGTAGTTTTGTTTTTCCTGCTGTGGGCTGAGTTATTCCCTGCCACCCACAGGAGTACCACCGTGCTGCGGCACGTCTCCTGGGTGCTGCCGGGAGGGGTAGGGGATGGTGCTTACCATGGAGTGCCCCAGAATGAGAATGGGCAGCTCGGGGTGCTCTTTCTTCATGAGATCAATGTGCTGCAAGCTGTCCCTGATGAAGACGTGGAAATCTGAGACAACCATACGATCACCCTCGCTCTGCCCATGGCCAACTGTAGGGGAAAAGGAGAGCATGCATGCAAAGTCATTTGAAGCAGTGGTTGCAATGCAGAAAGGCTTTAGCAGAAACATGCCTGTTAGACTGTTACAGTCCTAACGTGACTTTCTCCTGCAGTTGTTGAGTCTCAACAGAAACAGTGCTGCAGAAATACAAAGGAAGCTGCACAGAACAATTTTAAAAGATGCCATACTGTCCATGATCTGGTTAAAAAAAAAATTATATTCCCCTGTGTTTCTACCTGCTCTTCAAAACTGAGAGCCCCAACTTAATCTCTTGCAGCCTTCAACATCAGGGTGAGGAGGGCAGAAGGGCTGTCTTGCCTTGCTGTAGGGAGGGGGGGTCACTGCATCCTGGGAAATCAGTTTTTGCCCCAAGGATCGTAGCTGCTGGGGTCTGATGGCTCACTGTACTGAGCCAACTGCTGTGCAGAGTCTTGGCAAGAAACAGAAAAATGCTGAAGATTAGATATGGTCGCTATAAACTTAATGGGCCATGGACACAGCCTTTTCCAGTGTCTGGGTGTGCATGAGCTTTGCAGAGTTCTGCTTTTTCTCACTGCTACCCTGGAGCACTGTGGTGGGCTGGAAACCTTCCTGCTACCAGGAGAAGAGCTCTCAGCAGAGGAGGCCAAGTGATGGTGGCTGCCACAGCCTGCAGTGGGGACGTGTCAAGGGCCGTGCTCCTCCTAGACAAGTGTTAATGCAAACTGTACTGCACCTGGACGCTGTTAGCTCATTCTGTATCTGGGAATTATCTTGTCTGATCAAAGGGAAGGGAAAGACTAAAATGGGAGATGGTGAGTTGCTATGGGAACAGCGGCATCCCTGGCAGAGGTGGAGCCAGCATCGCCACAAACACAGCCCCAGGCAATTTTGAGCTTGCAAAGGCTTGAAATTAATACCACCTCGGGGAAGCAGTTTGCATGTTTACCTGACCACATATGCATGTTATTATATATGACAAATAGGACTTTTCCTTAAAACCAGTCTCTTTGCTTGTTTCTGTTCCATGCAGGTTGTTAAGGAAAATTGTGAAGGGGAAAACACATCCTATCCATATGGGACAGGATATAGGGAGTCTCAAACAACATCTCCCTCCTGCTGTGTGTCTCCCTAGGCCTTCTCCAGTGGGCACTTCAGCATATTTAAAGGCACGAAGGGGCAATGGACTTGTCAAAGGATATGAATTGGCTGCATGCTGCATGGGACCCCCTCTAGTGATCAGCAAAGAAAAGCATTCCCAACCCAGCCGGAAAGGTAAAGGCTTTTCAGTTAGATCTGCTGTCATACCAGAAGAAATTGGTGTGTATAAACTTAGTTTTCTTGCAAGCCATCCAAAAAATCACCTTCCAAATTAGGCGGAACTTCTAATAAAAAGCTGGACTAAATACACTCCATCTAAGAAAAACTGAACCCCAACCTTGCTCTTCTTTTGCCCTGCCAGGTGCTCTCCAGAGCTGGGTCTCTTGGCAGTGAACACTGCAATCAGCCATGCTGTCTGCCAGATAAACCCATAGATGTCATGCTGGTCAATTACAAATAACATATTACCAGTTCTGTTTTCCATGCACACACTCCAGTTCCTGCCAAAATATTATATAGCAAGCATTCTCCGTGGATCAGTGACCAGAAGCAAATCGAAGAGCCAGTTAAAATACAAGTCGCAATAATCTACAGAAGTGAAGCCATGTGTGTGGCTAGTGGTTCTGTTAACCTTAAACTGATTTTTTTCTACAGATGCAAAGTGAGCTTTCCCCAACTTTTATACATGTCCAGTCCACCCACCCTGTGGACCTCAAATGCATTATCTGCCTAATATTTAAACTTCAAATTTAGCAGCTTAATATGAGTTGAAGAGTCCAGAGAGAGGAAAATTTTCTCTTAGCAGAGCTCTGTGCTTCCACTTCTTTTTTCGCTGCTGCTGCTTGCACTTGCTCCTAGTATCTCTTTCTCTACAGTGTCCATGTCAGACAGCTGAGCAAGCAGAAATAGCAAGCGCCTGTGGCCCAGGTCTGCATATGGGCCATGACCCCCTGTTGTGGAGCTGTGAGGCTTTGCTCTATTTTTGGATGAGACAGAGGCAGGTCTGGAAAGCCTCCTTGGTCCTCAGCATGGAGAAAATCCCCTGGTCCTCCCACATAGCAATGATACTGCTCACAACAGCCACAGTTATGATTGTGGAAGCCAAGAAATATCCGTGCAATAGCTGCGACAAGTATCACATTCGACTTCTGCAGGGTTTGGGGTTTTTTTATTAATAAATTAATGAACCCACCTTTCAACCCTGCTTTTAACTACTATTCCCCACTCAGATGGCACAGAGTGATGCTTGAGGAGCAGTTTGTCTGCATGTATGATAATGGAAGGCCATGCACGTCTTTGCTTTGATACTATCCCAGCTCCTTGTGGCATCGCTAGGTTTTGTTCTTCTATTTTACTATTTTTCCCTCTTCCTTTCCAAGAAACCTAACTCACTCCACCAGAGAATGAGTTTATTGCAAGTTTGAATCCCCCAGTTGAGAAAGTTTCAGGGTGAGGAACTAAGACTATTAGATGGAAGACATGCACAACCAAACATCAACACAGTCATTGACATGTTTTTCTCTGATCTTTTGCTTTTAGAGCTATTAAGAATGAAAGGTTGGGTTCATCCTTGATGACGAAGCTATTTGCTTTGGGTTTTGCTGGGAATGAATCTGTTGTAGTGGTTCCACAGTGCTGGTGGCAAGGCACTGGCTGCAGGAGGAGGGGAACCGCCTGCGCCTGGGAACTGGAACTAACAAGAGGCTGCTCCACACCCAAGTGACACAACAGAGAAGTGTCACAAGAATCACAGCTCCATGAGTTCCTCATCACAACGCTCCCTCTGGGGCCGCTGGTTTCAGCAGGGCAATGTGAGATTATAACCATGAGATGCTCAGCTGTAAAGAGTTGGGATTGCCAGTGCACATCCACATGACACACCTGGTTTCCAAAAACTGTCGAATAGGTTTCATATCTCTCCGGCTTCACATCCAGCTTGCACTGGTTCACTGCTAGTATCGATTATGTGCAGTGGCTCAGTGACCGACCATTTCGGGCCGCGTGTACTGAGATAATTGTGGGCACCCTTTCCTAGATGCGAGCCTTTAAAAACAAGGATCCAAACCATGTCTTTTCAAATGGCAAATCTAGTATTGGAGGGTCTAAGCCTCCATTTCCAACCAAACACACCACTGCAAAATAACACACTTTGCTCAAACAAAGTCTGAATAAAAGTTGCAATGATCTGGCCCAATGTGTAATAGCTATTAAGTTCTGCCCCCTGTGTTTTCTGCATGAGGTTGCTCTGACTGCAGCTCTACCACCGTAAAGACACGAACAATAACTCATGATCAATCAATCCTGTTGGAAAGCATGACTTCAGAGCATGATTTCACCTCTGATTATAGATCCTCCGCAGCTACACAGCTTTCTGGATGGGAGGATACTGACTGGCTGTGCAGGAAGACAGCTGAGGGTTCAGCGATGACATATTTGAGAGCTTCAGGGCTCTGGGGAGCGTGTTATCATCATGTAGGTGATTATGCTTCCTGCGTAATGGATCCTGTGGCCCTGCAAATGCATACTTCTACAAGTCCCTACATTCCTCAAATACCATATCCTCTTGTACTGTGGGGCTTGCTTTTGAAAACCACTCCAAAGCAGCTCGAATCTTCAGCTGGTACTGGCTCACACACCTCAAAAAATGTTGCATCCCAGTCAGATTGGAGATATGATGAAGAAAATGTAAATAAAAAGCAAAGTGCAACTTGATGCTCCCTTCTGTTCAGTAATGGCCAAATGGGAACTGCCTGAAGAAACGAGCACCCCAGCTCTGGGCTTGCTGGGCAGGTTCATTCAGACGGGAGCCCTGATGGGTGCTCTGCCTGCTGGGGGTTAATTCCCACCATGATGCTTGTTTGCTGGGGCTGTGGGGCCACATCATAGCTGTAGAAATCCATCCTCAAATGCACTAAATAAGACCAGCAGAGCATTAGGCAAAGAGGAGAGCCTGGCAGTGCCTGTCTCTGCACACCCAAGGGTACCTGAGCACCCAGCGCTCCGAGGCACTGCGGGGATGGATGAGCACAGCAGCACACCTTGACCACCCTCAGATATTTGCAGAATTTTTGTTCTGAACACCAATTTTTATGTAAGCCACACACTATACATATTTATTTCTCCTTCCTAGCACCAACCCCTCCTTACAAGGGCGCAGCCCAACCCTGCACACTCAGGCGTGGACTGAATCACTCTTCAGAGC
>NW_009259719.1:1767950-1782974 GCF_000687185.1 Egretta garzetta
TTGCTACGGAAGATGAGGTGACAGGGGAAATGCAGGGTCAGATGTTGGCTTCAGCTATGCTGCTGTAAATTTACCAGTTTCAGTGGTGTTCCTTAAAGCTTACAGTCATGGGAGAGCAGAAATGATGGACTATGTTGTTTTTTCAGCCTTTGCTCCCTATTTATTATGGAAAAGCTGTAAAACAGAAAGAGAGGACATGAGAAATCTGCCTGGGGAGCAGTATTTCTCCAGGCAGAATCTGGATCTTGACTTTTCACATATTTTGAGGTTTCCAACTTTGGGGGAAAGGGGATGGTTTGGATCCATTTTTATTGCAGCGAGGATGCCATCACAGGCATCTGTGGGGAGAAATGCTCTCCCTAACCCACCAATGGTAGAAACAATCAGGAGGAATGCATGGCTTGACTCCTGCCTTGGGATCCATCACACTGTGTTTGTTTTCCTCGCTAGATACGTAACTCCGAGATTTTGAAGGGGGGGAACCAAGAACAGGGAGAATTAGGAAATGGTCAGGCACTCCAGGCTTACCACTCCCTGAGCATAAATACCTTTGGAATTGCAATGGCACTAACACAGGAGCACCAGGAGTTTTCAGAAGTAGTTAAAGGTGAGAACTGCCACCACAGCAAAGTCAGTGATTCACCAGCCACAGCCGAGGCGCCGCTCCTGTACCGCAGAGTCCCATATCGAAAGGATGCTTCTTAATCATGTCAGAGGGGGCCATTGGCAAGGCTTGGCACCGTAGTGTTTGATTTAATAAGCTGGAGCATGGGTGTGATTCAGTTCCCAGAGGAGCCATTGGAAGCCAGAAAAGGTGATTTTACTGCTTTGGTGCTGGCTCCGCAGCAGCAGCAGGCAGCAGCACGTTACAGCGCGGACAGTGGTGTGCAAAGAAAGGATTTTTGTTGGAGCCCACACCAGTCTCAGGCTGAAGACCCTCTTCTTTCACTACCTCCTTCATCAATAAGCTTACTGGAGTCTGACAAGGCCATTTGAAGCAAATACCTAAATGCTTTTTGGAAGAGGAGGTATTTACGTGAGTGTTATGTGTTTGTTAGCTTTCCAAAAGATTTGTTTTATTTCTGAAGGCCTCTGCCTCTGTTTTCTGCCCCAAATTGGAGACGGGATGGGCTCCTCACTGGTGCTGGACACTGCAGCAGGAGGGAAGGTGAGTCCAGCTACCCCCACCCCTTTTTGCTCTCATGCCCCAGCAGGTGATGCTGCTGGAGAGACACATGAAAATAGTGTCTCCTCCCTGCTGCTAAACTATCTGAGTTAGGAAAAAACCCATAATTAAATGATCTCATAGATGCTTTCACTCTGCAGGTGGCCCACACGGAGGAGCAATGCTGGGTTTTGAGCCCACAGGAGGGAGATGCCAGTGACAGAAATTTGGGTGGCTCTTCTGCTGCTCAAGGTGAGAATGTGCCAATCCCATCCCTCTCCCGCAATCTTCCTGAGCTTGTGGCAGCTTGCTCAGGTGGGGACCTCGCTGTGGTGGTCCACAAACTGCCCTGCAATCCCACTGCTGTGGGAAGGGACCCCTTTCAGTAGCTTGTTTTAGTATCTAGCCCCCATAGACTGGGAGACAGTGACCCTTGCCTGCATCTACTTTCCACTCTGCCCCATATGAAATGCATGCAGAATGGAGGTAATACTTATACTTAAAGCACAAGATGAAGCTGATGATACAGTTTTCGGGAGTGTTTCAGTTTTGGAAGTTAGTGCAGCAGTTAATTAAGTGGTGTCACACGGCATTACAGCTGATGCCAGTATTTATGCGATCTATTGAAACTCGACTGAGCAAGGACTGCTTTTTTTTTGCACTTGTACAGCTCCCAGCACTGCAGGGCGTCATCACAGACCTTGGTCCAAGGTACTGCAAGATCTAAAAGTAATAATTAACTCTAATCCCAGACTGTAAGGCAGCACAGTTTTGCAGAGGAGGAGATGGGAGAAAGCACATAGATGGAGAATGTGGGTGAGACAATACACAAGACGACACTAATAATGGGTTTACATAGCAAATGTTGTGTGAAGCCTTGATTTTCTGCTTGGGTGTTTTTTTAAGGTTTAATGAAAAAAATATTAATGAACTAGTAAACACTTCATATTGTCATAACAGTTCACTACCAAAAAAACGATACTTGTTTTGTAATGAATCAAGTACACATCCTTTTCATCAAGTGAGCAAAGCTCATTAATTAAACATACTGGATTTCAAAGCTCTCAATGTTTAATTATTTGTTTAACAAGCAGTACATCTAATCCACCATTCAGGCACACAAACAACTAAAACAACAGGAAGAAGCTTCAAAGCAGGACAACCAACATCTGGAAAAGTCAACAGCCTGTGTCTGTACTGTCAGTAACGTGTACAGCAAATGTTCCACCCGCAGAACAAATACACGCAGGAAGCACCTCTGAGTTCATCCTGCAGATTCCTCCACAACAAAGCGGCTCCCTTGCCCTGAGGACAGACTTATCACAGCAAGGGACCCTGGTCTGGTTTTACCTCCCCTATCTTTTTCCCTTCCCCAACCAAATAGAGTCTGGCGCATGGAGGGCATTGGGTAGTGTCTGCCCTCCCTGTGTACGTACTCGTCATTTTGCATGCAGGTGGCAAGTCAAGGCAGGACAGAGACACCCGCGCTAGCGAGAAGCAGGGTAAGCTGTCCTAGGGTTTGCCAGGCTGCCTTGACCCCGACCAAGCTGCCACCCAGGTCAGCTGCTGTGCTGCGTTGTATTCTGTAGCTCCACCTTGGAGGTGAGCTTTTCAACGTCCATCTGACAGAGCCTCAGCTGTGCACCATCTCTTTCATCCTCTCCCACAGCTCTGGTTTCCACAAGCAGAAAAAGCAGAGCTTAGGCTGGAAGGGAGCTGTGGAGTCCTCCAGCTGAGGCTCTGATCTGGACCTGGACCACCAGCAGACAAGACCGTGGGGCACAGTGCAGAGTAAACCTGCTCCACAGTACTGGCAAGTTTTACACTGTGAATATTTGATACGAGCCTACTGCCTAAGGGTTTTCCAGGAGGACTACTTCCACCTCAGCTGGCAAGCATTAGGAACTAAAAGGAGAGGGTTCCCCCTCACTACTGCTTCCATCTTTATGTTCCTTGAGGATCTGAAAAATAGCTCAACACATACTTAACTGCAGTAACTTTTGTCCACTCTTCTCTGCCTGGTTAGTCCTCCACATCCCTTCTTTCACACCGCCTATATAGATACAGTGACTACACTGGGTTTCCCATGACAATAGGCACATTATAGAACCATTAGATATGGTACCCAACAGAAGTACCTCTCCACCCTTGATGTTTTATGTATGGAGCATATACCCAAGAATTACAGATGGATTCTGCCTCTCTCTTACCAAAAGGGAGTCTTGTCCTGAACACTCACGTCCATCAGCTTCCCTATTCCTTCTCGAGGTTAGGAAAATCATTTTCCTTTCAGCATTTGCTGGATAGTTTTTATTCACTTGCCTCACACAAAGGGTGCAGCAAACTGAAAGCCTTCTCCTCCCACATCAGAGACACATTTGCAGAGCTGAGATATTTTTAGAGTAGTGCATACACAGAGTTATATTGTTTGTTGTCTTGGTTAGGGAAAAAAAAAGAAACAGGCAATTTTCTATACTAAAATTATTTGTGCCTTACTGCTGGGGAGCAGAGAACTAGTCGTCTTGCTGAAACCATTTACAATTTCTGTACCCCAGAGATGACAAACAAAATGACCTGGTACATATCAGAGCAGTCGTTAATTCTGTCCAACAAGGCAAACTGTTCTGTCAGTGTTAAGAGCCAATTCATCCCTAATGGATACAAGCACGGTTCTTTTGGCTTTGGAAGACTTGCCCATTTCTTATGCTGCTGCTGAATTTGGCTCTGAATTACAGTTCCTTAAAAGTCTTCCTGGAACAGCATGTCGCTCGTGAAAACATGCTGAAAAAACCCATCTGAGTGTTTCTGTTGCAAAATAATGAGCTCTTCATAGGCTGCATTTACAAACAGCAGTCGCTGTGGCCAGACTGGAAATACAGGGTCTCCTGGGACATCGTGTAATGAACGGGGGCAAGAGAGTATGAAAACCTGCACATGCCACAGCCACTTCTGAAGCCACCAGCGTTAGGGTAGCTTTGTCATTCCTATCACAAAATCCCTATGCTGCTGCTAAGCGGCTCATGGAAGCTAAGGCCCAGGAAAGAGGAATATGGAGCCCGGTTCCTTCTCCACAAAGCTCACACACAACAGTATTCCACTTCTTTCCTCAACCCCTTCTGCAATGCCACCTTCCAGGCCAGCCCTCAAGGATATTAAAGCAAAAGACAGCCGAAGGGAATGCCCTTCCCTACCAGGTTACTGGGATCAATGATTTGAAAATGCTTCACAAAGCCGGCACAGATGGTTGAGCAGCGGTTGAGTTACTCTGCAAAAGAGTTTCTTTTGGTGATGGGTGAAGCGATTCCTATCTAATCTCTTTTCCCATGGAATGAAAAATCACAATATAAATGTAAGACAGATAGTCAGTGAGGCACAACTTATGGTGCCTCTATGGAGTCTTACAATCCAGCACTAAGTGATTTTATTTAAGGCCCTATAATGATTTTAACTGTTATTCTTGCAGTGTTGCACTGAGATTTTTGCCCTCTTCCTTGAGGAGCAGGTAATTTCCTGAAGTATAGTTGAGATGACTTTATTTAGTATCAGAGTTGGTCTTCAAAGACTTATTCTGGCGTGGCATCAGTGCTCAGATACTGCAGAAAACACTACATGGACCTTTCTGGAGTTAATCCAGGGTCTCGCTAGTTCACTTGACTTATATGCTGCTGATTTTTTAAGAACAGAGAAGGGCCTATTTTCTGCTCTCCACATATGACTTAAGATACCCCTAATGGTAGCTAGAGTTTCACACTCACTGGAAGAGGACAGCAGCCAAGGACAATCTCCCTGCTATTTTAATTTAGCTTTAAAAACATATGTAATTTTCTTCTCTTGTTTTAGTACCATAACATCAAAAAAATAGGGTGAAAACTTCACTTTTCCCAGATGAAAACAAGAATGAAAGTCCACTTGCATTAACTTTCTGATCCAAGTTCCAGCTCTAAAACAACTGGGGCACCAATTCAAAATGTCAGGGTTTTCAATGAAAAAGCCAGCGCTGGAGTGGAACCACACACTCCCCTTCCCTGCCCATTTATTCCAAAGCGCGACTGGCATGTGGGTTGGCTCTCCAACACTCACATGCTATTAAGTCCTAAATGACAGCTTGTTTAACTAGAAAACATTTCCATTTTTTTTCCTTAACAAAGGCCATTCATTTCTTGCTCTTCTATTTGCTTAAAGACGGTTTCATTTGCCCTGCCTGGGAGTTTGCACAACCCGCCTGATTGTTCCCCTCCAAATAGCGCTGCAAGTTAATGACCCACCTCTTGATCTCTG
This sequence comes from Egretta garzetta, assembly GCF_000687185.1. Classification (NCBI taxonomy): domain Eukaryota; kingdom Metazoa; phylum Chordata; class Aves; order Pelecaniformes; family Ardeidae; genus Egretta; species Egretta garzetta. The sequence continues at coordinate 1,773,394 of NW_009259719.1, forward strand.
AGCAGGGAGCCTTGCCCAGCACACTGCAGCATGATCAAGCGAGCTAGTTACATTGCAAAATCCATACGTGTGCCTTGAATATTTTTATGCTTGAGAAAACAATTGAAGCGATTCATCTCAGGAAAGACAGTCCTAATTCTTCCCTGCTAACAGTAGATTAGGCATCAAGAAGAAAAGAGGATGAAAGCTGGATCATGTAGCAACTCCCTCCATGCTGTTGATGAATGTCTTGGGGGACAGGCACAACTGCCTTTCAAGCTATCTTCAAAAGGTTCCCCTCCATGCAGACCACCCATTGGGAACCCACATCAATAACAAAAAAAAAAAAAAGAATTTAAAAGAGCCATTTTTCACCCAATTTATATACATGTTAAAATAAACACAAGTTCCCATATAGAGCAAGGGCTCCCGATGGGTCCCGTTTAGTCTGTGAGATTCTTGGCACTGGAGTACAGCATTTTGCTATTCCAAAGCAATCTTGGCACAGATTTTTTGGTTATATAATTTTTTCAGCAACCGGCAAATGAATAATAAAAATGCTTCTAAAAAGTGGGAATCATGTTCTAGAGACACCAGCAAGGTGTTTTACCAATTAATCTGCCAAAAGGTCGTTAGCAAACCAGAGCTCCCAAACTCCTGCATTCAGGGTCAGTCCGCCCCACGGGTTGCACTTCCAGTTCTCAATCGACCTGTCCGGAGGGAGCTTTCCCACAGAGTTAAACAGATTTTCGCTTTTTGCTTCGCTCCTTTGCATTGCTGCATGGCAGTGCCACCCTCATTAGAGTGGATTTGTCCGCGTTCCTGACAAGGCATGAAGGAAATACCACTCTTCCAGAGCTGACAGCTTTTTATATCTACTTTGCACAAGCTCAATGGGTGAGCAGCAGGTGGATTACTTGAAATAAGGGGTAGGCTTTTTTGTTTGTTTTTTAGCAGGGTACATCCACACAGAGCTATAGCTCACTCAAACCCTACCAGGCCTGACTGAGACTTGCTTCTTGCTAGCAACGCAGTTAAGGAAAAAACCTTCTCATTCAGCAGGTCTGGCAGGGAGTGCTCCCGGGTGGGACAGCCCTGCCCAGTGTGCCAGAGCAGCGTCCCATGGCTGCCAGTTGGCCTGTGGCTGGGCGGTATTTAGATGGTGCACAGGGAAAGTCACGGGAAAAGTAGCATGGCAGAAAATAGCTCTACTAAATTTGTCTCACAGCAAAGCTCTTGTCCTTTCTTGGTAGAGATTGATTTCAGTGTTATCGTTTCAGCTGCTTTTTAGCACTTGATACCCTTTTCTCTGTAACTCTTCTCCCTGCAACTCTGAAATCCTCACTACATATCTATTTACCAAACAAGCCAGGATCAAACAGGCAGGTTATTGCTTTCCATGCTCTGCTACTCATTTCAAACCGTGGCGGGTTGACAGCAGACGATGAATACTGGCTGGTGGCTCTGCACTGCAGTAAACAACACACAGGTACAAATGCTGAGCTGCCGAAGGTTACAGGCCTGGACGTTGCTTTTGGGCTCTGCAAGCCAATTTGCAATCAGTCAGCGAGGGCATATTTGCAGCTCAGAGAAAGCTCTCTTCAAAATTGGGGCAGGATAGGTCCAGCGTTCACAAAAAGGCATGGGACTGTAGTCAAAATAACAGGTCGTGTCAGGCAGTCTCAGTTCAGAACAGCCCCCAGCCTCCTTCTCCCTTCCCCCAGTCCTCCACTGAACTGAGCGTGAACTTGGCACCTAAGGATCAGGCTGCCTACTCCTTCGCATGAGACAAACTGCCAGGGTGTCCCAGCAGGCTTTGTCTTTTTAAATTCAGAACCAGAAAATAAATGCAGTGTGGAGAACGTCAATTTTAAGGGATGGGGACTGAGAGCATTAGTCTTTGTATCATCTACAATTCAGCACTTTTTTTTTTTTTAATTTTTGAAGCTAAACAAGAATTCTCAAATTGGAGAGTACTGCCAAGCCCTGAATAAATCCCAGCATTAGAGATGCTGTGGGTATAACAGCTTTCCCCATGAACTGAATCTGCAGACAGCATCTTCAGAGAAATTAACCCCCGAGTGCCACGGGATAGGCTCTGTGGCATCAGTTTTAATGCCCTAGGAAATCTCACCTTGCGGTTAAAACAGGTTATTCCCACTCATGGGGCAATACTGACAGAGGGTGGACTGAAGCACAGGCTTAGCTGGTACAGAATAACTTTTCTGCACTGTTTGTGAAGGTCAAGTTTCCAGGTGCAATCCTGAATACAAATTCAGTCAAAGGACATGTAACTACCAAGCCAGTCAACCAGCAAGCAATTATCTGACGTACGATTGTTTGCTTCCCACCCACAACCCCATTCCTTAGCAGTTCCAAAAGCAAATGCTTAGCATTCGAACAGAAGAAAATGCTATACAGATGCAATTTAACCTTTGTTATTTTTCTGCCTCATCCCTTTAAATGTTGGTGAGATACTTTATTCCAAGCTGCTCTCTTCACTGGCTGAATCTTCCTCTCAGCCTGCGAAGAGCCATTCACAGTAACAGTTTTGCATTCTTGGAGCTTGGGGCTTTTTGTCTGCAAGCTTTCTGGAAGTGTGTTGGTATTATATTCAGATTTTCCCATGGGTAACCTGAGATATAGCGAGGTGAAGTGTTTTTCCTGAGACCCATGAAGAATCTGCGGTGGAGCTGAGTGGGGATTTCCAAACACCTTCTTTCATAGTCTGCTACTGCAATGAGCCACATCCTGATCTGAATCATACAGGATCGATGGTATGATTAATGGGAAGGACTACCTGCAAGAGATATCCATGGCTACTAAACCTGCTCCTCTATTGAAACATAACAGACCGTAGGCCAGACCTAAATCTATGTGGAACCCAGGGAAATCTTTGGAATTCCAAGCAAAAGAGCGTTTCTAGTTCAGGTCACTAGAATTTGGCCACCACTGCCACAGACCAAGATAGGCTGTCATCTGAGGACTGGCTGCTGCTTACAGAAATGGCTTGATGAGTTCTCATTTGACATCTTAGTGCATTACAAAATCAAATCACCTCCAAAGCGACTGGCTCCCTGACTGCCAGCCTGCACAGGAGGCTTCGTAGCGGGCTACTCACACATCTTCAGGTGAGACTTCTTCTAGCTGGCCTTAGGTTTTGTGAGATCTTTTTGCAACACTCATTTTGTTATTATAAAGGAGGAAGATGCTCACGGCTGAAAGAAATGCTACTGTGATGCTGGAAAATCTCATCTGAGCTGGAGACAGAACCAGATGTTTGGCTTTTCTTTCCTAATGGACTTGGATACAAAGAGGATCACACTGCCAGAGGCTTTCAGTTATGAAGATTCATTTTTTTAAATTATTTGAAATATTGAAATACTTTTTCCCAAATCAGCAACCATGATTCTCATAGTTCCCTGTACACCCCTTTATCAGCTAAAATCATCTTTTCTTCTCTAAAATAAGAGTCTAAGACATGTTAGCTTCTTACTAAAATAGGAAAAACGTTAAAATCCATGAGTCAAAATCCTGGCCCCACTGAAGTTAGTGACATTTAGTTACCGCCTTCAGAGGGTGCAAGCGTGTATTCTGTGTGTAGAGACGGAGAGCTCAAGCAATTAAGAAATAAACCCCCAAACCACGTAAGAATCACATGATAAACATGGTTTTAAATTAAAGGCATTCTGAAATTAAAGAGAAGCTGCAGTACGGAGCTGGAAGCACACACGTTGGCACCATCCCTGAAGGAGCAAGAGGGGAAGGTGAGGGTCTGGCACATAGGCGCCCAGTGCCGTAGAGGGGAAGGAGAGACAGAACCAGGTCCAAGGGTTACTTGGTACAAAGTGAGACGTTGGGTAATGTTAACGCTCTGCCAGGCTCTGCAGACAAGGTATGAGACCAAAAGAGAAATGCTCTTAGCTAACGTGTTGTGGGCAACTAATAGATGGAGAAGAGAAAAACATTGGCACTGAAATACATAGCTCTAAAGCGGGCAGAAATACACTGGGACAAAACCTGAGAAGTTTCTAAGAGCCAGAGGAGCCAGAGCCTGGAACAGCCGGCTCAGCTGGAACAGTGTTTGCCTGCAACCAGACTTGGTTAAAAACCGGGCTTTGATCATTTGTGAGAAAGACACAGGGAAGCTATTTGCAGGAACAGAAGACTAGATAACCCAGGGAGTGTCTTCCTGCCCGTGCTCCTCATAAGCGTATGCTTTAATAAACAACGAAATGTCCTGTTGCACATTCAAAATGTGAATGTGCAATAGGAGGAACATGATTAACTGAAAAAAAAAAAAAGACACTGTAAACAAATATATTTCTCTGCAACACTCAGACTCATTAAAAGAGGGAAGAATCTGAATATGTGAATCAAAAAAGGATAAATTTTCCTTTCGTTCATTGCCTATTTTGCTTCTGGGGTTTGCTGCTGCAATATGCAATGTCTTGTTTGCAGTCACTGCTAGAGAATATTTCAGTTTTCAAAAAAAGTCTTGGCATCTTTTGTAATAAGAAAGATGTCTGTTAGTTTTAGGACTTGTGAGACAGTCCCTGAAAAGGGCTCACAGTTTGTAGCAAATAAAGCTACCCCCAGGAAAATCAGCAGGGCTAGTTATTTATGGAAGAAATCCACCAATTTGAATCAGCCACATGAGTTCTATAACCACATGCCACACTTTCTGAATGAGCAAATAAACAATCAGACAATGAACATTACGAGTACAAAGTATAAAAAGCAGTATACGGGCTGCTTCTGCATCTTTATTCTGGCAAGCCTAACTCCGGCCCCAGCCCTCCACCTGATCTAAAAGGGTGGGCCACTAGGGGATGGTGAAGCTGGGGGGACCTGGTACTTCACTTGCAAGGAACCTGTTGTTGCTTTAGTCCCTGTAACAGCTCACAGCATTTTACGATGCACTCACAAACAGAGTGCAGTGGGTTTGCCTGGGCCAGGCCCCGGGAATCTGTTAAGGGCAATGTCTGGTGAAAAATAGAATGAGACTGCCAGTTTGGATCAAAGCGAGCCCTCCGATGACTTCAGACTGCTACTTACGCTGTAAGGAAAATAAATTCTTTTATCCAAAGTTTTGAAAAGTTTTGCTTGCTTTAGCGAATAATTTCCCCCGATACTGTAGCCATTCAGTTCTGCAAGGGCATTTTTATTCAGTGGTTTCCAATGCAGGTAGGGCACAAAATGCATTAAAAATGAAGAGGAAATGGCAGATTTAGGCCATTTATTGACTGGTTATACATCTTACTTCTCTTTGCCTGTCCTTTGCCTTTGTTTGGTGCAAATAAGAGCTCTCTGAATACCTCACTCCTTAGTAAGGCCAGTTAGTTATGCTAACTCAGTAATGCTGAACTGGGCACTAACCTGAGATGGACTGCGCTCCTTTGACTCTTGCTATCTATCTACAGAGGTATTGAAGGAAACCAGACTCTGTTTTAATCCAATAGGAGTACTTTTCAAATGGTGTTCAGTAACTTGGAACAGTCATTTATAACTCAATAGGATGACAAACTCCACATCTGTATGAAGACACATTTATAGGTGAGGAATCATCAGTAATCAGCTTCTGAAACAACCTCCTCCAAATTAGACACATCTGACAAATAAACAATAGGAAAGCTAGTCACAGTAATGAAATGCTGTTGCTATGGAAAAATTTTCCATGTAAAGGTGAAAATCAACACGCTTCCTTTTTCTCATTGTGCAAAGACATCAAAAAGCATCTCCCTGAAGATGAAGCTGTTCCTAATTGTAGGTACCATTAAAGTCTGCTTTTAAGAGGGTAATTTCTTCACCTGTTTCAAAACCTCCTGTGCTTTAATTTTGGAAGCAACAGCCCAAGTGCTAGCAGCTAGGATGGTCTTTAGCTCATAAAGAATAATTGAGGCTGGAAGGGACATATGGAGATCCTATCTAGTTCAAGCCCCTACTCAAAGTATTTCCCATTCAATCAGGTTGTTCAGGGCCTTGTTGGGTTGAGCTTTAAACACCTCCAAGGCTAGAGATTTCCCCACCTCTCTGGGTCCTGTTCCAGCATTTGATGGCCCTGATGGTGAAAACATTTTTCCTTGTATCAAATTGGGAATTCTCATGCTGTGACCTGTGCCAGTTCCCTCTCATCCCATCACCATGCACTTCCAAGAAGAGTCTGTCTCTGCTGTCTCCACACCCTCCCACTTTGGGCTTGTAGACAGCAATAAGATCTCCTCTTAGCCTTCTCTTCTAAGGCTAAATAAACCCAGTTTTATCAGCCTTTCCTTGTACATCTTGTTCTCCAGTACTGTAATTGTTTTGACAGCCCTTCTCTGGCCTTGCTCCAGGATGTCACTGTTTTCCTTTTACTGGGGAGCAAATTGGACCTGGCGCTTCGGATGTGGTCTCACAAATGCTGAATGGAAGAGAATAATCACTTCTCTTGAGTTGCTGGCTATAATCTTTCCAATACAGCTCAGTATGTGGTGGCCTTCTTCACCACAAGGTCACACTGTTGACCCATGTTCAACTTGTCTGCAAGGATCCCCAGGTCCTTTTCTGCAAAGCTGCTTTCTATTCATTCAGTGCCCAGTGCTGAATGGGGTTACTCCACCCCAGATGCAGAGCTTCACAAGCGCCTTTGTTAAAACTTCGTAAGGCCCCTGCCAGTCCATTTCTTCAGCCTGTCAAGGTCCCTGTGAATAGCAGCCTTCCAGCATATGCTCACTTTCCACAATTTGGTATTCCTGTAAACTGGCTGAAAGTGCTCTCCATCCCATCATCCACACCATTAATGAAAAAGGTCCACTGATGGTATATGCAACTTCTACTTATTATTTTTTCCATTAAAGAAATTCCTCTGACACTTCTTGAGGCCAAAGTCCTTGCTGATATGAACTAATGTCCTGCCATGGATGTCAGTAAAGGAAATGACCCCTAGAACAAAGTTTGAAGCAAGTTTGATGTCTGTCCAATAACCCCAGATAACAGACATAGCTAGCAACATGAAACAATCTATTCTGTCAGCCTTAGCTCTTTAATAACCATCTGGTCCTTGTCCTTCCACCCTCAGCCATCTTGCATGCAGACATACTCCTACAGCTAGCAAAGCTGACTATGGGAGAGCAAGTAAGCTGTTGAAAACATTACATGGGGTTGCCAACCCTCCTTCACTAATAGGAAATGCAGTTACATGTCTGAACCTGCTTTCTGACCTGGTGACAGAGTTATCCTGGATTTACCTGGGCAGCTGTGAAAGCAGAATTTGACCTTTGATGGAGGGATTGACTTATAGATCTAAAGGCTGAGTACAGATGACGATTGCACAGATCTTTGAAACAACAACACAACAGGCTGTAAACCAAAATGAGCTCAGTTCAGCCAAGGCTATTTCCTCTTTAGTTTCCCTTATTCACCAAAGTGAACCTTTTGTCCAAATAAAGGGTGGTTTATTCCTGATTATCAGGACCACTTGTCCAAAATTCCTATCACTTAGTCCCAATGTTATTGGCACCCCACACAAATTTAGTGGCCCACTCCTCTTTATCATGGAGGGCATCTCTCATCTGAGAGGCAGAATCACGGAAGGGAAGCAGGAAGGCCTCAACCCTCATGGGAAGAAGGAAGCCCTTTAAGGTTCCTGAATGAATGACATGTCTTTCCTCTGTCATGCTGTCTGTTAACAGTTAACGGTGACAGGTTGAGGAGCACGGTCTGGAAAGTGGCCAGCGCCAACAGCTCCATGCTCAAAGTCATTGTGCTCAAAAGGGAGCACTCTGTTCCTGCCGTCGCTGTGTCCCCTCTCACTGGGGCCCGTTGTTACAGCCTCACGCCTCCTTGTGTGAAGGCCAACAGCGAGGCTTTGTTCAAGAAGCAGCTGCTGAGAAGATGTACTGTCTCATGGAATGCCCCACTGACATTTCTCCCCCTGCTCATTAGTAAGCAGTGAATAATTAGGAGAAATAGGGCAGATTGCACGGCCCACTGCTTTCAGAGTAAAAAGCCAGCTCCTCGGATCCCAGCGTGCCCCAGAAGGGATTCCCTCATAAAGCGGGCTTGCAGCAAAGCCAGGGCAGCGGGCTCTGTGGCACCTTCCTCCACCACCTGAAGGAGTGAGGAAAGAGAATGGCTTGTGCCAGGTGGATGGGACAAGGCTGGAGTATCGGGTGTCCCCGCGCTGCTGCACTCTGAGCTCAAACCCACACCTCTGCTGCATCAAGAGCAAGCTCAGCTCATCCAGGACCTAAGCCAAAGATCCTGTTCAACTGGATGATATGCTGGTGTTTATTCAATAATCTATTGTTATAGGGTGGGTCTACAGCAGTGAGGAAGTGGTTGAGTGGTTGGAAGGGGTAGAGCAATTGGGGGAACTGAGGAAACCATAACCATTCTTTTGCAATCTTTACTGCAGCCCAGCGTGACCATCTAGTGATGCCCACATATAGGGGCAGTGATGCAGGAGCATCTGCACTGACACCCCCCCATCCACACAATGCCTGCATCCAGCTCTGAGTTATCACACAGAACTTATCTGCCTGTCTTATATCACTGATCATACCACAATTAAATCTGACTTTAAAAAAAAAAAAAAATTGGTCAGCTAAACAAATAGATTGCTTTGAGCAACGCAGGTTTGGTTTGGTACGTTTTCCTAGCACACATTAGATGACACTACATGTCTGATTTCAGGTGCTTTGGCTTCTATGTGTCAGTGCTAAAGGTGTACCCAGTCCTCAGAATTTCCAAACCCCCTTGCTTAAAAGATAGGTGTGGGACCATGTTTTCCCCACTTTTACATCAGTGTGGCTCCAGTATTACTCTTGGGAAGTCCATGAAACAAAGCAATTCTCATCCCCTGAGTGGAGTGGAGGGGAAACACCTCGGAGTGTGCCCTATTTCCTAACCCAAACGTTTTAAGCAAAACACTCCACTGCGGCTTGTGTGTGCGCTGTCAGACCCATCAGCTGCGTGCAGCCTTACTGCCTCTTTATTTTTAGTTTGCTGTGGTCTAGCTGCTTCCTGGCTCGACAGAGTTGTTTCATCTGCCTTCACAAGACAAACAAACTAAAAGCCGCCCTTGCATTTCCAAGTCTCATCTTGTGCCTTACTCCAGAGCATGAGACACTGTCGGTTATTTGCTTTCATGATTTCACCTAGTGTTTTCTTGCTGTTGTTGCTCTCCCCTCAAACAGAAACACGGCTTATGACCCTGAAAGTTGCCATGTGGTGCAGGCAGATTCAGGACTGTACGATCCCAGTGTGAATGAAGGGCTGAAGTGACAGAATCACTGCTGAGATGACTTCATCAGAGCAAGACTGGGTTGCCGAAGTCTGTAATGAGCTTCTCAAAAATAACAATAATAGTGTGCACACTTCTGATTAATAAAAACCAGGTACTTAGAATTGCCTGTCATGCCACAGGATACTGCCCTGAGGTTGGGCTACGCTGTATTCTGGTACAATTACAGGCACATTTTGGCACCATTGTATTGCAAAAGGTGCATCCAGACCACTTTTTCCTACACGAGGTGTGTGGCCTCTCTGGGAGGCACTGTCTCACGACCACCAACAAAGCGCAACTCTGTGCAGCAGTCTGGAAGAAAGCAAGAGAAAAT
>NW_009259719.1:1782984-1810971 GCF_000687185.1 Egretta garzetta
AAAGAGTGTGTTCAACAGCTTGCCCAATGCACAGGGAAAGTGGAATCTTGCAGCAGCATGAATCATTTCGTCTATAATTCCAAAGAGGCTCAAACTGAACGACCTGTTTTCCTCTGTGAGCTGTCACTGCTGCTTTGAGATCCAGTGCTACAAGACCAGTTGTCACACTAGAAGAGCTGGAGAGAAGCGACTGGTTTCACTTTGGCTGGAGCTCAGCAGTGGTGGGCAGGCTGGTCTCCCAGTTCATCTCAAATTGATCTTGCTTTTTGGTCTTCAAGTTCAGAATTCACGTCTGTGTGGGGAGAAGTGCACACTGTAGCCCCACTTTGCATGAGAATCCCCACAACCGAACTGAGTTAGAAGAGGGTGGCAGAAGTAAGTTTCCTGTGTAGCTATTTATTTTATAGGAGGACTTTGCTCCAGGTTCTTAGAGTTTTCTCACTGCCTAAGGAATTACACGGTGTACTGCAGTATCTGAACTCTCACCCTGTAATTACGCTCTGTGGTTTCACCTCCTGCGTGCCCTGCACATGCTAAGCATTCCTCACCGCTGCCCTGGATGGCAGATAAGCCTGACTGCTACCTTCGTTCAGCATCTGGAGAAGGAAAGGCTAGGGAAAGCTAGGCTGGCTTGGGACCATACCGAATATGGAGTCAAAACAGGGATAAAAGTGCTCTGCCAGCCAGGCCAAATAGCCATCTCCTCTGGGCTCCTCCTGCTCTCCATCCAGTAGAGGATGCTTAAAAGAGAGAGCACAAGAGGTGGGGCAGACCAGGCTGACTCTTCTCCAGTATATCCCCTCAGTTTCTGCCTCTGCTGCGTGGCGTGCGGGCAGACATCACTGCCTGCTTTTGACGCTGCAGCTGTGTTGACGACTCAGCCTTCCCCTGGGTTGAAAGGGGAGAATGGACAAATTCCAGACAGGGCTCATGGGTCCATGTGACACTTAACATGGATCAAGGGGCAAAGAATCATTTAAGCGTCCCCTTATATTCCTGTTGGTTTTGCTCTGTCATGAGCTTTCAGTCTAGCAGTTTTCAGAGCTATATGCACAAAGATTTATGTCCATATACTTGTATCACGGTGGGACGGATTAATCACACGTTAACAGCTCTCCACTCCAAATGAATTATCATAAAAGACTGAAAGACAGACAAGTTGAGATAATTTGAAGAGCAAAAGGGCTAATTTCCCCATAGGGAATGTACTTGCAAAGTGTAATCTGAAGTTCTGAAGAACTTCCTTCTTCTTTGCTTGACAAGCCTAGCGAACGATGAGTGGCAAATGCCCCCACAGCAGTCCTTATCTGACAAACATGAACGTCTCGGAGTCTTCAGATTGGAACAGTTAGTAAAAATATTAAAAGAAAGCACTTTCCTGACTCTTGAAGAGCAGGGTTTTTTTGCAGAGGAAATGCGTACAGAGGGAGGGGAACTCAACCTGGGAGCTGGGCTCTGAGTCTCCTCCTGCCCTCACAGTCACCACTCCTGTCTGAGAACTGTATCAGCATTTTCCACCTCCCTGCCATACCAGCTGTGTGTAGGAAACACTGGTTTGCACAACTGCAGATCTCACTGCCCGCCAGCCGTGCTACCCTACTACGGGGGCTCTGCCTACAGCATGCAGTAGGTTCAGGACCTGTATTTATGCATGGGGCTGGGCAGCACTATGAATTTCTCCCCAGAGAACAACTTTCATCACTTCAGAAAAAGCCCAGAAGAGGATGCACTAATACAGGTACACAGCTAGTGCTATATTCTCTTTCCTACCCAAGGAGAATATCTGTCTAAAGATGAGCACACCAGTAGCAGTCCAACCGCTCAGAGCATGGCTGCTGGTATGGTTCGGGTAGTGTAACTTTGTGTGCAAACAAATCCCTGTTCTGTCTGAGGTTTTTCTTGCTGTGGGGGCATGAATGAGAACAGGATTCATGGGGAGAACAGTCATTTTGCACTTCTGCAAATGCTAATGTGTCCATACCCGTGGTTATTCCCAGTACTGCATATGGAAGATTTTATTTCCCAGCAAAGTTCACATATTATGCTGAAGGCCAGGAGCCCTTCTCTGGAAAAAAATAAATAAAAATGCCCACAACCCGTTGCAAGCCTCCTGTCAAAGGAAATGCTAACAACAAGTGCCATTCTTGCGCATGTCTCTGCAGAAAAGCAGTTTGAACTTTTCCTGCTCTAGTGAGGTAGACTCAGTCAGAGAAAGCAGCAAGAGAACAGATTGCTATGGGTAAGCAGGCCCACACCCAGCCTCGCTAGCAGCCATCAAGGAACAGTTGTGCTGCTCTTGTGAGCAAACCAGCTCTGAATAGCGCTTGCCAAGGCTTTCCTGACTCCATCCCTGGAGATGGCCCTGAAGCCTGCCTGATCACATCATCAGGGAGCGCTGCTCTCCAGGAACATTCCCTCGCCCTGGTGTGCATGAGCTCTTACTGCTCGCTCGCAGTGCCACCCTAATTCTTGCTCTTACTAATGCTGACATGCTGCTTAGTCATTTCCCCCCTCCCAGTTTGGCCATGTTTAGTCCTTTTTAACCTTTCTGTGTAGATCAATCCTTCCCAGTGCTATGAATAAATAAAAGCCTTCTGTTCCCATCAACAAAATGGTCTTTTAACAGTTGCAAGAACAACATCGCAATCGCTCGGAAAAAAACCAAAACAAAACCAGCTAATATTTGATGTATTTAAGAATTTCCACTCCAGCTATTTTCTACTTTTCAGAAATAAGTGCTTTGTTAAATAGAGAAAACAGTGAGAAAATTAATGGGGAGCACAAGCAGTGTCTGAGAGGGACCTGCTAACCCATCAGAAATGCTCACCACACACAAAGTAGCGGCGGGGATGAAAAAAGAAGCTGAACTTCAGTTAGAAACATCTAAGGAATATGAATAAGGCGCTAGAGCTGCAACCTTTCCCTTTGCTTTGATCTGATGTTACACATAACTCAAAAGTGGGAGATTCAACAGCTTCAAAGAGGGTCAAAGAGTCGGAGGTCTCCACATACTGGAACAGGTAGAGGTTTTATTCTGTCTGGAGAGAGAAGGAGGTTGGAGGAGCTGTCTTCAAGCAAATCTAGGGGCTAGGAACTGCTGCCAGGCTAGGGCTAAGTATTTCACCTTCCTCATCTTCACATAAGACAGCCACATTACCCGTAAGAAGCACCAGCAAGCCCAAGTGAAAAAGAGGGCCAGTGCCACTACTGTTAAAAAGTCTGAGACAGAAGTAAATACATTTTTGTGGTCCTTGCATCTTGGAAATGCTTTTGTAACTGCTATTAGTTGACATGTACTTTTGAAGGTGAAGTTGCGGTTGTTCTGGGCTCTAGCCATGTCATGCAACCATAGAGAATAAGATCTCAGCAAATGAGATGTTACAGGGAGAGAGATGAGGATAGCTGGAACATCATGTGCTTTACCAACTGAAAATGCTTGGTATGAGAAAACAAAGCCACATTCTCTAGCCTTTATCCTCATTTTCCTTGGCTCTCAGCTTTACAGATCCCTAAAAATACTGCATTATAGCTAAAGGAGCTGCAATCTGCCTGCGACTGACTGAAGAATTACAGTATCACTCCAGTTTGATAAATCTCCCATGGGTATTCCTTCTAAGAGGGCTTACCTAAATTGATTGCCAATAACCTAGTATGTTTGTCTGTCTCTTTTTTTCCTGTCGTCAGAATGTTGCCATAATAAAATAATAGTAATATAGAAAGGAAATTGAAAAAGTGAGATGTCATTTCAAAATACCTAAAGCTTGCAGAAATGGATAGCAAGGTCATCCCAACAGCCTTAACTCTGCCTTCATGAAGCTGCACGCCAAGTAAACCTAGAAACCATGGGAAACTGTTACCTGCCTATTAAAAACACCATATAAGAGACCACAGAAAACACCGCTGTAATACAAAGAAATACCATTTTCCTCTTTCATGGGATTGATATAAAACAAAGCAATTTAACAATATGAGATGTAAGGTAGGGTTAAGAGGTCTTCTGGAATTAAATTTTCACCACCGCCCATGGAAAATTTCTAATACATTATCTATGAGGTCCAGGGGTCTTGGGATTACTGTGAAACATCCAAAAGAGTAAATGCACGAATCCTGACATACTAAGAGAACTGGACCAGTCATACTTTATACGGGGCGATACTGAGATACAAACTTGGTTGAGTACTCCTACTCTGTGAAGTGCCAACCTTTTTGCTGAAGCCTTGTACAACAGGGAACAGTGGTGCAGAGCAGCCTTCAGCAAGATTTAGAGCCAGTGCATAAGCTCCTACAGACTCAGCAATATAAATGGAAATTATTTTTCCTTCTTTTGACTGAAGGATAGACACAATATAAATCAGTCTAGTCACGCATACTACAGCCCTAGTAACTTCCCAACTCATTTGGGAAATCATGCTAGCCATGCTGTGGAACTGCATTAATAATCTCACAGATAATGCGTCTATATTGGGAATTTTATCCATGAGAATACCAGAACCAGAATAAATGTCTAGGTCAGGAAATCTACACCAAGCTCATATGACTAAGAGACACGGTAAGAGATGGGGAACAGAAAGCAATTATTTTGCTAACACAATTGAATAATTAATATTACCCAAAGATATCCAAAGGACGGGACACAAAGGGGGAACACACTGGTGAAGTGATGTGGAATAGATAAAATGGTGGAGGAAATCTATAAACTTCCTAGTCTGATCTGAGCAAATTTGGCAACGGAGGTGTTTATGTTCAGCTCTTGCTGGCACCCAGCTCAGGCTCTAACCTGTATTCCATCAAACAAAGTTTGTCCTCACTGCTTACCGCTTAAGGTGCAAAGATTATTTTACAGAGCCTAAAATATGTTGTCTTTCTAACTCACAGTGAATCTAGGCTCAGTTAAATTACCTCCATGTGTAACACAACTGTGTTTCCATTGTTCTGCTTTCAGGTTCCTCTTTACCTTCTCCCCATGACTGATGAACTAAAACCAAACTGAAATTACAAACAAAACGTCCAGCTCAGAAGGAAGTATATTGAAATGAATGAATCAACACTTGGAAATATTGTTCCTGTATAGGGAGAAAGAGACTCGTGTGGTCAGCAACAATACTTCTGCATGTGTCAACTGTCTTTGTAAAGCCAGCCTTGAATATGGCTTATGACCAATTGTCCAGAAAAATCATGGGTTTTATTTATTTTCCTTGAGAGCTGTCCTTAGGACTAGGTATTGTCTTTTTCAGGGAAAACATAGGGATAATTTTTGCACATAAGTGCGGTGCTGTGATTGAAAGGGAGCCATGAATGCAAGTGCAAAGGGAAGCCTTGGCCACCTGGATTCGGTAAGGTTCTACCTTTCCTCTCACAGACTAAATGGTGCAATGTCTCACCTGCTCTAACTTCTACCGCATTCAGGGTCTTCAAGCTCAAATTAATCAGTCCTGTCTTTGAGGAGATCTAGGGGCAGGATTGAGTCTCGGCTTCAGCCAAGTAAATTGCAGTACACTTTCCACAGTATTGCAGTGTACTTTCTGATGTCAGGGGAGGATCTGCCAGAAGGAGATCAGATGTAGACTGAGATTCATCCCATTTCAACCTGTCAGCTCAGAATTTGGCCTTGCCTTTTGTCCACCACCATCACTAATCCTATTGATTCATTTTGCTAATATCTAGAGTGACTCTTGCAGGAAGGCAGCGATCTGCAATGATAAAAACAAAGCAGAGACTTCCAAGCAAGTCATGAAGTTACAAGAGTCGGGTGCGACAGGAGGCTACCAAAGAACCAGGATAGATGGTTCAAATTTGTTATCGGGATGTCCCTGTTCATGTGCTGCAGGAGATCTGGTGATACCCAGGATATCTACATCATGGAATGGAGCACAGAGCAGAGATCTTCAATCCAGAAGAGGCTGGGACAGTAACCCTGTGTGGCACAGCATTGCCCAGCCCTACTGGCTGAAGGCTGAACTGGTGTTGCTGTGTTATCACAGCCTTGCATGGACTCGTTGGAGCTGAGGTGTGTACAGCCAGCTCTGGTGTTTCTGCTGGACTGTGGAGATGTGTCCAAAGAGAGGTCTGTGATGTCTCCATGCCTGTCCATGTCCCAAGGGTGCAGCTGTCTGGTTGCATTGGTGTATGAAAGCTATGCTGTCATTTCAGCCTCCCGTCTGGGATCATTCAGGACAACGAGCATGGATCCAACAGAAATGGCTCCTAGTCCCACTTCCACTGTGGATAATAACTTCTCACCTCCAAAAGACAGGTGAAAGAGAAATAATCCCTTAGACAGAGGTTAAAATAGCACCAGCAGTAATATCAATGACAAGGCTGAGGAAAACTCACAGAACAGGGACAGCTTTTTTACAGATTCAATATGCAGATCTTTACAAAGCAACAGATGATCCCTTTCTTATTTATGCTGAAGTGTAAATATTTTATTAACTCGTCTCTCACTGCTGAGTAGCTTTAATAGCATTTGCTTCAGTAAGGTCCTGAGCTGCTGTAAATCAAGTACCGTTTTAGACTACTCACCATGGTCATGGGCAAAAACAAACAAGTTAAGTCCTGTCAGCCTCTGGGCCAAGTCATCATAGCGGCCGCAGTGTTCCCCAGCGCCATGAGCGATAAACACGAGGGCCCTAAATGGAGCATTAAGGTATAAATCATTAACTTGGCAATCAACCCACAAAGGCTTCAGAGCTGCAAGTAGAACAGCATATTCAGTTTAGCAACAGCATTTCAGACATCAGCAAATACAAGGCAAGTATGTAATGGCTGAGGCAGGTTTTAACAGAGGAGAACCAATTGCCATCGTGACCTGCCATCGACTTAGTCTTCACCTGGCATTGGTAGGACAGACTGCTGCTCATGGGACAGACACTGCTCCTTCCCATTTGTCTGCCACCATGATGTGCTGCATGCTGAAGATGCAGATGGGCATCAGCATCAATCCCTCAGCTGGATAACTACGTCCTGAGCTTGAGGCCTCTACCCCGCTCTTACAGTGGAAGCATTGCCATTGGTTTCTTTTGGGATTGGTATTTCTCCATGGTTTCAGATACAAATATTGTCCTTAAATGTATACCTTGCCACATTGTCTGATGCTACAGAGCACTCTTAAAGATGAAATTTCAGCTAAAGAATAGGTCTCAAGAAGAGACCAGAACTTTGGTTGGAGTTTGGAATTTTATCTTTTGACCACAATTCTGGTAATTTTACCATTCCAGCTTCTGCCCCCAAACGGTTGCTTCACTTTGGTGATTAAAGCGACTCTTACATAGCCACCGTACAACTACAGACAGGGATCATAAAAAAAACAGTCCAGTAGGCTCTTATTTTTGAAAGACACACAAATACTTACCTTTAAAGACTCCAGTTTTACCAGCGATGCTTTACCTTTACTGGAATGGCATCAAGTGAGAGTGACTGAAGTTGAATGAACCTTCCCAGTGTTTTTACTGGGCAAAGTTTGTATAGAATTAGCCTAGAACTGTAGCAGAAGTCGCAAGGAAATTACAGAAGTTTTGCTGAATTCGACAGGTGAATATTTGAAATCCAGCTTTAGCAACATAAACAACTTGTTTAAAAGTACCATCTGTCATTGCAACATCAGCAACCACAAAACAGTTTGAAGGCTAGAAGTTAGACATTTTCAGTACATTAACAGTGAAATATTAAATGAATTGACAACATAAAATAATGACAGCAGTTTACAGCTAGTGAATTCCTCAACTTTATTTTGATTGAGGTTTTGAATACATTTTTAGACAGTGTATTCACTGCAATAAGCTGCTTTGATCTTAATATATTTAAACTTAAAAAAGATTTTGGATGATGTAGAAACTCCCTCTCTAGCTCTTTGATTAGTGCCTGCTTCAAAGTATTTGCTCATGCTAGACAATTTGAAAGAGCATCCCTCGAAAACAGAAGGATTTTACAGAGCACACAGCAACCACAAAAGCAGCGATGCAAAGATGCTCTGGTATCTGTCTAATATTAATTAGCAAGGGTGAAGTTAGGTCATGTAGCATATTTAACTTGCTGTGCCTTACAAGTGTTCTTTAGTATCACTGAAGGTTTCATAACGATGACTGTGGAGCGATCATTTCTTCCTTTGTCATCTTCCCCAGTCAATAGATTTGTCAAGTTATCGATGCACTTGCCAGACTGATGTTCAGAGTGCAAGGTCTATTATGATAGCTCCAAATACTGAAGAAATGGAGAGACTGACCATTCCACAGCAGAGAATATTAACTTTCTGCAGCAGAAGTATCATGACTTTACGTGTCCCACCTCTCCCAGACAGAGCCAGCCCAGCAGAGACACTGCGGCCAGTGCTGGAACAGCAAGTCATTATTCTGTACATGCCCCTGAAAACTGGAGGCACCATCCAAATGCTTCTGCCTTCACCCACGCGTAATGATCTAGTATCTCAGCCCTGGCCCTGGGTCACCTAAAGAGACCACACATCACAGTCCCCAGGCCTGGGGCTGGCAGATCTGCCAGACATTCAGAAATGCAGCAGTGGGGCTGGGGGTGGAGCGGAGCCAGGCTGCTAACCCGCGTGCTCTGGGCTCTGCGGTACGGCAGGCAGTGGCACTGCGTGCGTGCACAGGGCTCCAGTGGAGGAGCTAAGGAAATGTGAGAGAAAATTCCTGCATACGCATCACCTTGACATCCAACAGACTCAGCCAGGCTAAGTCTCTCCGCTGCATACCTCCTATTACCTTGACAGCTTCTCTGCTCAGTGTCTTACTTAAGCCCTCGGTTACTCTTTAGAGGACCTACCTTTTTTTTCCTGCGGACTAGGCATAGAGATTAAGGTGCAACTTGGCTGACTGAACACAGCCCTTCATTTCTCAGAGAAACATTATTTGAATGTATGCACTGAAACGCATCAAGTGAATGAAACCTAATGGGAAGCTGGCAAAGAGATCTCTGCTAGGAAATTCTTGCTGTTATTTCATCCCCCTGACAGCAAAGCCCCAATTTTGCTTTCATTCACACTGATGCAGCACCACTGACAGCATCCTGCTAGATGCTCAGCCCCCTCATCTTCTGTGAAACCAGTGAGAAAAGAAAAAAACCTCGATGCTTCAGAGAGGCAAGGTGTTCCTGCAATCCTGCACAACTGCCAGGCGTTGCAGAACTGAGCCTTTGGACACCACCGGGAAGAGACCCGGGTTATTATTTGTCTGCAAAATACCGAACAAAATTCCTGAGATTCTGTGCCTTAACAGCCCTAATGGCAGTAGCTGTTGAGAAGACTTGAGATACTTTTGAAAGTTCTACCCTATCAATAGTCACAAACAAGGAGTAAAATTTCCAAATTGTTATGTCGAAACAGAAGTAGCTCATTTTGTTGTTCAATAAAAAGTGAGAGTGGCTTTACTGACTAAAAGCTAGGTCACTTCTACATAGCAATTTAGCTCCAGCTTTTGGGTCTAAGCATAGGGGCCATACATTAAACACAACAGCTTGAAAAATTGAAATTAGTATCATCTGAGCACGGATTCAAGGATTTGGCTCTTGCACCTCATGTCCTGTTTTCCATTACAAAACAAGTTTAGATTTGGCAAATAATACCTGAAGGCGGTGTAACAAATACATGGTGCAACATATTTTCACTAGCAAGCTGGCATGAAAACACAGTGAGTTATTAGATTGACTGACAGCCGTTCTTTACTGTATGTAAACATTTTTGCAGACACCCCTGCTCTCGAATCGCAGCCTGCTCTTTCCTACCGCAATGGCTGGAATAACAGATTATCAGCAACTGCTTTCAACAGAGTTGCTTAAAATTAATACAGAAACCCTTGCAGGCTTTAAGATTTTAAAAGGGGTAGGGCTGCAGTGCCTCTGCGCACAACCTCAATGGAAGTTTTATTTAAACAAGGTTTGAGTATTGGCCATGGATCAAAATGATCCCAGGGAGAAATTTCTTCACCTCCAGCTTTTGCAGTTGCACTGGTGAAATCCTTGGAAACGTGCACATCTCGGGTAGAGAACACTGTGCAGAGCCTGCAAAGCTTTCTGGTGGAGGCTTTCTGGTGGAGGCTGACCTGTGCCTGAACCCATGCTAACTCCGGTCTCTCTAACTGCAGGCTGGGAAACATGATGTATCTTTGGATGCTTCAGCTGGCTTTGGCTGGTGGAACTGTAATTGCTGAACGTCTCGAAATAGCATTGCTTTGGCGTCTGCTCAGGAAAGCACCTAATTGCACAACAGCACCGTTTCCCCACGCCCGGCAGGTGCGTCTCCACACAAAGCCATGGTGCGAGCTGACCATCAGTAAGCACCAACGTCCTTGCTCTCACCTAACTAGTGCAGCAACGATTGTGGCTATTAAAGGAAAGCAGTTTAGTGACTGCTGTTTGCAAAAGCAACAGACAGTTTTCACAGATCTCTGCCCTTCCCATAGCCTTCACCACCTCCTCCTCCCTCCCCACTGCTGGCTTCTGCCTCCTGATACTGCACAGCTTGGCAATCAGCTGCAGTTACTTATTACAACAAGAGGGCAGGACAATCTTTATCTTTACAGTTCAACTTCTTGTGTGGGGAGCAGCTTTGCAGGGCACAAATTCAGATCTAGGTGCAAGAGTAGAACCAGTTTTAGAGGTTCCCACCTTTATTGCTGGGCATGTGTTGCCGCCTCTACTGTGCCAGTACAACTGTTCAGAGATGCAATTCCCCAGTCACTTGCAGGAGAAGAATTGCAGGGAAAATAAACTGCAGCAGTGGGCTTACACAAATAAGCAAGAGCCCTCTTAAACCAGGGCTCTGTCATTTGAAGAAACATACCTTGACACAACACTCAGAAAGCTGCTGTGCTACGAAATCTGGTGGGCCAGAAACACAACTTGGGGCTTGGGTCCTGCTGGGCATAGGATCCATGTTCTTGCTTCATTTTCAACAAAAATCACATTGAAACTGAACTAGACAAGGAAAGTTGTGAGCAGGATGGTATGATTTTAACATCTTGTGTCCTCTGGGGACAGGGGCACTTCTGTGGGACCCCATGCATGCTCTTTTATTGCCAGAAAATAACCCAAAGCACTGGGACTAGACCAAAGAACTGAAGACAAGCGTCCTATGACTGCATATATGAAAAATGCCATCTTTTCCACCCCATTCAAAAGCATCTCTCTTCAGAACAATATTCAAGTACTTGCTTAACCTCAGGAAACTTTCTTCAACTCACGGAAGTCAGTAGGACTTGCAAAGTACAAGATAAAAGTTAAAAAAGGATTTATAAATGCTGTCCTGAATAAGGACTGATTTAATCACATGCAAAAGTGATTTCTTGAATCAAGCCCTTCCAACTTAAGCTAATACCATGTTATTCTATGTAAGGCAACTATGCTTTCATTTGGTATTATGTATGTGGTTACCAGAACCAGATCAACTCTAACAAAGAACATCTGTCTTGAGCGGTTTTGAATACTTGACATTAAATTCCTAAAGTAATCTTTAAAAACTGGGAGGAAAGCTCTGAGTTAGCTAGGCTGCCCAACAAATGACTGACTTACTGAAATTAAGTATCGCATTTTGTTGTGTTGTTTGAGCTCATTTATCAGTTCCTTCATAGCTGGCACCAGCCTGAGCCTTAGAACTACAGTGAACAATTAACCTTTATTTATCAAAACCATTTCACTGGTGGCATTTTGGGACAAGCAACTGGATAGTTGGTCACTAAATCTTTTGAACTTGTTAAGACTGTAATGCCATGTATGTATATTTTGCTCCCAAAGTACATTATAATGCAAAATCAATTAAAGGAATGCATTCTTGTCTTAGCTGGGTTAGCGGTCCTCACCGATTATGAAGATTAGTTATCTTTCACGTAGCAAGATTATGCATTAAGCAGCCTGTAACTTTGTCAAGCTTCAACTGTCATTCCAATTTTCTATCCTTGATATTTCGTTAAAGATTACCTTTTTTTTTTTTAAATTTCCAGCTAATCATGTCCAAGAACACATAATGAAGAGTGAATTGTTTTGTTCACTGTAACAGGCATCAGTGACCTTTTCTTTGGAGGACTCTTGAGCCTCTTGCTTTGGGTGTGAGACTTGAAGCTTGAAAGAGGGATGTCTCTGTAGCTGCTTTTTGAGTCAGCTTTTGCGCTTTTTTGGTTGTTTTTTTTTTTTTTTGAGGTGATTTATGTCCCCAGGCAGCCCTGACAAAACTTGGGCCATGGGCAGGGTTACAAATAGTTATGGCAATTTCTGTCATGTTGTGCATCCTCATGACCTATGCAGTTAGCCAAGAGTTCAGTCTGGTGACTCTGGTTAGTCAGGAAAATTTATGGTGGAGTCAGGTGTGTCCCTTCATGCTGTCCTTCCGTCTCTAGGAAACATGCAGAGTTACGTCCGTCTGAAGGTACAAGAGGCAATGACTTTGCTCCCAATTCCAAGCCGTGTTTCAAGGAGCTTTGCTTGCTCTCTTGCTCAGTTTTTTTGAGAAATACATTTTTAGCCTCTGCTCTACTGGCCCATATATGCTCAGCTTTGCCATGTAGGTCCATAAACTGAGTAGCCACCTCTTTTTTCAGCTATCATTGAAGTTGGACAATGTTATGTTAAATGAGCAGTTCTATGGCCACTTTTCCCAACTCAGGAGAAAAAGCAAATCAGAGTAGCAATAGCCTGGAGCTGTCTCTATCAACCTTCTCTCCATATCACAGACCATGTAGCATCAGCACGGATATCTCACAGAGCTCCAAATCTGGAGGAATTCACCTTTTCCAGATAGACTGAGGTAAGTAGCAGTTCAAGACCATAGCAGTTTAGCCTGTGAAAAACCTGTGACCACCAGAGAATCTGCCAAAGGACTGTGCACCATGCTCACACCACATAATTTCTGCTTGATTTTATAAGGCTTGTGGGGATTTAGAATTCTGCACATGTGTTTGATGTGGTTTAGTCTAGTCTAGTAGAATCAGTAGCTTCATTCCTGTCCAGATCCTAAACTGGCAATTAAAAAATAAACCCCTCCAGCAAACTCTGCTTCCTACTTTCTTCCCCCATTTACTCAGGCTTGGAAGTTCCCATTGAAGCCTGTCCAAAGGGGCTGCTGTTAGTTTGGGCAGCATCCTACTGCCTAACATGATAGAGACTTAGGGCTCAGTCTTAAAATCTGTGCTTGCTTCCGTGAGCAACTCTCTTGCAGCATGTCTGCAAGCCTGGTCTCATCATACATCTCAAAATCACAACCATCCCTCATCAGCACAGAGGTAGGAGGACATTTGAGAACTGCCGTAACCTCCAGGAGGAGTAAGATGGGTAGGTTATTCAACAATGCTAGAAAGTGTAGACACCATAAATCAATGGGGCAGAACTGGGTAGTACAGATATATTTCAAAACAAAAGGTTCAACAGGATCTAGCTAGAGCCAGCACAAAACAATGTGGAGAAACAGCTTATGCTGATTTATTGTAGCTCTTCGAAAAGCAAGCCCTCACCGAGAATAACTCATGCGTGGTCTAATATAGGGAAAAAGAGAGGAAGGAAACTTCAGGTGGGGGTGGAGGGAAGGAATTATTGGAACCTGGCAACTGCATAGCTCTAGACAAATCTCTGCAAAGTTAACATTTGAGACCAGCTGCATT
Organism: Egretta garzetta; assembly: GCF_000687185.1. NCBI lineage: Eukaryota > Metazoa > Chordata > Aves > Pelecaniformes > Ardeidae > Egretta > Egretta garzetta. Next base: position 1,796,583 of record NW_009259719.1, read on the forward strand.
TTGTTTCAAGGAAGCTTTGAAGTAGTATTTTAGGGGACACAAAGCTGAGATCAGAGGTGAAATGTGTGGTGTGTAGCTTAAAATTCATGGGCCGGATCTTCCCACCCCTTTCATGGATAAAACTGAAGAGAAGGGATTCTAGGGTTACACGGACTGCCTCGGGGAGACACCCCTCCACTTCGATAGCAGAGATGGGATTTGCCTCGGCAGAACTGACTGCCAGACCTGCTGCTCCGAATCTGCGAGGCAGGCAAGCACCCTGGAGACATGGGCAGCTCAGGGTTTGGAGCTGCACTTTCCTCTTGCTGCTGACCTTCTACAGAGCACAGGAATCCTTGAAAGAAGAATTACAGCTTCTGTTCCCAGAGAGGCAAGGTCCAGGCACTGCTCACACACACAGGATGGAGGAAGGGATGACATGGGGGGAGCCCAGGCAGAATTGCCCCTGGACTGGGCTGGGAGTAGGGCTGGAATTGGACATCCCGGTCCTGTACGTTGCTCTGCTTCAGCCCTTCTTCAGTACAAGGGCTACAAGAAAGACAAAATGGAGGTCATATCTCCCAAGGGGAGCTACAAGGATGAATGCACAAAACAGTTGGTGTCTTTCTAAGAAAACTGGGCAAGGCATTATTTAAATAGAAGGCATCAGCTGAAAAATTCAAGTTCATCTGAAAACACACCCAAAATTTTTAGATTAGCTTTAAGCTAAGATAAGCTTTAAGCTGGAGGAAGGATATTCAAAGAAACAAAAGAGTTTCTGGCACAGATTCCCTTGGAAATCAGGAAAAATAAGATACTCCATTTTAATTTTATTAAAAATTATATATTCACTTGGAAGTGAAGCCACTGCAGATGGAAGATGGCTGCAGGACCATGATTCTTGATGGAGAACCAACAAACAGGGAGTAAGAGCAAGAACAGTTTTCGCAGACCTCCCCCTCCTCTTCCACAGACCGGCACTGAACCTCTAATGATTTCCAAAGGGAGAAAAACTACCGTTGAGCCAGTCATGTAGCAGTTTCTTCTTGAAATCAAAATGCAGGCACTGCCTGGTGAGCCAAAGCCTTGGAAAAAGAAAGGGTTGTGTAATTAGACAGACCGTCCTTTCAAAGGATGAGAAAGCTGCAATTAAAGGGCCAGAAGCTTTCTTCTATTGCTTGAACTCAGCACTACTCACTAGTTCAGGACTAAACCTGTTCACTGAACAAAGAAGTGGTTTTTTTTTTTTTAATATAAAAGTATGTCTCTGTTTCAAAGTAGCTGTGCAAAAATGGTTCCTTCTTACTGAGTTCACTTGCAGTCTCAGCATATTCAGAGCACGGGTACCCGTTCCAGTGGGAAGTCACTACTTATTGCTGCTGTAAGTTCGCAGCTTGGCAAACCCAACTCAACCCTAAGAGACCAAGCAGGCTTGCTAGAAAGGAACAAGGTGTGCTGGATTAAGGGATCAGCTCAAGCTGCAGAAGAATGTTCCCTGCATGGCATCCTAGCCCCACTTTGACCATTTAATCTCACCTTTCTGCATAGCACAGAAGGTGGAATTAGACAGCAGCATCCCTGTATCAAGGTGAGGAGTTCTAGTTGAGCCTCTGTAGGTTTCAAATGAAGGAAATTACTTAGTAAAGCCATCCCTCTAGTTAGGTCCACACAAGTACTTGGTGACTTTTAAGTCCTTAGCAACATGCTTGCGTCCTCAGTTATTTTCAAGGGTTTGCTAAGTGCTTATAGTTTGAGACAAATCATAAAGTGGTGCAGAGGACACTACATCTAAAGGGTAAGCAGTGTTCCCTACAGCCCTCTAAGACAAGTCTGCAGACTTTTTCTGACTTCACTTTTTTTACAAGGTATTTTTTCATGCAGGAGCTGGACATCACATGGTCTGAACCTGGGCTCACCAAGGGTTCTTCATGGTCAGTCTTTCCACAAAATCAATGGTTCTTAAAAATGGGATTGTCCATGTTTTAGACTCTAGACATGGCTCTAATCACCTCCAGTCTCGAGCTGTTATTTCAGGGAGTGGATGGTACAGACAACTCCTGACAAACAATGTTGAAAAAGTTATTAAAGGAAGAATTCAGCTCATCACCCTAGCACCTGTGCGGGGAAGAAGCTGAAATGTGCACGCCTGGCACAAGGGGGTCAGAGCATTTCCAAGCCATTCCTTGTAATAAAAACTGCACAACTGAAGTACTTTGATCAGGCATTTTGGGCTTACGTGGGCAAATCTTCACTAGCTTGGAAGAGAGCTGTGTATAAGTAAGGAGCAAGAAAGGGGATGTCACTTTACCTGTTCTGTGAACTCGAGATAGTATGATATTATTACTTTTTAATAAAGCACTGACTGTGCAATTCCCGGTTGTATGGCAATGGTTTAAAGCAAAACATAAAACTTCAATTCCCTGAAATACTTAGACCTGATATTATGGTTTGTAACCAGGCAATTCCACCCATAATGTGGAACTCTTGATTGCTCCCTGCACTGAGTCAATTGCCCGTCCTCACTTTTACCTTTCTGACCCAATTTTGCCTGCTGTCCTCTGTGTTGGCAGAGAACTTAATTGGTTATCTTTAACAAACTGATGAACTTATAAAAAGTTCAGATGTCACAGATAACAGAGTCTCCAAATAGCCAAGTTTTTTCTGCATGATTTTCCAAAAGCCAGAGTGGAATTATCCCATAAACTTAGAGATGGAAACTCAAGGATTGATTTCTTAATCATAAAGCACTTCCGTGTATTGTAACATACTTTGAGATTAAGCACATTAATTTCCAATGAATAAGCCTATCTCGGCACATCCCAGAGCTGCACTTCAGCCCTGCCCAGCTATGAGAGGAATCTCTGCAGCGAGAGGCTTTACAGGCTCTGTCAAAATCAATATCAGCAGCTATTCCCTTGGGAAATCAGTAATGTCACAGGCAAAGCATTTGCCAAGGCTTTGAGCATGTTCCAATTAATTTACTATTCCACGTTTGCTGCAGACCTGAGGTAGGAAAGTTGAATGTAAGCAGTTAAACATAAGATGTGGGAATCCTGCTACGACAGTGATCACTGCGACATGGGCTTGAAAGGCTGAAATGTTTATTCACGTTTTGAACCAACGCAAATCTGAATAGCAGCTGAGGTGCAATGGTTTACCTACAGATGATTTAATAGTTAAAAAATGGATAGAGACTTCTGCCTGTGGTTGCCAAATCCAGGTCTGTGTTATTTCTTGGTCACACTGAGCTAATCTGGCTTTCCAAAGACTTTAACTATGGCAGGCTTGCTTCCTAAAATGTTCTTGTGTTTCTAGCACCAAGGCAGCTTCACCTATGGCAGAGGGGGCTGCCAGACTAATGTAAATAAGGAACTGTTGGCCACGGGTTTTAAACACTGTCTTGATTTGCTCTCAGAAAGGGCTGGATGTAAAAGCTTTAAACTCCAAAAGGTGAATGGGGAGCTCGCCAACTTGGGGTGCAACTGCTAAAACAAGGGTAAGTGGTAACAAGAAAATAAGAGTATTCAGTTAGATAAATCCTTGGCTGCAATCACTTTAGGTACAGGCAAAGAAAGCTAAAGGCATGTGGGATGCCTTTTCTGCAGAAAAGCTTAAAATAGAAAAGGAAATCAATACTCATTTACAGTATCTGGCAGTCACCGAACCAAAACATACATGTACACCTACAGCAGGGCAGAAATAACAACATTTATTTAAACCACAAGCTGTTATTCTGCTGCAGGAACGCTGTGTTTTATGTGGAGCGCTTCGCCGGCAACCAAGAAGTACCACATATTTCTGGCCATTTTTGAAAAGCCTCAGCAGTATCAAGAGCAATACTTTCAATACCACAATTCTTAACCCTGCCACTGCCAGGCCGGCTCCGACGCCTCCGGCTACCGGCAGAGAAAGAGTCTGAGCTGATGTGTGAGCTAGCAGCAGGGAAGATGTTTTGTCTCTCCTCCCGAGTTCCTCTCCTGCCAACTTACAAGCCACCATTTGTTGGATCACATGTGAGGGGTGCATCTGTCAGAGCCTGCAACAGGAACGGGAATGGGAAGAGCTTCATTGGCTGTATTGCTACAGTGCAACACCGGGGCTGCTCACGGCATCGGAGACACGGAGGTCTCAGATGAGGGTTGAACCATCGCACGTGCTGCGTGGGGCATGGGGAGGAGGAGGGACCTCAGTTCTGTTGCTGTGAGATGGGGACGGGGCTCAGGAGCACTGAAGCCCCCATGCCCGTGCCTTGCGTGGTGCCCGAGAGCCGGCATGGGCGTATGGAGCAGGAGAGGGGTTTGCTCACTGCCTGCAGAGCTACGGGGGGGGTTGAAAAATGTCTGAAAATGTTCTGGCCTTAGCAAAATGTAAACAAGCCTTGATGCTACATTTAGCTGTGCTGAGGGATCTGACCATCCCTCCTAAAGCAACAGGAAAATACGCACAGCAGGAAGCAAACCTTTGATGGTCAGAACCCTTCAATGATGCTTCAAAAGAGAAATGTGTACCTATGTGCAAGCAAGACACTATGTTTCCACCAACTATGTAAAACTAGGGGCTTTAGGGGAAGAAGCAGTGTTTAACAAACCAACATTCCCCAAATGCTGATAGTGAAATTAAACATAAACAAAGTGAATCGGCTGATTGATTTTTTTTTTCCATTCCCCAGCTCCAAGAAATGTGACCAGTAAATAAACAGCATAAATAATAACAACAGCTGGCTTTTGTACAACACGCCTCATTCACAAAAACGAAAATAAGTTACAAAGGGTGCTTGTTGTAGAGTCACATAAGGCAGAGGATGAACGGGACCTCACGGGGTCCTCTGATCCATTACCCTGTCCCAAGCAAGGATCAACCCTTCCTCCCACTGCCACCTATGCTGAAGCACAAGAGGTAAAAAGCCTTGCCCATGGCAAGACAGCACCACGGAGGCAAGGATGGACACACAGCATGAGGCAAAACCTGACTGTACAGCAACCGACTGGTGTTTAACAGCAAGGATCAGAATATCCCCATGGGTTCCCTGAGCTCCAGCCCTGTGCTTCATGCATGGGGCCACAGTGAACCTGGAAGGAAAAAGGCAATTTTTAAAAAGCTTTCTGTCCTAATGAACTTGTGGGCAGCTAATAATGTCCGAGGGATCATCTGTACATTTTCAGGACAACCTGGGTTGAGACGCCTGGTACTCCTTGCTAAAGTCGTTTGCGGAGGGCCAGAGGATGACTGGATGCTGATCACTTGAATATCCTTTTAATAAAATGAGATTGTGGATGCTGCTCAGAATACAGTTTTTAATACTCCAAATATTGTAGACTAGCTCTCACACAAAATTGAAAAAATGAAGAAAAAGTTTAACCATTAAGTCAGCTAGATGTTATCTCTACAGCAATTTAATTACTTGCTGCTTCCTCATCACTCCTTAAGCCTTTAGCCCAACAAATTAAGCCACTGCAGATTTCTGGAATTTGACAGTTGAATGTGAAACCTCACTGAAATAGTTTTGAAAAATAAAAGTAAAAAATATGTTGAAAAATTATAAAAATAAGCTCATCTTGCCAGCTGGTGAACTAGCTAACCTGCTGACACCTACAGCAAATTAAACCAACTTTCTGTTCTAAAAAAAGGCCAAAGATTTAAGTTTTATTCCCTCACTCTGCAAGCTTCCAGTTTGATCAAGGAAAAAAGGAAGCATATAGAGCGAGCCCTTTCTATCATAGGTCAGATAGATGGCTGAAAAAGATCAGTAATCTTTCTTGCCTACCAAATCTATAGTAGTTTGTACATTTTCTCCTTACCCATTTATATACAATACCAGAGCAAACGATTACTACGCTATTACCACTGAATGTTTGGCTTTAGCCCAGTTGTCAATATTTTGTTTCCTTTTTTTTTTTCCTCACTTTCTCTTTTCTTTCTGCTAACGGCTTGCTGCTGAGAGAATTTACTTGTAGCTGAACAGCAGAGAACAACTAATGCATCACTTAGTAGATTTTTTTTTTTAAATCTCTCTTCAAGCATCAAGCACTCTTCAACCACCAAAACCTCAAGGAATAATTTACTTGCTCTAGCAACATTAATCTAGGACCCAATCTATATCACTTGCCTGGATGATTACACCCAATTTTAGATGAGGAAAAAGAGCACTGAGAAATTAAGGGTCCAGTTTGGTAAAACACTGGTCTCTGTGTCACTGCCTAATGACTGCCTTGACCATGTGTTTTGCCTGTTCTCTGCTCCTCACTGACTTGTTTATTCTGTTTTCTGACACTAAATTTTCTAGGTCTAGCAAGCTGCCTTTGCCATCACTTAGTAAGGGAGGATTCAGAGGCTCCCATCATCAAGTGAGCACCTGCCGAGCAGAAATGAAGATAGCTCCTGTCTGGAGAGCAAGCATCTGTCATGCAGAAGGGGAGTCTCTTTCCTTCCAGTGGAAGTACTCATGAAGTTTGGTGTTACTCGAGGTCTTGGGACATTGCAAATGGCTACATGGCTGCTACTGCAAAAATAATGAATCCCTTTGGTCATGAACGTACTGCATCTGTCTAGGAGAACTAAACACATCCCCAGGTAGAGCATGCTCCAGGACCCATCCCCTCTCCTGCTCCGGCTGTTTGTGGACAGCCCATAGGGGTGTTCTTGGAGACAGGCAAGTCAGAACGGAGTGCTCTGGCCACCAGGACTGCACCCACTGGCCACTCCCTGCCTGTCCCCAAGGCAACACCTTGGTACCACTGTCTGGACAGCGAGTCTGGTCAGCTTTGAGACACTTTCCTGACACCACCACCCAGTAACTGCTCCAGGTCTGGATGCTTTAGAAGATGTTTGTGGTCAGGACTGGCCCCAGGTCGGTATTTGGGATTGTTGTACCAGTATTTCTTTCCCAGTTAACCTAAGATTTTTCTGGCCTTCAGGAAGAAACCCTAGGAGAGATATAGTTTTAATGATGTCAGAAAATGTTACCCTAGTGCTGCTAATTTCCTTCCTATCGGATAATAAGCCATACAGTGTCAGAATGTCTGTGCTGGTAGAGTCAGGGGCATGTAGGAGTATAGTTAAGGACATAACTGGGGTGTGATGAGGTAAGGGACCTGCCTAAGCATATCACAAGGAATCTCATGCAATAGTATCTCCTTGGATACTTCGGAGAATCAGTCATTTGCTATCAGGGTTGTGTCACATCTCTTGGATAAGGGACAATAGAAACACCGATGGCTGCCATTCAAGTGGAAGCACATTAGGCCAATGGCACGCCTGGACCTAGGGAAGGCAGCTCAGCCAAATGTGTCTGCAGGGACAGCTCTTAGAACAACGCAGTTTCCCCAGAAGAACAAAGAGATCAGATGTTCACCCTGGCTCTGAAAAGCACAAAGCCACAGCAGCTTGAAGGGAACTTGCAAGGAAACATGGGCCAACTCCTCTGGAACAGGCATCTAGAAAAAAATACCCTCTTCCAGCCAGTACAATTCTACCAGCCAACTCTTGTTGTAGATGTATTCATGGTGATCTAAAAGAGCTGCTGTGTGTTCCCAAGGGATGTTCAAGAGTGCTGAAGAAATTGAGGCAAGGAACTGTGTGCAGATGGTTTTATTATTTTGTCTAAAGCTGTGCATGTCTTGTGCTAGTGAAGGAAAGTGCTCTTGCACCTGGAACCCTGCTAAAGTTGCTGATTTGTCTGCTTCACCTATTGCGTTGCTGTCAACAAACAACTGGTTTAGAGTTTGATGAGCTGAAGAAAACTTATGCACCAGAGTCTGAGAGGAGAGCCAGCACAGTGTCTGCTCAGGATAAAGAGACCTGGAGGAACAGGCAGGGCTCTAACTGCTGAGTGACCAGCTAGGGGATCCATCAGGGTCATGGGACAAAGCCAGTTCTGATCATCACACTTGTTCCATTAAAAGGAAAAAAACTATTTGCATGAGAGAGTTTTGCTTAGACTTCAGTCTCTGGCAGAATCATGAGCAGAAATTGAGTTTTACAACATAACCTCAAGACCATTTTTCTTCTTTCCTCCTATTTCTACCTCTGATAGTCACCGTGTTGGACAGCAGCATTTCCAAGAGTTCATCAGGTGGCACACTGAGAACCAACGCTGATGTTGCTTCCTTTGCTGCTGTCTCAGGACCAGGATGAAGTTTTACTGCTTTGACATTCATAATAGGGCACTCCTAAAGTCACCTCATTCCCACACACCAATGTCACAAATTTGCACACCGGTGCTCCAAAGCCAATCCTAACAGTGCAATGAGCAAAAGGGACAGTTTAATTACAGTTGTTATTCCCTTTGTTATTTGCCTTTTTCCTTGGGTTCCGTGGAATGAAAAGCAGATTTGCTGCTGTTGAATGTTCCTGTGGGGACTGAAAAAATTATCCTACTAAAAAAGCCTGTTGGAAATACCTACAGCAAGAACCAAAGCTGCTCTCCTGCCTGTCAGAGTCCCTCTTGTGTGAAGCTGGTTTGCTAATTTGTCCATCCTCTGGAAATGGAGAAGAAATCATAAAAGCATACCCCCATTGACAGTGAATAAGACAGTCACATGGAGCAAAGAGAACACAGGCATTAAAGGAACGCATACATGGCTGATGAATAGGAAGGAGGTTTTAGAAACTCAGGCAATAGCAATACAGCAAGCAAAGCCTGTAACGTTGATTCGACGATGATAATTGTTATTTCCCCTTTGCACTGCGTCCAATGTGATCAGACACACCGAGGGAGCTGGATTCATCCTACGACAGACTGTACTGGCATAAGTCGCTTTGCACTGTACAAATCTGGCCCTTGTGCGTTAGTTTGAAGTCGACCTCATTAGTACAAACAAACGTGTTCTTCAAGACTGACACTGAATTAGAATTCCTTTAAGTCTTTCTAGAGGCTAACACTACACAGTATAATTAAAGGCATTATAATTAGTGACTTGATTCCCTTTACTTTGACTTCACTTTGGTTTATTTATTTATTTATTCATTTTGGAAGGGTCTGAAAGTCAAATTCAACTTTGTCATCTGCTCATGCTGGGAGCTGTGCTGTTCTTCTGGAAATGCCATGGAAATGCTGGTAATGAGGTGCCAAAATCAGCAAGCAATATTCACAATTTAAGGGCCAGTTCAAATATAAAGGCAGTTTGTATTTCTGCACCACAGGCACTCCCGGAAAGTCCTCAGGGAAGAAAGAAATATATTTTCTCCTTATTGGCTTGGCCTTTCATTGCTAACAAGTCAGAAGGAATGACAGGCATTTTTCAAAGAGTGAAACAAATTTTAAAAGTAAATAGAAAAGCAGGTGCTTTTTGTTTGTTTAATTTTGTATTTTTAATCACACTTGTCAGGTGTAGAACTGAAAGAACTCCTGCAAAGACAGTGTTTACTCAGACAATTGTAACTCTGTTCGCTTAAACCATGGTCACGATGACTAAGGTTGAGCCAAGCCATTTCGGTGTACATTAACAATCGACCAGGAACACATCTGTGACCCACACATGGCTCAGCTTCAGGCAGCCTTCTCGGGCAGACCACTTCAGTTGCTGGCAATCATCTAAGTGCACCTAGAGACCGCTACATGGAGAGAGACACAAGCAGCATGCTAACTAGCCAGATAATGATTTCTGTTTGATAGATGAGGAAGCTCAGATGAGAGGATGTCAGGAATCCACATTCTCAAAAGCATCCTCTAACTACAAGTGTCTCAAGCTTCAAGCGTCCAACCCAGAGCGGCTGATCTACAGGGAGAGAGTTGAGCATCACTTTCTCTATCTGAAGTCAATGGTGGCTGCAGGCTATCAGCACCTTTGAAAAAACTACTCTGGGCCAATAAATCTCACAGAGTTTATTTGAGGTCAAGCAGAGGGGCCGAAAGGGCCCCAGAACAAACTGTTTGTGCTTATCTAGGCAGTGACAGGAAGAGATGAAGCATCCACAAAAGGCTACAGGGATACAGAACGGAGAGGAAAAGGTCATCTCTGAACTTCTCCAGGCCCTTTAGGGGCCTCAAAGGAAATGTCTTGACTTCTCCTCCCAACTTTCCTTCCCCTTCCTCATCCCACCTCTATTCTTAGCAGCTTTGTCTGAGAGCTGGGAACAGAGCATGGTTTCTTAATTCCTCACCTCCTGTTACCTCATATTTTGACTCAGACTGCTCAGGGTGGTGGCAGAGGTTTCTAACCTTGCATGGAGCCATTGTTTTTGTTTACACAAAGACTGTGTTCCCATTAAGTGGGATTTCCTCAGCTACTGGGACATGCTATAGGTATGAGATCAATCTGGTTTGATACCAACGATTTACTTCCTCCAAACAACATTACATGGCCCTGGAAATGCCCTGCCTTGCCCAGATCTTCAGCTTTGCACTTCACTAGTGAGCACTCAGTGCCAAAGGGTTACCTGTTTTCACGCTCCACAGATCCCGCTGTTGGCTCGACACATGAAAAAGACACCAGAACACACTGCTTTTTCTTCCCTGCTGCATTCAAGGAGACCACTTAATTACACCTTAAGGTGAAACTGGCTCAACAAGTTGGGCAGCTTGCGGGGCTGCTGGCTGGGTGAGTCCCAACCTGCATTGCTGCCAGCAGACAGCAATAGAAGAAGACACCCAGGCCCCAGCTCCGCTGTTGGGAGTGACCCCCCACCCGGGGCGAAGTGGAAAACACTGTCGCCCTCCTTCCTTAGTCCCATTGCTACCTACTCTCTCTACCCCATCTAATCATTATGACATCTGAGTGCCTTTGTGTGTCAGCTTCCTATGAAGTAATCACCTAAATCCCCCTTCGAAACAAAGCGGACCCTGCTGAGGAACTCACAATAGGTGCCTTTCACTCGCAGGACAACCTTGGCCTCGGTGGCGCTCATAACAAAGCTTCCATATGTGCACCAGTATGGGCTGATCAGTCAGATCAACACCACACAGGATCAGAGCCTGGATATTTGTGAGCACGAAGCAAAAGAGCCTTACAAAATTTCCCCATCTTCCTGACAAATCATTTAAAAAACAAAAATGCTACGGCATATTAGTCTGCCACAGCCTTTATCCACCTTTGCAGGTCCTTTTGGGGAGGTAAAAGTAAAGCACCAGCTCCGAGGGGCGACGGCTGTCGGTCGGCCCCACTCCCAGAGACTGCCTAGCCATTGTCCGCTCTTCAACCCCAGGCTAGGGCTACTTTTTAATTTTTCCTTTGGCAGATATCCTGTTTTTTCCCCTCCCTGGGGGAGGGATCAAGGATGATAAGTTCTATTCTAACAGAAGACAAGGCAATGATAACCTTTGGGCATCTGCAGTAAAGAGGTATTTCTATAGCCCTAGCTGGGATTAGATGCATAATGGATCAATGAAAGATCCCACCATTTGACGGTTAGAGCGTCATTCATTAGCGTTAAGATTTGAACCTGAATCAACAATTGAGTTAGAAGATTGAAAGAATCGCCTTCAGTATTTCAAATCGAATAAATTGTAACAGGCCTGTAAAAGTCCCCTGAGGTGTCTCTCTTTCTCTCCCTATACATATATATATATAGATCACTTTTGCTGAACATTTAAAATTAGATGAAAGTTGCTGAGCCTCTAAATATGAAGCAGAAAAATCTGAGCTACTTATGAGAAGTGAGAGAGAGAAAAAAAATATGTATTTTTGGTTTGCCTATCAAAGCACTTCAAGAGCATTCTTGACTGTAGGATCCAGGCACTAACTTGTTATTCACTCACTCACCATCTCTCTCATCCATAACAATGCAAAAAGAGCTAATAATAAACAGTACGCCCCCTCCTTATACACAAACACGCAAATGCAAACACACACACGCACGCACCTAGGAACCACTTGTAAATGAGCAACACTGATCCCATCCACTTTTGTTGTCACAAAACTAGGGCAAGCTCGCTCTCAATTAACTGCTTGGTGCACAGAGCCCTACAAAAATTAACTACCCAGAGGACTTAGACACCAAGTTTTAACCCTCAGCTCTTTATCGTCCTTTCATTTCTGGATCAAAGGCCCATCCACTCACTACTAATTTGCTAAGAAATTAAACATGAAAAAAGAAAGCAATTCCACAACTGGGCAAAGAACGTTGTGGGCAGTTAATGGCTAATTAGCATTATAATGCAGGACAGCCTGGTTTCACAGTAGAAGCTTGTTTTGATAGCATTTTTTTTTCCATAGAGAAAATCTTCAGGTTGGCGCAAAGACTACGTAAAGCATCAGTGCCAAAAACTTTCCTCCTCGTTTCTGAAAGGCAGTGAGCAGAAATAACTATAAAATGCTCTGTGGACCAGGTGATCTTAAACCAAGACCCATGTCCTACAGCCCAACCAGTGCAATGGAGCTACAGTGGGGTGGCTGCACTGTCCTCCCCCCTGGGGACAGTGTACTTTGGTGCTTGCCCACCTCCCAGCTCTATGTTATTCCCATTGCCCCTTAGGTTGGCAGGCACAAACCCCAAGGCCAGCTAACTTGGACCCATATCCATCTCTCAGGGCAGCTGCAGGCTGATTTGGACACAGGATGATGTCTAACCTGTTGGGTGGTCAAGGAAAAAGTTTAACTCCCAACAACAGTTTGAACAACTTTTTCCTGTGACGGTTTTCCAGCTGTATAAAATCAACATAGCTTTCCTGTTGGCTTGTGGGAAAAGAAAACAATAAAACAATACCCAGATTTTTATGAAGTAGCTTCTTATGTAACTAGTGGTAGCATAAATACATAATTTAAATTCAAAATACTAGTTTATGCTACTAGTGGTAGCATGAACCAGCAGATACCGGGAAGTAGAAGAAAGATCAAAACTGTGGGAGGAACAGACATAGCTTCCTATAGCAGAGCGTAATCGGCACACAGTCAGCATAGAAAGCTGTTACAGTAAAGGGATTATTTGAGTTATGACAAAAACATTAGAGAAATTTCTCTGTCTGGTTCCTTGTCCATGTTTATTACTGCGGTCACTTTTGAAATGGCAGTTGCCAGTGAAAGAGCTCCCTAAATCATTTACTAACTATAAATGATTTAAAAAAACCCCAAACAGCAGTCAAAAAGCAATGGAGTCAAACCGTATTCTGCCTGTTGCCCTGAGAATTTGGCTACTACTTTCGCAACTGAAGTCAGATGCTGATGTTGCGTTTGTTGACACTGAGAAAATCAGAAAGAGCAGACATCCCGAAGCCTGTAGCCCATCCCTCCCTGGCCACCTGTGCTATTAGTTTGAAGATAGTTGTTTATGGCTGACAGACATCAGCCACCTGCATGTGCCACTCGGTAGCACACTGACCGGCCAACCGAGCCAGCTGGGTATGAAATGACAGAAACTCCATGTTTTACATCTGTAAGGCCGACGTGAGCGAGTAAAGGTTTGGAGAATACAGACTTTACAGTAGGAGCACTCTCAGAGGAAAGAAATCTCAGTGGCTCTGTAACGCTCCATGCATGCAGCCTTGTAACGCCAGTCATGCTATAAATAACTACTACACAAATAGAGTCTTATTTACTGATAGTAAAAGAGGACATTTACTTGAAAGTGCTCACCTGGGAGTTGCTGCTGGCTTCCAATACCTGCAGAAGAGATACTGCCCATCGGCATTGACGATATGGGGCAGGTCCTTGTATGGGATGTTTTGAGGACTCCGCTTTGGCGAACTTTCCTCTGGCATTCTGGAAGAATGACCTGCAAGGCGTTGGAAGAAACAAGACATACTTTAAAACAGGTGAAGGCAAGATAGAGGCTGGAGGGTTTGCTAGCCACAGACATTCAAGAAAGTCAGTCAGTAAGGCAAGCACCACTGATGGAAGTCTCCCTCCAAAACCCCAGCCAAAGAGCCCCCCAAATCTTTGCTGCTTTAAAACAGAAATGTAGCATTTTGTGTTCAGAAAAGGCTCACATTTTGGGGGAGGGCATTGGGGGGGTGGGGGGGAGGAAAGGAGGGAAGAGCAATCCACCATCGCTACTTCATTACAGCTTTCTCTCCCCCACTTCTCCCATCTGTGTTTATTTTGCATCATTTTGTGAAACGGATCCTAAAAAGAATATTTTAGCTGCAATCAAGTGTAGATTGTGCAGCAAGCGCTACAGATACGAAAAGACAGCTGCATAAAAGATTTATCTCTGCCTTAACATCTCCGAAGACCCACGGAGGGTACGCAGCAGAGGTATCTGCCACCGTGTCACCATTAGGATCTTTTCTGACACCTCGAACGGTGGCGGCGGTGGGGAATGAAAACATTTCCAGGAGAATTTGCCACCAACCTGTTTTCATCCTGTGCAAGGGTTTGCATTCTAGTGAGGAGCCGGCATCGCAAGTCAAATGCAAGCAGATAAGGCTTTTTGCATCTCGCTGCTAAGGCAAGCACCACTGATGGAAGTCTCCCTCCAAAACCCCAGCCAAAGAGCCCCCCAAATCTTTGCTGCTGTAAAACATAAATGTAGCATT
>NW_009259719.1:1811574-1811885 GCF_000687185.1 Egretta garzetta
GAGGGCTGAGGAGCGGGAAAGCTGCAGTCCACTTTCCAGAAGCTGCTGCACCCACATCAAAGGCACCTTGAACACATGCAGCTGGAGCAGCTCCGAAAGTTCCTGCCGCTGCAGGTTGTTTGCAACTTTACTTCCTTCCTGCCACTTACTGTTCGGAGGCCACGGCGCCGGGGGGAGGCGAGGGAGGGGGAGACCTTTTTCTCAAAGCGATCCCCGCTGCGAAGCCATCTCGCGTGTAAGCGCAACTTCCCCAGCCCCTCGCTGCCAGGCGGGGAGCGGCAGGGGGGGGGGGGGGAGGAGGGGGAGGGGGG
>NW_009259719.1:1812326-1814301 GCF_000687185.1 Egretta garzetta
GGCTCAGCTGGCCGCCAGCGGGCTGGGGTGGCCACGGGTGACAGCCTGGGACCGGGGCCGGCTTTTATCCGCTGAATTCAGAGTGGGGAGACGCCGGAGCCGTGCTGCCTTCTGGGCTCCCCCGGTCTGAACTGCTCGTCGTCGTCCCAACCCCAAACTTCACCTTTTGCATTTAGATGTGCGGCTCCTCGGGCTTCGGAGCCACACCAGAAAGGTCGAGCCTTTCAGATGCGAGCTCCGAGGGGCACCCACGCCCCTCGCTTTGCACCCTCATTCATGCTAAAGGCAATTTATAAATACAGTGTGTAATTTACATACACATGATCTAATCGTGCACCCAACCACCATAGATATGTGCAGTACATATGTTGCAACTGTGTAATCCGAGGTCTGCTTGATGATATATGATACTTGCGTATAAAAATCGTCACAGCAAGGTTCCCCGAAGTTAAAATAGCTTCTCAGCCTTAAGGCATCCCAATACCGAGGTTTGTCATTTAATACTGGTAAGTGCTTAGCATTTATCAAGCGCTTTTGAATGGTTTATATTAAGGGCACAGATTCGGGCCTTTTACATTTCGTCAGGATAATACTATAAACTTTATTTTTTACATGCCTACATATACTTAAAGGTCTCAGGCCTTTTTAAGAAGAGGCAGCTATTTACAGTATTTTTTAAAGCTACGCAATGTGCTCATTGAGTCTGAACCTGGGAACAAAGGCTGGGGAAAGGAAAGAAATATATGCTAACAATAATGACAATAAATGCAAAACCTCAGAGATGACCCATATAAAAATAAAAAGGAAATCAAAACCAGATTTTTCCTCTGTCAGTGTCATTTACATTAAGCGCCCTGGGGGGGGGACTTATAAACAACAAAAGCAAAATTACGTATTCCTGTAACAGCTATTGTTTGAAATAAAAACCCTAAACCAACATTTATGGTTGTTTATAACGAGCAAGATTTAGGTCAGATGGGGTCTTAGCGAGGGCCCGGGGAGCTGTACTTGGAGGTGCACAATTTGGGAGGCCAGCTACTGTCTAAGCAGGGCTGGGTGGAATTAAAGAGCTATCACAAGCCAGCTCCAGAGTTGGAAGAAGCAAGGGCATATATATTTATTTAAAGGATACAGATCAGATAATAACTGGATTATGAAGAAAAGAAAGAAGGAAAGAAGCCTCTCGCACAGTTTATCTGCCAGGAACACTTCACTGCTTCCCTCTGGCCATCCATGAAACCTGATGCCAGGAACAGGCTCCTCTCCCGCTGTGGTGCTGGGAATATCCGAGATCCCAGGGCCACAGGGAGGTGGGGGGGAGACAAGGAAAAAAATCTCTTTCTAAAATTCAGCATAAAAATAGCATCTCAAAGAAAATGACCTTTGCTGGCACACGAGGGCGAGATCCTGTCTTTGAGAGCCTGCCCTGGTCAGGCCAGATCTGTGATTCCCCTGGTACCCCGTTAAGCTCCATGCAGCTGATACAGGAGGCAGCAGGACTGTGGTCCAGCCTGTGCTCTGCCAGACCCAGCTTCTCACCACTGCAGGGAGCGGAGGGTGGGCCGACCCCTCCTTCCCTGAGCCTCCAGGAATTTGAGGACATTTCTTCTCCCAGGTAGCACGCCCTCCCCCACCTCCTGCTAACATCATAAAAATGAATGAGAAGCAACTGCTGACTGGTTACCTTATTATTTTATGGCGTTTAAGCTGTGAATGAAAAGCCACCTGAGAAAACTGGATTGGGTCTGAAGAATTCACCTAGCTGATATCCAAACAAAATACAGGGCTTTAGCAGAGCAATTATTGCTTACCAGCTCCCTGTGAGAAATCAAAGGGATGTCTGAGCATGCAGTATTTATGAGACTGTAACATCTTCTCTCGTCTCTGTGGAGTGAAATACATTTTGGAAATACGGTTTAAGCTAAATCAACTTCCTGATAAAAAAAAAAGAAATACACTTGGTGAAATCTTTGTG
>NW_009259719.1:1814341-1819820 GCF_000687185.1 Egretta garzetta
GCATCTCCATTGACTCCCAAGGTACCCACAGGAGTACAGAGAAAAGGATTATGCCCTCAAATAAGGTAAATTTTAGGAAAAGAATCAATTGCTGGAATGACAGAAAAAACACATCTAATGAAAACTTTTTATCCCAGCAAGGGGAGAGAGAGAAGGGGCCAGAGAGAGGAGAAGGGAGAGAGTAGGGTAGAAGGGAGACAGCATGGCAGGCTGGCGCGTAATTCGGGCAGTGGGGCAAGGGAACGAGTTACGATTTTCTTTGTTGCTGGGCTTTCATTCACAAAATGAATTTTGAATGGATCAGATCCCGTTGGCATGCAAAGGTAAATAGACTTTATGAGATCCTTCTGCTCTGGCTGACGATACCACGCTCTTAAATTGCAAAGCAGTATTTTCATTTGAGAAGTGGATTTGATGGAGTGTGGGTGCTAAAACCATTCAGGATTCAGTTCACCAGGACACAATGAGAACTTTTGCTGACAAGCAGGAGGAAAAAACAATAGAGAGGGGGGATGCAATAATAAAATATCTAAGAAGTATGTGGTTATGAAAGAATCTGCTCCAACAGAAAAATGCTTGAAGTTACAGCAGTCAGGGAGCAGCTGGGGAGAGCAACAGAGAGCGCAAGCAAGAGAGCACATGGGAAACAACGGGAGATGAAGCATGAAGAGGAAAAATCAAGTGGAAAGCAAAGAAGCCAGTGCCAGTAAAGCTGTCAGTTTGAACTCATTGTTTTGGATCTGCCTTTCTAGCTAGTTTTTTATTTATCGCTAGCCAGCGTCCAGGCATTCAGCTTCACTTATTTCTGTGATCTGCCATTGCTTGCCTGTTGGTATTCCTGAATAAGACATGTATGGGGATGAGACTGGAGTGGGGGCTAGGATAAACTCCTTTCGTTTTCCTGCAAAATGTCTATTTTAATACCTTGCAGCCAAAAAACAAAACTTGGTGTCAGGCAAACTGGACTGAGGAAGAAAATGTTAAAGGACAATATTTTATTGATCAAGTGAGGCTTAACAATATCAGGAGAAATTATAACTAGCTTGGCATTGGTCTGCAATTCTGCAGTCTCACGTAACTCTTCACGAATTAGTGCCAAGTGCAATGGAGAAATGTTGAGGGGTTAGCGCAGGGATATCTGAATAGGGCAGAAATTGTTTGCAGGCTTCCACTGCTTTGTTGCCCATCAGTAATTTCACTTTCCCTCATCGGTGGGAGTAGAATTATTAGATTAAGCTACAAATGGTTTAATACCCCTAGACGCAAACTGCAGTCAAGTAATAAAGTATTTTTACCATGTAAAAGAAAATGATTAGTGGTAAAAATAGTCCAAATTTTTTTTGTAGGTAATAAAAATTCTGCAAATGGTGCTGTCATTAGAAGTCGCTTACAAAGCCGTGACTGCAAACAGCAGTGGTATGAGTGAAGTGATTAGTATCTTGCCTGTGCTCCTTATTTGACAGGACCAAAAATACACACTTAAAAATACTCTTTGAATACAGGTTTCAGTCCTTTAAACTGATATATGGAAGATGACCCATCCTACCTAGATGCTAATTTGAGACGATGTTTTCATTTACAGTAGCATTACATGTTTTGTTTGGGAGCTCATTTTTAATTAAAAACCCCACAAGAATATTAATACCAGATTCTGGGGCATTCTTAGTATGAAATACAGAAAAGGCATCCTCCAAAGGCAGGAAATTCAAAATGAAAGGTGGAAATTCTGCCCCGAAGTTTTGTCTGTAGAGGGGAAGTCGATAGAGTTATTCTAGCAACCCCCTTGCTTGAGAATAACTCTGCCTTGGGAATAAATATGGTTTTTACGTAAGTCTGGAATTGTGTCACCTTAGCAGTGCCCCACTAAGGGAGCTGATCCGCCCTGGGTGCTGCCAAAAACAGCTCTCTGGTGGGTGCTCCCAGGTGCCCAGGCCGTGGTTTACAGAAATCGCAGTTGAGGCTTGCGGGTCTGGGCACTAGGGGGCACAGGCACAGCTCCTCTGTGCCCTGGGAGCCTGGGGGCATCTTGGCCCTACCAAATCCCCCTTCCTCCTGAATTATTGGGGTTTTAAAAAATCATTTCCCCCTTTATCATGAGAAGGTTTTCTTTAAACATTTGTCTCCTTTTATCTCTGCGGCCCAGTATTGGTTTCTAAATAAAAGTTTCCTGTTCTGGTGTACAATTAGTGCAATTTTCCCTCTGGATTCACTCACACCACGAGAATAAACTCCAGTGGTTTATACCCTGGACAAGCACATTGCTGCAGCACTTGAAGGGAAATCCTGTCCCTGTCACTGTGAGGACAGATTAACCAGGCTGTTATGGGATGGCATTTCCTATTTTACTGCGATAGGACTGCATGCAGCCATATTACTATTGATCAAATGTTGGTCACCTCGGTAGAAACAGGGGTCTTATGGCAGAAAACGTAATTAAAAGGTGTCTTGAAGGAGAAAGTTCTAAGCTTTGAATCCAAATATGCATAAAAATCAGACTAAGACAACATTATAAATTTTCTCCGGAGGGAATTATGGCCTCTATTTTGAGAAGTACCTGACCATTCCTGTTCTCATTTCTGTTACTAAGGATGGCAGCATAATCTGCTTTACAAACCCAGCATCATTGTATCAGGACTAAATAACACAGCCAAAAGACACAGCTATTCTGTCGTGGGTAGAGTGGTGCTTTATTTTGGTAGCCAAACTGGAAGCATTGACTGGAGAAGAGTTATTATTGGGCCGCCTGGTTTTCTTGCTGCTTTGCAATCGACAAAGCATCATTTATCATGCTTTGCATTCCAATTTTTCTTTGCATGTTTTCCAGCTCATCATAACATAATTATGTTTCTGTTTCTTCCAGCCAGGGGCCGATACTTTCTTTTACTAAGACAACAGCTGCACTGCACAACCTTGATGAATCCCCATAAGGGTAAAATGTGTCTGTGGTGCTTGTTTCTGCCTTGGCAACCCAAATGTTCGAGCTCTTTTTTATGACAAATGCTGTTCTAAAATGCACCCAACCCTGATGCTTTCATAGCATTTCTCAAAATGAGGTTTTATGTTGTAATTTAGACTTGAAATATTAAACATCTTGTCTGGTTCTGTAATTTTAAAGGCTTCTTTTGTAACATTTCTTTTTATAGTGTTTATAGGTTCATAAACCCTGAGATGGAATTTTAGAAGGCCATAGTTCCTGATATGCAATTTATTTTTTGAACTAAATTGATTTTATGTGTTAAAATTGGCACAATCTGGAGGGCTGCTTTATGCCCCTAAAAAGCATCTTAAGGGAGCTTTCGTGGTACAGGTGAATCATTTCCTTACTTGGCCTCAGTTGGTCCAGCCCCACTGCAACGTAAAGGTAATTACACCAGCCTGGTCTACAAAGTGCATTAGCTGCTGGTGATGGAAAATGCCATCAAAGATGGGCAGTATTTTTATTATTACTTACTGAGATATTTTATTTAACTCTAATTTAGTACTTTGAACCTGAGATTTCAAAGTACTTCAGAAAGGAAGGATACAATTTTTATTTTACAGGGGGGAAATCAGAGCAGAGCGAAGTAGGGCTGAATGCTGAAGGCAATCTGGGGGCAGAATCCATTCTTAATGCTCCTGATTTTGTTTACCCAGTTACACCATTACTAACTCCCATCTCATCTTGAAATCTATCCATCAGAGCACTGTGAACAACCGAAGCAGTAACTTTTTCCACTGTTAAAGATTACCCAGATTTGCAAGTATAGGGAATATTGTGTCCTGGACAAACCCACAGCCTGGATAACCACATTCTTCAGGGCAAAATTTTGCTTTCTATGCTAATCTCCTGGATGTTATTGCTGCTGCCACCATCATTTAAAGATTGGTTGTGTTTATATATAAAAATTACAATTCTGTACACAGAGGCAAGAGTTTTAACCCATATGATCAGTCCTATTTACATCTATGTCTGCTGTGATCTACCTAAGGATTCTTTGGGATATTTGAGCATGAGAGTGTATGTGGCAACGTTTTAGTTCTGTCCACCACATTGGTTACTGATGTAATTGCCCGAAAGGCTCTTAGATGTTGATGAAAACTGTACCCGCCCAGCCAGGGCTACCTTCATCTTCTATCCACAAATGGTGAGTATAATTCTGCTCTTGCTAGAAAAAGCAGCAGGCTTGTTGTTTTGGATATACAACGTATATGAATGTATGGCTCAGGAGAAGAGCTCGCCTTGTGCTGTTTCTTCCTTATAACCCCATGGCAAATTCTAGCAGATTCTGCTCAGATACATTTTAGCTTTTTTTCTCATTTATCTTTTGGTATCTTTAATCAGTCCACTCACACATGTTCCGTGTAAGATGTGCATTTTCTTTCTGATTCATGTACAGTAATTACTTCCTAACATCTGCCTAACAGATTTTGTAAGAAAAGTAACTCTGCAAATATTAAGAAAAAAATGAATGTATGAAATCTTTGAAATCTCTGTTACTGGGGTTTGTTAGCCACAGCTGACTGGATTCATTCCCAGCCAGGAAGCTGGTTCAGCAAAACAGCTGCATTAGTTATTTAACTGGAGGCCTGATTCTGCTCTTGGTCACACTGATGTAAATCAGGGCTAGTACTAGAGAAAATAAAGAATATCCCTAGTGCATGTTGGAGAATAAGTAAGCATTATGGTACGGAACAACAGGATAATTCTAGCAAATACCCTACCATCCTGGTGTAGAGGTTAGGCAGTATCTTCATGGCTTACAGAAACCTTACACCAAACAGACTGCTCGTTCCCAGGAGCGTTCTCCTGTGTATATACTGTGGTAGCACCAAGTGGCCAACAAAATTAAGGCCTGGTTGTGCTCAGTGTTGCACCCTAATACCATGAATTCACATGTGGCTTAGTCTGTACCAAGCACCACATTTGTTACTGTTTGCATCTGGTTCATAATTGCTCCCTCTCAGTATCTCTAGATACCTTCTAGTGCAGGAGAACACACTCATTGATTTTCATCCTAGGCTGAATTAATCATAGAATCATAGAATGTTTTGGGTTGGAAGGGACCCCTAGAGGTCATCTAGTCCAACCCCCCTGCAGTGAGCAGGGACACCGCTAACTAGATCAGGTTGCTCAGAGCCCCGTCCAACCTGGCCTTGAATGCTTCCAGGGATGGGGCCTCCACTACCTCTCTGGGCAACCTGTTCCAGTGTTTCACCACCCTCATTGTAAAGAATTTCTTCCTTATATCCAGTCTAAACCTACCCTGCTTCAGTTTAAAACCATTGCCCCTTGTCCTGTCACAGCTGGCCCTACTAAAAAGATTTTCCCCATCTTTCCTATAGGCCCCCTTTAGGTACTGAAAGGGCACAATCACGTCTCCCCACAGCCTTCTCTTCTCCTGACTGAACAAGCCCAACTCTCTCAGCCTGTCCTCATAGGAGAGGTGCTCCAGCCCTTGGATCATTTTTGTGGCCCTCCTCTGGACCCACTCCAACACTT
>NW_009259719.1:1820073-1828370 GCF_000687185.1 Egretta garzetta
GCAGGACTTGCCCTTGGTGAAGCCATGCTGGCTATCTCGAATTATCTCCCTGGCCTCCATGTGCTTCTAGGAGGATCTGTTCCATGATCTTCCCAGGCACAGAGGTGAGGCTGACAGGTCAGTAGTTCCCAGGGTCTTCCTTTCTACTCTTTTTGAAAATGGGCACAATGTTTCCCTTCTTCCAGTCACCAGGGACTTCACCTGACTGCCATGACTTTTCAAATATCATGGAGAGTGCCTTGGCAACTACATCGGCCAGTTCCCTCAGGACTCTGGGAGGCATCTCATCAGGTCCCATGGACTTAGTGCGTTCAGGTTCCTCAGCTGGTCACGAACCTGATCTTCTCCTACAGCAGGAGGGGTTTTACCCTCCTGGTCCCCCTCATGCCATCCATCAACTTGGGAGGGGTGAGGAGAGAGTTTGCCTGTGAAGACTGAGGCAAAAAAGTCGTTGAGTACCTCAGCCTTCTCCTCATCTGCTGTTACCAGCTTGTCGGTCTCGCTCATCAGTGGGGGTACGCTTTCTTTAACCATCCTTTTCCAGCTGATATACCTGTAGAAACCCTTCTTATTATTCTTTGCATCCCTAGCCAAGTTTAGCTCCAGCTGCGCCTTGGCCTTCCTGACCCCATTCCTACACAACCGGACCGCGTCCCTGTACTCTTCCCAGGATGTCTGTCCCTGCTTCCACTGCCTGTGCAGTTCCTTCTTCCTCCTTAGTTTGACCAGCATCTCTTGTCTCAGCCATGCCGGTCTCTTCTGGCATTATCATGTGATAATGAACGCAGAAGTACACTTTGAGAAAGGGGATGTCATATGAAGAACATTGCAGCGAAAAAGGGGACAAAGCATCCACGGCAAAGTATTTCCTATATAAGATGACAACGCTCTATCTCAGGACAGCAAAGGATTGTTGCCAGAGCCTCACATGCTTTAGAGATGGACATCTTCAATCCTCAAGGCCTTTAACACCCTTCATATTTGATCTTATTGTAAATTAGCAGCATGTGCCATTAATAACATCAAAAGTTATGGTATCTCAGAATTCACACTCCAACCCTCATCCTGTTTCCTCTGACACAAGTTATCTATTATATCTTGGCTACAGGCATTGCTTCTCATGTAGCAAAGGTATCTTGGTTTTGTTTGTGCTTTGGAGTCACAAGCATCTGCAGTTGCTGTGGGCTGATAATGTCCGCTCAGATTCCTGTTACAGACCTGTCGGTGGGGCTTCCTGAACTCCTGCACGCAGGAACCTTCCAGTTCATGGTACTAGGCTTTGATACCAGCATGTGTTGATTATTTTTACTTGTTGACTTTTCCTAGTACATTACTGAATTTTCTCTGGAGTTACAGTCACTTTGTAAATGGAAATCTAAGGTTTGGAGATGCTACCCTTTCAGGCAGAAGAGGAAACACTCAGCTCCTGGATGTAGATATCTGCATGAAACTCCATCATCCCCAGACCCTGTGAGGTTTTGAGGAAGAGGGCAGCAGAGGGAAGGCTGCAACATTCAGCACCTGAGCCAGAGAGCACAAAGCATCTCTTCCGCTCCCGCACCGTGAGATGTGTATGAGGCATGCCGAGCAATGCGTGGATCCTCTGTCCCATCCCAGGACCTGTGCCCAGCACCTCAGCACCTGCAGGGATGGGATTACAGCAGCATCTACGCTTTGGTTTAAACCAAGGATAAGCTAGCCTTGGATTTTGTGGGGCTCAGTCTGAAGTGAGACAGGGGTGAAACCAATCCAGCAATGTCTGCCTGAGTCCAAAACCTCCCTCTGCAGTCCAGTTCAGACACGCACCCCAGACTGCACCCTGGCAGTCTTGCTCTGTGCCATGGCTCATCTGCCTCCACCTCTGACCCCAGTTTCAAATCTCTTCAGCAGTATGTTCTGCAACAAACAAGGATTTCTGGGGCAACTTCAGTAAGACCAGAAAGACGTCCTTCTGCTGCTTTGAAATCTGTGAGCACGTACGATTCATTCAGCACAGCACCCCATGGCCATTCATATCTATCTGATGATCAAATATATTTTTAATTATCAATCTGAGGTGATTTATTTTTTTCACTAGACAATACCCAACTGTATTGTTAGAGCTGTTGGGAGTGAGCCAAAGAATTTGGCAGCAAGATATGGAACATTTGGGCTTTCGACACTTAGGAACATATGGAAAGAGGTTTGGAAGACTGCCACATGGGGTGTAACTTGGAAGATGCTACATTTCTTCATCCTTTTTTTGTGGACAGAAGTAGAAGAAATTTTATTTTGTTGAAGGATCCTAATTCCTGTTAATTTTCTATGATATACTGCTGCTCTAGAATAAACCACTATGCTCAGTTGCAAGGTTTGGGCAAAATCAGCTACATGTTTATGGGCAACTGTAGATGGGCAATTAAAAAGGTGGCAGTATTGCAGACCTTTCCAAGTTTTTACCCCCTAATTCATGACATCCCTCGCAGGTGAACTCACAAAGCTACAGTCTGGTGACTCAGATCAAGAGGTAAAAGAGGGTATCTGGTGCCTGCCTAGCCACACAGGGTATGTCTTTGAGGATAAGGCTCGGCTAGCTGGTCCATCCTTGCTCCCTGTAACCATCCATCTCCCCATCACCTTGACACCCATGGGTGGATGGACAGTTCAGGCTGTCTGTCTGCCTCTGGGATATAGTTTCATCACGTGGGTTGGAGCTCCAGTGCTACGCTACAAATGCCAGCCACAGTTGGGGCAGCAGGGGAATGGGAGAGAGGAGCCACCTCCAGCTCAATGCTCAGGACTCAATATGTGTGAACCAGCATCGTTTTTGTACCACTTTAGGGACAGATGCCTTATGCCCATGATAGGAGAAGTCCATGTCTCTCAGAGTGATTGCCTCTGTCAGAAAAGTGATGCATAGTTTGCTTCATATTTGGTAATTCACTCACAATAACCGCTGCATAAGAAAGGTTTATTTAATGCATTTTTCGTGGCACAGTTGTGCGCCAGGTTGGAGGGCTTCAGGAAATGCAGAATTTATTGGACTACACAAACCTGGGTACCCTTCTTAATTTGCACAATTGGCACACAGGCCCCGCAGCTTAGTGAATACTAATTAATCTCTCTGACTGGTAGGAAAGCGTCATTACCCTGATTTAGTGATGAGGGACAAAGACCAAAGAGAGTTGCAGGGGCTTGTACTGAGTGACAGATAAAGTCACAGCACACAGCAGCCAGAATTATGGTCTTCTTTGGTATCCTGAATAGGAAATCACCCAAGTTTGCAAAGATTACATCTGAACAGCAGGATGGAGGCATTTTGGGGCTTTTTCTTCAATCCCTGTCCCTGATAGCATGGTTCAGGGCAGGCTGCAGCTCTCATCCCTCCCGAGTGCTCAGGTTTCCCTTCCTCAAGGAGTAAGGGCGATGGGTGGGAGGTGTGTGCCAGCTCTGCCTTCAGCAGGGAGCTGGAAACCAGCCCGGGTGTGCATTCGCTTCTGGGAATTGAGAAGCACTCTCAGCACCTGCGTTTATAGTCTGAACGCTTCTTGCCCACAAATTCACAGTGGCTTTTTTACTTGCTTTTTCATGTGACAATTTGTTTTAATGCACGCAGCCAAACTGACTGGACAAGGCAAGTTCCTGTTATTTCTTTGCTAATGGCATGCCGGGGGGTCACTACGGTATCTCTAGGTTGTGAAAGGGGTAAGTGAAGACTAAGAAGGTGGCATCCAGGCACAGGAATTGAGCAGGGAGGAATTGGCAACCTGAGCAGAGGAAAGAGTATCTCCTCCAGAGGAATTCACAGACCTGTGGCAATAGCTCTTGAGGACTGACCATGTAGGTCAGGAAAGCAAAGAAGATAGGCAACCCCCAAATCACTTGAATGGGATTTATTTTAGAATGAAACCTCTTCCATTCTGAATAAAACCTGGGAAAGTCTGGGTGAGTGTGGAACATTTTTTAGCTTTATATCCTGTGGCTGCAGCACTTCTGAGCCAGCTAAAATCTGATTTAGAATGTTTTTAATATTTTGCTTCCTCTTGCAGCACATACCCTGAGAAACATTATAGTTATTTCTACTTTCTGTGGCCATAATGGCCTCAAGTTCTGCTATTCTGAGTATGCACTTCCCTTCCTGAGTTTCAGTTTTGGTGTCCATTTAGAAATCTTTTTGACCCTAACACAGTTATATCCGTAATTTTCTTAGAGAGATAAAAAGGCACTAAAACTAATGTATGGAACAGCATTTTCACAAACCCCATCCAGTTAAATGCTTCTTTGCATCTCCATTCCCATCTTTACTGATCTAAAAGGAGAAAAAATGCTCTCCTATCAGCCCATTCCTTCTGCCTGATTAACTGGCGGCTATCACACGTCTTCCTTCGAGCTATTACAGTTTCATTTCCAGAGAAAAATAACCTGATGGATGTTGTGGCACTGCTGCAAAAAACCTCAGGTTTCTGTTTTACACCAAAGGGCCGGCGGTACCTTCTTCATCAGGCTGGGTGTTCATTGGAAATCAGCAGATACTGTGCCTAAAAGCACCCAGCAGTGCAGTGTAACTCTGCAATAACATCTTATCAGGGGATCGGGGGGATCCCCAGGAGAAAGCCTGTAGGTGCACTTAGAAGCACTGGTGAGTAGTTGACTTTGGGGGCTTTCTTTTGCCTTTTTTTTTTTTTTTTTAAGATTGCCTGAATTTGATGGAGGCTCTTTCATTTTAAAGACAGAAAAACCTACAAATTAAGCAACATCTAGATCCTAATGTGTGAAACTGCAATTTGCATACATCATGGCAGCTGCTGAGTCGGTCCTTATTACCTCCGCTGGAGTGTTAATTTAGCCACAACTTTCTCATTTATTTAAATGAAAAAGCAGCGGGTGGCTGGTATGCCACATTATCTGTCAGGCAACCTGGGAATCAGGTTGACAGAGCCAGAAAGACATTTCAATTCAGAGGGACTGCAGGGGTGCTGCCCCCTGGACCGGTGGTCACAGGCGAGCTCAGGATTGCCCTTGGTCTTTTCTAAAGGTCAACACTTACCCTAAGAAAAAAAAATAATCAGTGTTGTATTTGGATTGACATAAGAGAATAGATAATAGGATTAAACTGGAAAGCTCTCTGTTTCTGTTTTTTCTCTCCCTATGTATCCAAACTGGCACTGTATATGTGGATATGATAACCAAAATATCATTACTGGTCCTAACATAATACAAGTAGGATAATGGCCATTTGTAGGGCACCTAGCGTAGTGTGGTCCAAGCCCACCATCAGGGCCCGAGTGCGCTCTGGCTCTCTGCCCAAGCAGGAGGATGCCAAAGCTGCCCCTATGGGACATGCCTGGAGGAGGGAGCCTCTGCGGCAGCGAGCGGTGCCGGAGCCATCACCACTGCAGCCAGCCTGGAGGTGCTTCTGCAGGCGGCTAACGCCAGCTGGATGAATGGACATCATGGAATAACTCACATGCAGGGGGTAAAGCAAACGCCAGATACTCATCCCCAAACCAGAGGCTGCCTCCTCACTCTCTGGGAAAAGAGGCTGAGGAGCCCCGGGGAATTTCTGGGCTGGGAGGAGCGAGAAGCGGAGGCCATGCTGGGGAGTCACCCATGAGTGCAGAGACAAGCGTGAGGCTTCCGAGCTACAATGTTGTGCCCCCGTTTAATGATGCATCTGTCTAAAGCTATGTGTTTGTCAGCAGAGAATGCGCCAGAGCCAAACTGCAGAACCATGGCAAGAGTGACGGAGGAGATGAGTTTAGTTCAACACATCGGTCGCAATGTTTCAGTGGCAGCAAAGAAAAAACCACATCGTGATACCACCCGGAGTTTAACTGAGCTGATACAGGTCTCTTCTAAAGTTCAGCTATAGCTGGCTGTGGCTTGTGGGTCCACTCATTGCAAGCCACGGGGTAGCTTCTCCTACAGAAAATTTGCATGCACCCGCCCGGCAAAACAGGTTTTCTTCTTTCAGATGGATTGCACATGTATACCTGTTCCCCCAGTCTTTACTCTGAAAAACATACTCTTGGAAACTGGGCAGACTTTTGCCTAAAAAGCGGGTGTTTTTCCAATAGGTTGACCACTAGCAGCTGAGATTTAGAAGGGAATTACTTTGTCCATGCAATGCCAGAAGGGTCTGTGTGACCGGTGCCATGCAAAAATTGTTCTAAACCATTAAATTCAATGCATATTTCCTTAACACTGAAACGTTCACATCAAATGTGTCTCTTCTGTCGCCGACACCTACTTCTTACCATTGTTTTAAAATACACTGTGTTAAAAGATCGGGCGTTTGTTGTATTACCACATATTTTTCCCTTTGCCATTAACTTAACGAAGTTCAGCAAAAACTTTTGTCTTCGCCCACTTCTCAGCCATTCATTTTTATAATTAAAATCACCATGACAACAGATAATGATATGAGAATGAAAGGATTACGACTTAATTACATGAAGAAGGTGAAAACAGGATTGGCTTACAGCAGCGAAAGCTTTTAATTCTAGCAAAAATATCGGGGGCCTGATTCACCGCGGTGCTACTTCTTTTGTGTAATTACAAAATGCCGCTGAGAGCTGCCCAGCGGTCGCCCCGCTGCAGGATGGGCTGTCCCAGGTAATGCGGTGAGGTGCAAGAGAAATATTCAGAATTGCATGAGCGATAAAGAGGAATTTGTCTTAAAAGCATTAGTTAGTGGTTTTGTGAAACAGGCTCATTATAGAAATTAGCTGAAGAAATGCACCCATAAAGGAAACATAATTATTATTATGGTAGTGAAGTGGTTTCATATAAATAAAATGTATTACATAAACGCTCCATGTTAACCATCACGGTACTATAAATCCTCCCATGTAAGAGGGCAACAAGGCAATTTAGGGGATATGGTCCTTTTTTATCACAGCTGTGGCATTTCATCGGTTCACTGTCCATCTTGGCTTCTGTGAAAGCTATAGTATCAGATCGGCATTTTTATTTCTAAGATAAAGCCGAACTTTTAATGAGAACAATCTGGGAGTTTAGAAAATATCTGTCTTTGCAATCTCATCTATTGAATTTTCTGACATGAGTAAACTTTAATCACTTGGATTTTTTTTCCTGGTTTTGTTCACAAATGATATGCTTTTTAAAATAATGTGCATCTTAATTCTCCCCCTAAAAACAACAAACCCCTATTAACAGTTGAACATTCCTGAACAAACCATCCATGGCTTTTGGAAAAACTCTGTAATAAAACCATCAGACTAAAAGTCTAGATAAGGAAATACATTTCATTTTCAATTTTCTCAGAAGCTATTATGATCAATCAACCAATTAGTACAGCGAATAAATAAATTAATGCCATTTAAAAAAGAACATTCCAAAAACCCCTTAATGTCTTTCTCAACTAAAGTTATAGACTCAACATTAATCAATTTTATAACCCTAATTTTTGCTTAATCTTTTTTCCATCTTTGTTTAAACATATGGAGATATAAATAGTGTATTATAGCCCTCTCTATTCCGCTTTAATTTACAGAGTACAAGATCTGCAGCTGATGTAAATCAGTGCAGCCCCATTATTCTGGACCAATTTAGTGCATCTGTTTCTGATTTACATCAACACAAACAAGAAGATAGTCAGGCCTTACGTCTGATTAAAAATATACAGATAACACTTGTATTCAGTCAGGAATTCTGATTTTATGTTAACTTCAGCTCTTTGCGATCTAGCCAGGGCAAGTGAAACAGTTTGGGGAAGTTCCTCTCAGCTGTGGGGCAGTGGCCTTGGTTTTGAGAGTGACTTAGATAAGATCAATGAGCAACAGCATCTCTTCTGGTTTGGTACCCAGGCCTCGGTGGTAGGTGGGAGTCCATCCGATCATCTCCTATGCTGGAACTGCTCCAGCCACCCAGGAACAACTGCGATGCAGAGATGTGCCTGGCTGTGTGCCTGTGGCAAGGTATTTGTGTGTGTGTGGATGTAATTCTTTAGCTGGGCTACCGGCACAAGCGGTGGCTGTGCCATCCCACAGAGGAACCTGCTGCTTTGCAGCCCCGAGCTGGGCAGACAGCGGGCCAGGCAGCATACGGGCGGGAGAGCAGAACCATTGCCAGTCGGCTGTGTCCTAATGTGCCCCTGTGCATGACATTAAAGCAGCTCCTCATCCCCAGCTAGGAGCCCTGCATGGGCTATTTATAGCCTTGGCACCTCGCTGCTCACCAGCAGCTCTGTGCTGCTGTATGAGATCTCTGTCTCCCTCTCCCACGCACTCCCGCAGACACTTGCCCTCCCGGCGTCGGAAAGGTACATTTACATCCCTTCCCCGCTCAGAGCAGGA
>NW_009259719.1:1828423-1853054 GCF_000687185.1 Egretta garzetta
GATTTTGGTTCTCAGGTGGATGAGCAACGTGGAAATGCCAGGGCCAGGCTGCTTTGGGTTGCTGGGTGTGTGGGAAATTTGTGGGTGGGGTACTGGAATATATGTCTTGGGGAACCCTTAAAGATGCTGCAGAGCCTGAAGCAGGGCACCTACATGGAAGAGAGGACCCTGTTTAATATCTATCAGTGCCAAAATTGAAGCCCTCTCACTTTTTACAGTGACTGCTGCCCAGTGAACAAAGGAAACGCAAGAGACTAATTACAAAGTTAGGATGGGAACTCCCAGACAATACAAAACCTGGGGCCTGTTTGCTCCTGTATGGGGTTAGCCAGCTGTGTGGAAACAGGGTCAGCCTGCAGATGCCAAAATTTCAGTGTCCGAGGTCTGTGCACGAGGCGGGGCTCTGTGCCCTCCACAAGCCTGCAAACATCTAGACTTGCCTGCAGCAAGAAAGCTCAGAGAAAGTCTTGCTTCTCCCATCAAGGTATTTATATGTGCTTGGGACTGATCGTTAGCATCAAGAGGCTGAACATTTTTGATATGAGGATTCCGTGGGGATTGCAGGTTTGGTAGGTACCGGCTATGTGTGTTAGTGCAGGGGCCATTTTGGAGGTGGTGCTCTGTTGTTGCCATGGGTTGCTATGAATTTTCTTTTCTGTGGGTATGGGCATACCCAGATATTTGCTTGGTAGTGACTGAAATTGAAACAAGAGAAATTTATGGGGAAGGCTGGATTTGAACAGTAACTAATGGAATGTTGACATGAAGTTATAAGGGTTTACAACTTACAATTTATTTTAATTTCACTGCTGAGTGACAGGGATATTAAAGCTTTTACATACTAGCATTTGCTCACCAAATGGATATATACTTCCAAGTTTTATGTAAATATTAGCAATTAGAGTTCACAGTCTTTTCTGTTGTAGAAATGCAAATGGTTTGCACCAAGTTACTAAGTTACATTTCTCTTAATTGTGATAGTCTGATATAACACTGTATGATATAATTGTTCCAGAAAGTAAGGCTTTCCTATACTTGCCAGTATGTCTGGATAAATGCAAAAAGAGAAACCTCTAAGACCTTTACCAGGCTGCTTAAAGAGCTACTGAAATACATTTTAGAAATACATTTTCTTCTACTAGCATCTGTCACTGGATATGTAAAAAACTTGTGCATCTTCCTTCTGTGAATGAGCACTTTGCCATTTCAATTAGTTTTGATATGTAAGAAAAATGATCTGCACATGTGAACTGTAAAAGAAATGGGCTCTGCATGTATATATTTAGCTTCTATTCTTCTCATGCAATTAATGCACATAATTGGCTCAGACTGGGATTTGTTTATAGGCATTTGTTTGTGAACAGAGCTACATCCATTCTCTCCTTAAATCGTGGGATTCTTTTGACTGACTTCACTGAGCTTTGAATCAGAGTAAGATTAAGGTCAGGTGAAGGCATATTTGAAAAGATGGCCCACAGGGTCTTTCATTTTCAGCTTCTTTGATTTTTTTTCATGAATCTATAACAGTTTAAAGAAAAAAAATATGCCTGGTATTTGCTGAGATAGGATCAATATTAATCCAATCCCACATCTAGGCCTCTGTCTTGGCAGTAAACGGAGCTCAAACTGTCAAATCTTTCCAGAATCATAAACTACCCAAAGGCTTTGAAAACTGATCAAAGCACCTTCAGGTCTCCAATGGTCAAATGTGCTCCCAGACATGGTTTCTGAAGCTTTGCAGGCTGCTTAAAATCTCACTGTTGCGTGTAAACTTCTCCTAGCCCAAAGAGCCTTGCTGAGTCCCATTTTATTTTTATTTTACATTAAAAAACCAAATAAACTCCTGTAGAAAGGATGGGCTGTGTCTCATGTAGCAGTCTGAGTAGAGGTGATGCCAGTCTCCGCTGGCAGCAGGATGCTTTCAGCCGCAGGGGTGCCGTGCTGCGTGCCGGGGAGCAAACGCTGGCACAGCTGCCTACATCTGCAGTTACCTTTGCAGCCTGCGGGTCAGCAGCCACCCTCGCTGCACCCAGTGCTCCCTTTTACACCACTCGCAGGCTGGAACTGGCTAAGAAAGCTCCCGTCAACACGCCTGGTTGCCGGTGTTCCAGCAGCGGCCAGCCCGTGCCTGGATAGCTTGAGACCCCAGACTGCCTTGACTGGGGCTTCTCAGTATCAGATGGCATGTGAAAATAAACAAGGTGCCACAGGGAGAAAAACAGTTAAAATCTCAGAAGGATTGTCATGCTTTATCTTACATAGGCCAATGACATAATTGGTTCTATAGTGTTCGCAGTTTCAAAATCTTACAGTTCCTTCTTCCCTTCCAGCAATAAATCAGTTCAGATCACCTGAAATGTATCTGCTGTGGGGCTGATCCTGGGAGATCAATAGGGCTGAACAAGGAGAGTTCTTTCTCTGGCTTTAATGGGACTGAGATCACATCATCTGGCAAACCTTTTAAAACTGCCTATGCAATTTAAGGCTGAAGTTTTACCTTTAAAAGTGATGCAGATGCTTCAGTTCCTAAATGGCGGTTAGCTTAAGTAGGACTTGGATTTTTTAACTGAATGAGATGCCTTTGAAATCCTGAAAATCCTAAATCTCCAAGTGCCTAGTGACTCACAGAATACAGAAAACTTCAGGAAAGGTCCCCTGGCTGCTAGTAGTTATGGTGAGACTTGAGATGCATCCAAACGCTGAATGTCTGATTGCCACAGGGAACCATTTATTAGAGACATTTACCTGTGTGCCCTCTCAGACCCCGTAGACATAAATTTCATAAAAGGAATTGGATGTTCTCCCACTTAATGCTCTGCCACAAGTTTGTATATTTTATCTGGACAGAATGGATGAAGTTAATTCAAGAAATAATATCTAAGTCAAAGCAAGAAGGTAAGTGTTCCCTGAAACTGTGGGTGGCCTTTTCAACACAGATCTCTAGCCCCAGACTAGAAAT
Organism: Egretta garzetta; assembly: GCF_000687185.1. Classification (NCBI taxonomy): domain Eukaryota; kingdom Metazoa; phylum Chordata; class Aves; order Pelecaniformes; family Ardeidae; genus Egretta; species Egretta garzetta. The sequence goes on from NW_009259719.1 coordinate 1,831,383, forward strand.
GCTTCCCGCTCTGACCACTGATAACTGTTCTTTGAATCTGCTTTTTTTTAGCCAGTTGGGCATCTCATTTACGTTGATTTAGTCAGTTGATTTCATCACAATTTGTTTCTAATGAATCACCACATCAGTAACTTCACTCAAGACAAAGTATCTAATTTATCCCCTATTATCCCTGAAAAAATGAAGAAAATGAGATTGGATTGACACAATTTGTTCTTGATAAATAGGTGCTACAGCTGCTTTTATCACCTTATTGCCCTCTAAATTCTTACAATTCAATCATGCAATAATCTTTCCAGGTATCAGAATTAGGATAATAGTTCTTATTATCCTATAGATATAGGAACATCCATAATTCCCTGGAAGCTTCCTTTCTGTATCTTATTCTTACTCTATCTTTTCCTTGCATCAAGATTAGCATTATTATTTGCCCTTCTTGAGCACTGCACGGCTTAAAATCTTGATCTTAAATGCCAGCACAGCCTTCATAATTAAACCCTGAGATTATAACATTATTATCATCTGGGTACTGATTTTTGCCTCGCTGTGGCTGTCAGCCAAATGTCATAATGCATACAATTAACAGATTTGCTTCTCGGCTTACTGATAACAAAGGAAGCACAAATAATTCATAGGCAGAGGCACTGGTTCTTTGATGTGACTGAACTCTGATCCTTTCAGCACCTGAAGGGAGGCAGGCTGGAGACAGGGCAGCCTCATTAAGGCAGAGAAAGGAAAAGAAAAAAAAAAAAAAAACAGAGGAGGAAGAGGAAGATGCAGGAGGTGCCCCCCCGCACCGCTGCCCCATGCTGGGTGCTGTGACCTCTTCTGGGCCAGGTCCCACAGCTCCCACCCTCCCACCACGGCACGGGAAAGAGGAGATTCCTTGGGACTGGGGGAAAAGACAAGAAAAATCTATGTCCCAGACAAAAATACAGACAAAATAATGTCTCTAATTAAAGGTAGCCTTTTTTTTTTCAGAGGTTAAGGGAAATTCCTGATGAGATACTTCCATCTGCTTTACAGTCCCTTTGCGCTGGGGCAGTTCAAAGAGGCTCCAGTGTAACTGAGAATTGAGGACAGCGTTTATTTATAGTTTGATAGCCTCATAAAAGCTGTAGAGCTGAGCTCACAGCAGTGCACTTATTTATGTTTTGAACTGCTCCTGCAGCACTCTACTGCCTTGCAAAATGTATGCTGTAGCTCCTGCATAAAATTACATATGAGTCTTCATAAGGTTCATGACACAAAGGCAAAAAAAAAAAGTGCAATTAGACTAACAAAACAGCTGATATAAAAATAAAAGTAGCAGCCAGAACTGGAGAAAATTAACAGCATGGCTCCAAAATAAAGTAACATCAAGTGAAGATTTGTACCTGAACCCATTTTTTTTCCACAATAGAAGAAAAAAAATATATCCAAAAACTCTGAATAAGGCAATAACTCTGATTTCAGCTCCTGGTGACATTACAAAGGATTTGAGCCTTGCACTGGAGGTTTTATAATGACAACCCAGCCTCTGGCACAATCTCAGTATAGTGTCTCACTGCAAATTATATTTGTATCACATTTATCCTTCCTTTTAATATCAATGTACCATCTTTTTCCTCTGTAACCCAGAGGGGAAAGCGAAGCAGCACCATTTCATTATTACCCTTTAATAGGCTTTCCAGTGATATAAAGGAGAATATTAATATCCTTGCAATGACCTCACCTAAACACTGCTAAAAGCCAGGAAGGGAGTGACAAGTTTGTAGCTAATGCACGGGGATGAATTTCTGAAGTTAATGAAAGGATTTCACCCCTGGGTTTTAAACCTGTTTTCTTTTTAACCTTTTAGCTTCAGTCTCCTCAGCTGTAGGATGGAGAAAGTAGACTCACATACAAGTTGATGGCATGATTTTATTGAGTACAGTTCAGTCAGGAGCTTGGTGTGCTACCAGAGCAGGGAGATGAAGAAGGTGTGTTCTTAAGAGGAAAGGCAAATACTGCCTTGAAAGTGTAAGGTACCCAAGCTCAGTCCATAGCTCTGGCTGGGAAAGCCACGTTGCAGAGCACAATGAGGTGGGAGGCTGGAGGGTTGCAGATGATCCTGACTGCAAAGTGGAGACTCCTTTGCACGATTCAGCCCAAGGATGAGGTGATGATGGGGTATGGACCAGCTCTGGGAGAGGGAAGGCCACCCTATCTACTGCTTGCAGGCTGTACGCAGCTCCTGGGGAGGATGCCCAGAGCTGACCCAGCAGCTCTGTGGGCAGCAGGGGAGACCATCCCGCACCAGGTGCAGGTGGGCAGTACCCTTCCTCATCCAGGTGATGGGTGTAGGACTTACCCATTGGATAATTTGTGCCTAAAGTGGTACCTAAATGGCATGAGCGAAGATTCCTATTGCTAACATCTTAATGATGAAAGAGAGGAGAAAACGGCTGTGAGCATGTTGTTCCAGATATAATAATCACTGGTAAACGAACACATAAAATTCACAAATCTGATGAAAGGTGTAATCAAAGACAAAGTGTTACTCTTAAGAAAGCTAAATTAACAGTGAAAGAAAACTTAAAGGTGACCAACTAAGGAAGTGAAATCATAACTCAGTTCTATGCACTGCTTCTTCCCGGTCTGTACAAAAGTCTGGGAAAGATGATGATGATTAATCATCTCACTTGTTCCTCATATTCAAAATGCACATTTTGTCCATTATGGAAAAGCTGGAAGATGTCTGAAGCTCTGACATCACAAAAGAGCGAGGAGAGAAGTTGATAATTTTGGAGGAAAAACCCTGGTTAGATTACTAAACAGGATTGGGGTCTTGTTGGTAGTTATTAACACTTTCATCCAGCCGGAGCATGAACAATCTGGCTAAAGACACTACAGCTCATCTGCTTTAAGATATGCATGCTTTTAATACATGATCTTTGAGATATGGTGTGGTTCCTTTATCAAAATGCAGTGAAGATCAAATATTACAAGGTGATAAAATAGCACAAGGAGAAAACAATGAACTGGACATCTAATTGTCATGTAGGATTAGAAAAAAAGAAATTTTTCTATCTATCTCGTAAAAGGCTTCTACTGGCTGTAAGGTCTGCTCCAGAGGCAGTCGATGCAGGATTAAGAACTATGATTCTCAAATGGAGTATTTAATTTCAATGTAGCCAGAAAAAAAATAAGTTCTAGATTTTGGAAGTACCATGACTTTATTTTTTGTACTAAACTTACTGCCTTTGATTGATTTTTAAAAGCACCATAAGAAGAGCTCAGAGCTTGGCCCACATTCAAACTATGAAGTTAATGTTTTGTCTTCCAAATCCATTTTTAAAATCTGGTAATAATCTAGATTCATTTCTCAGATGTGTTGCTTCTAGTTCCAGATTCGGAATACAGAAAGAATCAATAAAATCAAGGAAATTCTAGTCTTCAAGCATTGCCTGGCTTTTAATTTAGCACTCAAGTGAGGAATCTATGTAGTTTTCTAAAACAGAATGATGACTACAGAAACAACTGAACAGCTAAAAGAGTAGGTCTGAGACTGATGATCTAGCTGTAGATTTCCTTTTCACCTAGGCAATAACTATAATATTTTTAAAAAATAAATCCATCTATCTAGATCTGTAGAGAAATCTGGACCATTTGTGGAAATACCTTTAAGTGGATTTCAAAGAATTTCATCTACTCCTTTTTTATGTTGGTACATATTTCTTTAATGAAGCTAAGATGCTGGGCTTCCAGGATTTGAGGAAACCAGTTCAATCTGTCATACAAGACTCTGACCCTGCAAATATTTAGGCTGGTGAGGGATGTTACTAATTTGAATAATCCCATTAAACAATTCATAACGTGTTTACAATGTGTTTCAGACATGGTTATACCACAGCTTTAGGACTTGACTGTGTGTTGGTGATTCATGACATGAGCCCTTAATGCATTTCCACACCAGAACTGTTTCAGTACCACATTAGAGACAAAAACTGTTAAGGACTGGTATCCCTCAAGTGATGGGTAAGTGTCATTCTCTCACTGACAGCTCTACCACTGTACCTTGAATTCTGCAGCTTGCTAACCTGAAAGCCTGAGAGGTTCAGTAAAGTCCTCCCCCCAAAAAGAATCCAGAAATGGGACCATGAAGTTCCTTGTGTTTTCCCCATAAATACAACTAGAGGGAGTAGTATGTGAATAATTACAATTTAATTAAAAATCCCATTGGATGTTACAGTAAGTGGAACCATAACTCTGTGAATCTGCAGCATGCAAGCATCCCACTGAGAAGTGTGAGGACAGCTTGAAGGCTGGCCCCTGTTTACTAATCCTTTATTTATCTCACAGCAAACCAGTAGCAACTCTGTAAAAACCAATGACCTACACTGGTGTGAAAGAGTAGAGAATATTCCCAATCAGACCAAGTTTCTTCCTGCCACTTCTGCCACCACACTTCAGGGCTGGAAGCTGTCTCTGTCCTGAACATTGTCTTGACTCTCTCCTCTTGAGGCCTGGGGAGAGAGCTACTGGTGAAGTGGGGCGCGATGGGGCAGAGACAAATCCATTGGTAGAGTAACGAGGTGGTGGCTTTCTAACTGCTTTGCAAGGGCGTAAGCACAGGGCCTCTGAATCAAAACTGTTCTGCTAACTGGTAGTCAAGCCTGGTGGTAAGGCAGAGTACTAAACATCCACACACCCACTTATGCCTCTGTAAAATGCCAGTGAACTGGGTTGTACTAGTGGCTTTATTTCCCACCCGCTTTGCCGAGGCGTAGATCACTGTAAAAACTAATGAGAAAAGCAAGTCTAATGTTTTTCCATTTTTTTTTTAGTCTTGTAAAACCCTTTTCTGAAGTCTCTAATTAGGCATAACTCCTAGTTTGAGAGGAGCTGTGAGCACTGAAAAAACATTACTCCATTCTAGCTGTCTAACCTAAGGGGCTGTTGAAAATATACTTTCAGCATGTAAGCAAGGAATAATGTCCTTCAGGTGCATGTGCGAGAGAAAACTTGAATAGCCAAGGGACTAAGGGCCTGACCTAGAGTTTATTAAAGTCAGTGCAAATCTTTCCCTCAATTTTAATAGTCTCTGGATCAGGACCAGGGAAAGGAGGGAGAAGGCATCTTGAAAAGACTGTTTTGAAGAGAAGTCTGTAATTTTTTTTACATAATCGCAAAACATGTGGAGGGGTTATTGAATATTGAAGATCACTTGAAATGCCAATTTTATTTTTTTTGTGTCTTGGAGACCTTGAGCCTGAGACCTCACCATAATTTTACATACTTTTTATGCTTTACTGATTCCTCTCACACCCTATGGAATGATTAGCTTTAGATATTAACAGCAATATTAATTTGCCCAATAATTTGTTCTTACTGGACAACATTATGCTTCTGCCTCTAGAAATGTTCCTGATGAAGACCTTGAATTCTGAGGAGATTTAAAAACAGGAAGTTTGGAGATCAACCATGGATCATAAGGCTGAGGAGAAAAGGCGGCAGCGCCATAGCTTGACTTTATTGGAACAAGTACAGAGAATGAAAGAATCAGCAGAGATAATTGACGTTGTGCTAGTTGCAGAAGGTGAGAAATTCCCCTGCCATAAGGTGGTGCTGGCTGCCTTCAGTCCCTATTTCAAAGCCATGTTTACCTGTGGCTTGGTTGAGTGCACGCAAAGAGAAGTGGCACTGTACGACATCTCTGCGGAGAGCGTGTCCGTAATACTCAATTACATGTACAGCGCAGATTTGCACCTCACTAACCAGAATGTGCAGACTGTTGCGCTTGCTGCGTATTTCATGCAGATGGAAGAGGTTTTCAGTATGTGTCAGAAGTACATGATGGACCATATGGATGCTTCCAACTGTGTGGGCATCTACTACTTTGCAAACCACATTGGGGCAGAAGATTTATCTGATCAAGCGAGGAAATACTTATATCAGCATTTTGCTGAGGTGAGCTTACAGGAAGAAATATTAGAGATTGAATTCCAGCAGCTGTTGAGTCTCATAAAATCAGATGATCTGAATATTTCCAGGGAGGAGAGCATTCTGGACCTTGTCATTAGATGGGTCAAGCACAGCAGAAAGTCACGTGTAGAGCACCTTATTGAGCTCCTGAAGCAAGTGAGACTGGTACTTGTCAGCCCTTCCTTTCTCGTGGAAGCCCGGAAAAGGAACACAATGATCCTGTACAACTCGGAATGCAACGATATGTTTGAGGAAGCACTGAAAACCATCAAGTTATCCGGCCACCCTTCTCTCAGCCTGCGATATGGCATGGAGACTACAGATCTCTTACTCTGCATCGGCAACAATTCTCTCGGCATTAGGTCAAGACACGGTAGCTATGCAGATGCCAGTTTTTGTTATGCTCCTGCAACACAAAAGACTTACTTCATTTCCTCTCCAAAGTATGGAGAGGGTTTAGGATGTGTTTGCACTGGTGTTGTCACTGAGAATAATGATATTATTGTGGCAGGAGAGGCAAGCGCTGTCAAAATGTCTAGACAAAAGACCAGGAACGTCGAAATTTATAGGTGTGTACCCTCTGTCAGGAAATCCCTAATTATTTAAAAATTTTAAATCCAAATAATGTTTCTGGGGACGAAAGAAGACCATTAGACAAAGCGTTCTTTACTTGAAAGTTTTCCCAGAGATTTCAATTACTCTAATCAATTTGTCACAATTGATCTTTCTGGCACAATGAATTATATACATACAACCAAATCCTGATGCCTTTTCTCCTGAAAGGAGGAGGATTTACTGTAGTGGCATCTCTGTGTAGATGAGCTTGATTAGATCCTACGTCCGTGTATGTGGATTTTATATTCTCCTTACTCAAATCTCAATATTTTCCTAGGATGCTCTTTTCTAGGTCATTACTAGGGGGAAATGAGTCAAGTGAATGACCTGAGGAGTCCAGTAAGACAGAGATAACACACTTCTCTGTTGATGGTGATGATAGCACTTCAGAGATTAAAGGATAATGATTGATAGCTTTAAACCTTCATTCTGTTTTTACTGATGTCTTTTTCAGATGAACCCATTTTAAAGAAAAACAGACATTTTCTGGATTAAAGACAAAATTTAAAAATGGCGACAGCATTTTCATATACAGATGCCTAAATTTAAGGAAGTAAATCCATACAGAGGCAGATGAAGTGGCTTTATTTTCAGCAGTGCTGAGCTCTCGCTCTTCCCACTAACTTCAGTGGAAACTGTGATTAAGCAGCACATGCAGAAATAAGGGATTCTTACCTTAATTAGGGTCTAATATCTTTGAAAGGATGCCTAGGATTCCTCATACTAAAAATGCTTGATCTTGCAAACACTGGGCTCAATTCTATAACTTTTCTGTGAAGGAGGAAGCTCCACTTGTCATTGTATCGTTGTCTGAATAAACATTGATGATTAAGGGGGTGATGTTTCAAAACGAGCTGATGGGACCTCAGTGAACGAGGGTATTTACAGCTTTGGATTTTCCTACAGATACCACCAGCGAGGAAACCAGTTTTGGCACAGCCTGTGTACCACTGAATTCCGTGAACTCTATGCATTGGGCACCGTCCATAATGATCTTTATGTAATAGGAGGGCAAATGAAAGTGAAAAATCAGTATCTGGTCACAAACTGTGTGGAGAAGTATTCCATGGAGCAAGGCACCTGGAGAAGCATGGCACCCCTTCCAGTACCGTTAGCCTGCCATGCGGTGGTGATGGTGAAGAATAAGCTCTATGTGCTGGGTGGCTGGACACCACAGGTTAAGAAACTAATTTTTGTTTTGCTTACTAACAAGCAGAGCTATGCTGGGTTTATATGATGTGTAAATTTATGGTGCTTCTTGCGTAGGAAAAGTATATCAGTGATAATAGAAGAATAAATTGCTCACATTCCTCTGATGAAACATCATTCTGTAGGAAAAACAAACAGGGTGAAGAGGAATAATATTGGCCTTATGCCATCCTCACTGTAAATACCAACTCTAGGAAGGGCAGTTCTTTCATAGAGGTGTGCACAGTGAGCAAGAGTTTAAAATATGTCTCCTCTGTCAACGTGGGGTCAATTTTAAAAAACTACTCTCTTAAACACCTTATTCTTTTCAAAAAAAGTTGACTTGAGATAACTAGGATGATATTTAGTAATTGTTTGGAACTTCTTTGTCATCACAGGCTGTGAAAAATGGATTAACTTCAGCCTTTCCCTTCCTTATATACTGTCCACTTAATTTTTCTAGGTATCAGTAAATAATGGTATTTAAATCATACAGAGTCCCTGTCTTCAAAAAGTGTGTACACAGGTAAATTTCAGGGACAGATTTATACCCGAAAGGTAAAATTCACCTCAATTTCTCAGGAAACTTTCTTGGTTAACCAAAGTTCATTTATTTTTATTAAATTATGTTTTAAATGAAAAGTCAAAGCATCCTCTGGAAAACAGATTCCTTTCATCAATCCCTTTATTTCACTGGTATTACTTGGCCATGTAAAGTTTTAATGGGAATTTTCAGCAGGGCCACCGATACCGTATTCAGTAGCACAGGGAATATACCGAACTATGCTACAAGGAACACGGATGTCAGGAGCAGTGCTTGCTCTCTCCAGTTGCCCCCAGTGCACAAGATCTTTTTTAAGAGCATAGCCCACTATTGACTGCTTAGTGCAGTTTAAATTTGAGCATTCAAGACAAAGCCCCACATTTACTTGACAATGAAGTAGAGCATCTGTAATCCTTATTGCCAACAGCAATATGTTCAGACTGTCATCAAATCTCATTGGTTTGTGTTCTCTTGAAATAAATTACTGTTTAAAGTATTTAAAAGTGAGATGCATTCAGCAAACAAGATTTTCACCTCTTTGGATATTTTGAGTGCAGGAGTCCCCAAAGGAGACAAAGGAAAGATCAGAGAGTATTTCTGATACTGAAATGACTGAGCAAGGATAGCTTGCTATTTAAAGAATTAAAATATGAAAACATGCTTAATGTAGTACAATCTGTCTATAAAAATCTTGAACCAAAGGGTATGTTATATCACAAAGATAGATGTTGAAGTCAGACCACCAGCTTTGTCTGTCTTAATATTTCTCCAGAACAGATTGTAAGGGGGAAATGTGACTTAGAAGCACAAGTCAGGAATGTTGAGCCAAGAATGGTTTTAAAAAAAAATACAGGCACCTTGAAAACACCTGAATCTGATATCTGCCAAATAGTTCTATCAGTAACCATACATGGGAGTCCAAGTTTTTATATAAATAGGCTTGAGATGAGCAGATTAACAGTAATTGATTAAAAACCATAGCTTTGCAAGATCAGGGCATACCTCAACAGATCAGAACTAATTAGCTACAGCTCTCAAGAAAGCATGTTAAGAGCAACACTGCAGAGCGCTGAATTCTTCTGGTGCCACGTACGTCCCACACTCACCTGTCAGATGCGGTGATTGCGTATGTGGGGCTACCACAGCTGCACTGGGAAAGCAAATTAGTTTGTCAAGCCAGGAGTTGTCCCTATGGTCAAGCAGCACTGAACGTTCTGTCAATCCTGAACAAATACTAACGATGCAGCGTTGATAGAGTGCTGTAAGTGCACGTGTCTGTTACAGGACGGAGATAAATACATGTTCCCTTCCCATTCAGGCTTTGCAATTGAAACAAGACAAGACAAAGTCAAGCCAGGACATAAAATGACAGCTTATGAGGCAAGGGCTCTACTCAAAGCAGTGTTGCTCTGGCTCAGCTCTGGTCTAGCCTTACTGATGCCAGCAGAGTTAAAAACCCAGGTGAGTCTGCCCTTGGTAACTGGGGGCTCTTAAAATGCAAGAAGGCATTTGGTGAGGCTGAGAGGAAGGTTTCAGAACCTGGAGACAGAGAGAAGGGCCGCTGGATGTTATGTTTTCTGTACATAAAGAGCATATTGTGTGCTCTGAGGTGAACGTTACTGCAAAAATTAGGTAGGATGTGCATTTACAGTATGAAAAATGGTCCCTGCTCCTAAGTATATGCTTAGTCTGTGTTGAAAATACATATCTTGTCCCTCTTCCAGTGCATAAATCAGTGTTTCACACTTAGGACGAAGAAAGAGCATGCCCCATGACACTTACAGGGGGCAACCAAGGGGCTATGCATTTACTTTCTAGTTTGCCTCCTACTGTCTTGTCCATTACATCAGTGTTGGAAAGGTCTTTTGGGGAAGAAAAATAACAAGCAAAGCAAGAACACATATCACAACATCACAAGTAAGCAAAGTAGTTCTTCTCACTCTCTCTACGTGAAACCTTTCATCCCAAAATATTTCAGGATCCTCCCCCCGGCCTACTGCTGATATTCAAGGCTGTCGTACCCAGAAAACATAATCTGAGTTCCTTGCATCACACTAGACAGGCAGAGAAAGGGGAAGAAGATTAGAGAGAACAAGAGGAGTAGGAGTGAGTACAAAAAGAATATTATGGCAGCAAAGCTAGAGCGGGGAGGTAGGAGCTTATTATGAAAACTATTGAAGGAGAAGTTACAGCAGTTGAACAACATTACTCTGGTTAGGCTGACTAAATAAACATGCAAATGGCTTGAGAATAAGTTATGTATATATACGGGCCTGAGAAAGGCAGCCAAGTACCTCGCTGAGACTCACTTTATAGTCTGAGTAACAGTGGGAATAGATTTCAACATTTAGCAGGAAGAAAAAATGTCCAATAGGCTGGTTTCCCCTCTGTTATTATTAGGACTTCACAGCAGCCTTGTGAAAGAGGTATGTTCTGCCAGAGCCGGGCCCAGGAACGTGTTGTTATTACCCAAATCCTCAGCTTTATCACTGCAGAATATAGATGCCGCCTTATTCATTTGCCTTGTACAGCGTACTCCCAGCCACAAGTCATGGGTGCTGTTAAACCCTAGTGAGTATGAATCACATCACAGCTATAATTGATGTGTTTATGTTATTTATCTGCTCAACTGTCTGCTGTGATTAATTGCATGCAGGCGTGTGCAGAGGGCTCCAAATGTTGCATTATTATATGGCTGTCATATTTCATACAGATGGATCTGCCTGACGATGAGCCGGATCGATTAAGTAACAGAACGTTTCGGTATGACCCAGGCCAAGACAAATGGACAGAAGGCACGCCAATGAAGTACTCCAAATACCGCTTCAGCACAGCTGTAGTCAACAGTGAGATTTATGTTTTGGGTAAGAGAAAACAGATTTTTAACAGATAGTACCATGACTTTTTCTTCTTTCCAGCAATTTGCTTCTGCAAAGTGAAGTATCTCCCCCTTTGCCATATACGTAGGACAAAGTGTGTTGGACTAGATGGATAGTATTTTTCTAGAATTATTTCTTCCCCACATCATTTCTTCCTTCCTTAATTTGTGTAGATTAAATTAAGTTAATGTTTAGTGTTCTGGATTAATGTAACAAAGATACTTCACTTTTTAAACTACTTTTCTTTGGAGTATCAATGTGTGCTATAAATAATAATGAATTTTAAAAGGTGGGTAGGGAAGCCCTGTTAGCACCATTTCACAGGTGAGCAGTGAAAAGCTAAGGAAGATACCCAGTGCCACAAAGGAATGGCATAGGGAAAAAGAATTTGCATCTCCCAGTCAAAACCAACATTATTTGTGGATTCTGATAAATTTCAATGAATCATTTTCTTCCACCCACCTCAACACAGTGCATTTTTTTGGAAATTCTTCATTTTGTCATTTTTTGATTGAATCTTTTCAATTTTTTGTTTCAAAACAGTATGTTGACCAAAAGTTTTAAGACTTGTGTGAAAGAGTTCAACAATCTCCTACCCCAAAATCTTTTGTCCTTAAATGATCCCCATCCATATCCCCAGTTCTACAGTTCATCCATAACATGACTCTTTTCCCAAAGACCCCAGCCCAACCTCTGTCCAAGCCAACAGAAATACATCACCTCTTTCTGAACACTAGTAAACACCTCAGGAGTTGGTAAGCAAGGGATTTTTCTGAAGAGAAAATGATGATGTAAGGTGGAGAAGGGCAGATGGAGAAGAAAGGCATTGTGGGCATTGGGAACGATATGGAGGAAAAGTTGAAGTGGCATCTTGAAAGGAGAATAAGAGCCAGAAAGGTGACCAAATGAAGTATAGAAGGATTAGAGGCAGGTGTATAACTGGAAAGTACTTGGAGAAGTGGTGAAAAAATATCAAGAGTCAATTAATCCACAGGTGGGCTGTGGGTTATTCATGCCATTCAATGCTCCCAGGGTCCCGTGGGCAGCATCAGCCATGAAGAAGGCAGCAATCACACCAGTACCTCAGGACCTTTCAACCCCTTCTGCTTCAAACTACTCCTACTTACAGGCTCATCAAAGTGAACGCAATAAGTACAGTCTTACCAACTTAATACGCCTCCTGTATAAGGGGTGTTCTGGTTTTGTCTGGGTTGTTATATACCATGGATAGAGGAGAGTTTGTTCCTGGCATGTAATACAGAAAGTGTTTTGCAGGGGGTGTATCTAAGCAAGGTGTCTTTGAAGTAAAAGAGGAAACCGACTTTAACGCTGCATTTGTCTTCTTTTAGAGAAACTTCTTCCTCTTAAGTGGCTTGAGACAGGCCCATAGTCACAGCCAGGGGAGAAGGTGAAAGAAGCCCGTATGGAAAGGAGAGTTTTGCAAATAGAAAATCATTTCATTATTGTCAAAGGTTAGTGATAGAGAGCATCAGTAGGCTGTTAAATAACGAGAGTGTTGACTGCCTGGGTTCAAAGGTGCTTCAAAAATGTGGAAACTCCACCCTTTGTAAAAGGTTAAATATATATAATTATTTATACTGACACTGATGCTGTAATGGGGCAGTAGAAGCAGCCATTAATTGCTGGGAAGAGAAAGGCTGTATTCACGCGTTTCAGCAAGCAGCATTCTGAGATCAAGACCACAAATGCTGTGATGATACAGGAGAGTCAGGGAGGAAAAAAAAGGAGCTGCCTTGGGATGCGTGTGATAAAACAAATTGTCAGTCCTCTTCACAGCAAGCCTGACACTGAGACAAGGAAAAGGAGCGGCTAATAAGGAAAACTGCATCTGTTTTCTTCCCTCAAAATCTCACAAAGAAAGAAGATCTGACTGATTACAGTAATGAAGTGTACAGTTTGAACACAGAGCACAGTATTAAATCTGAAAAGTGCCTGTTTAAATGGCATTGAGGAAAGTTCATGGTCTCACAGACCTTCACAAGCATTTTGCTAATGTAAAAATAGAAAAAGCAGTGGGTTTTTATGTATAGTCGCCAGTGCTGCTGTATTCAGGGAGCTGAATGCTGACTTGAATTCTTCATTACACGTCAGCCAATACCAATAATATTTTTTTGTGAGCGAATCTTTGTTAAGTCGGTCGGCGCATGGCCCAGAAGAAGCTCGCGCTCCATCTCCATCACTTTGTTGCTTCACACGCCTGCCCATGAGCCGTCCTTATTCGAGCTGTCCTAAGGGAGCCAGTGTGCTTAATCCTGTGATTAACAATTTGCTGCACTGGACCCTTCACTCTCGCCACAAAATGTAACTAAATACACCTAAAGGCAGTGTTTGCTCTCCTTTCTGACAGTGTAAATCTAGGGTAATTTCACTGTAATGAACAAACTTGCCTATAATTTATACTGAAGGTTTAAGCTGACATGCTGCTCCAGGGAGCGGATTTTTGAGAAAGATTGTGCTATTTTTACCCTTGTGTTTCTGAGCCCGCCTCCATTCTGATGCTCTGGCCACTCAAGGTGTAACTGCAGCAAGCACAGACACATACGAGTTACCATCGGGTAGCATGAATATCGATTGCAGGGAAGACACTTTGACCTAGGTCTGAGCTGCTTTCACAAACTCCTGATTGCCTATTTCCACAAACCTTGTGAGGACTTTAACGTCCATAAATCTGTAAAATTTGGTTGAAGCTGGCCAACAGGTGCAAAACCTACGGAAGGCAGACAAAATAATGTAAACGCAGATACAGAATGCACATGTAGTGAGGGTAACTGCGTGAGTCTTGTTTCCTGAGGAAATCAAATAATATTAGAACGAATTTTTTAATTGAAAGACAAACCTGACGCTGAGCCAAAAATGATTTGTCAACAAATTCTGCCTTTGAATATGCTGGTCTAAAGCCACCTTTAACTGTATGGGTGGAAATAAAGATTTATCTGTTAAAATTGAGAAGACGATGTGGTAGGTAAATGTTAACCATCACAGTCTGAAAACTCTGTGGAAGAAATTAAAGCATCTTCCAAGACCTACCAAAATGATGAAGCAATTTCCAAATGAATTCTGTTTGGAAACAGTGATACAGTCGCTGATATTGGCGTCTTACTCTGCTGATATCACACATGGCCTCATCTCCAGCTGTAAAATCACACTCGCCAACAGTAATTAAAACCTCACACAGAAAAGCTGCATTCTGTGCTTTATTCGTGGTGACAAGTTCTTGCTACCTTGTGAGTTCTCAGGTTGTTGGGCTTTGAGGTGGGTACAGTTTTCCTTTGGAAAGAATTGCGACAGTAACCCTGGCCGGGTGAACAGGCGATTCGTGGCATTGGAAGGAAGACAGGGAAAGCGCTCGCAGTCTGGCTGATGTGGCACTTGATCATGCAAATGGCATTCAGGGAGAGAATGGGAATGGAAGGAATGGAGGTTGATGATGATCGACCATAGAATAGCAGCTGTCACGATGAGGGTAAAACCACCGCAGGCTGTTCAAAGCTGTGGACCCCTCGGACATCACCCTGCTTCACAAGGAACATGGGGCACTGTGGCAGCCTAGAAAGATGCTGTCAAGGGTCTTTTGTGCAAAAAGACACATTCTGAAGAGGATCACAACTTGTAGGTTGTCATCATGTAGTGGCCTCAGAGACATCTATGCTCAGGCATAACGACTAAGCTTTTGTGCTAAAGGGAGAGATTTTGTGGAGTCTCTACCATTGCCATTTATACCCCTTCTTACTCCAAACAGAGGTTCCCTATGGTGAAGTCTGTGTGCACAGAACTTGAACATCTAACAGGCTCCCATGGACAGTCATGGGGCACTCAGCGAAGGGGCAATTCAGAAGCATGCTTGATGTCAATGCTTGGATTCCCATGAGCATCACCTGCTTTTCATACTCTACTTGTTCCTTCTATGGTGCACTGTCTCCATGGGCTTCCTGCAGTCTGCACCCACCTAAGAAGATCCACTGGGGGCTCCTGAGGGCCCCAGAGGCAGGAGAGGGAGGGAGGCAAGGTGGAAGCAGGTAAATGCCAGATATCTTCTGTATGCCATGAGAACCAAGCCCCACTTCCCAGAAATAAAAACATGAAATAAAGAAATATATAACTCTATCTGGATCCATAAAGCAGTGTTGCAGAGAGATGAGACTTCTTTCAAGCAACTCTTGAAAACAAAGCCCTTAAACAAAGTTTGTCAGCTCTTTCAGGCAGGATCTCTGTCTTCCTGTACAGTTCATAGAGGTGTCAGCACATCCAGGATTAGGTGGGACTCCAGCACGTAAATGGAAAATCACTGCACTAAAAGTTCATCCTCTCTAATGTCTCTGATGTGTGAATGCAATTTCTATCATAAACATGAAGCAAAAAGCATAGATGGAGCACTAGCTTTGAATAAGGTGCAGTAACAGACTCTTTGATATTCAAGTCTACTTTTTGCTCTCATCCATGTAGGTGTAAATCTGTAGTAAGTAGTCTGCTGATCTCAGTTGTGTTGTGTCAGACTCGTTTTGTTCTAACCCAGATCAGAATCTGATGCTTAGCCTTTGAAGTGTTAATTTCTGAAAAGTCCTATTGGCACAGAAGAGAGAGTACACAGTCACTGTCCAAAACCTCTTCCCAGCCTAATTGCCAGCTCCAGCATGTAAAACCCTAATGACTTAAATGGAATTATTCTAGAGTCACACTGATGGAAGGAAAATGAGAAATAGATTAGAGTTTTTGGACTAAGTAATAGCATTGTTCAGGAACCTGTACCATGTGTCTTAGTCAGCAATCCTGCAATATAATTGTCTGTTTGTTGTGTTATGTTCCTAGAGATTCTTATGCTATTTATACAGTGTACATAATCCTCATAAGTAAATGAACGGCATTTCCTAAGGCTCAAAATCCTTTCTCCTATTCATCCCATTTGACTGGTCTTAGCTCTTTCTCTCCATATTTTCCCAGGAACATAACTATATTCGTTGGAAAGCCCAAGAAAGAGCAGTATTGTGTTCTTAATGACAGAGGCAATTGAGACACTTTTGGAAGAAAATCAGATGGGAGGGCTCTATTTAAGGTCATGCATTTTAATCTCTTGCTTAAAAAAATATCCTTTCCAGCTAAGCCTCTGAAAACTCATTACAGCCAACAGGCAAATTAGGAAAATTTATCCAAATGGATTCGTTTGAATGCCATATTCATTAGCTTATGTTAAAACACATTCAGTAGAACTACTGTCTCTGAAATGCAGGTCACTGGTAAAAAATGTTGTATCACCATGACAGCTTTAACCATGTGTTGCTTTTATGTTATATAATTCCTGCTTTATAAATAAGAACATATAGAAGGACTTAAATGAGAAATCCTATTAGGGCAGCTCTAGGAAGCAAAGAATTTTTGTTTATCCTCCTTTGCCTGGCATCTTACCCCTTACAAATTGTTTTTTTCCCCTGAGTTCTTGCTGAGAGCTTCTTTTAAAAGTTTTAAGCAGTTAAATGAGGTTCAGTTAAACACTGAATGTCTCGATCATAAAATACTTATTTGGCTATGTACTTTGGGGTCTCTCTGGAAAGAAAAGCATGTGTAGGAGGGGCTGGAAGGAGACATGTTAGCTTTCACGCTTGAGTATTAACTGTGCATTTGAATAACACCTTCTTCTAAAATAAACCTGACTATTTATAAATATGTTTTGGACTTCTGACAAGTAGCAGCTTATGGGCCTGATTCTGCTCTGTTGTACCTGTGCAACAGCTTCTGTAGTGCCTGTGTGCAGGGAGGAACAAAAAAGGCAAAAATTTGGTCTGATAGATGAGATCAGAAATGCTTTCTACTCAAGGGTTATCAAAGGAAATGAGAACAAGGCATTACAGGAGAAAAGAAGGAGCTGGAACTGAAGTGCTGACCATGTTTAGGAAGACAATAATCTGGTTTTTTCAGCCTTGCTTCTAATCAATCTTTTGCTCTCGTGTCTTCCATGAGCTGCATTACCTCATCTGCTTTGCCCTGTGTTAGTAAAGAATGACAGTGCTTCTCGGTTTCATCTTTGGAAGTGCCTGCCAGAGCTAGCTTTATTGCTCCCTTATTTCTCCGAGAAACCAGCTATGCAGCTTTGCTTTGCAGCGAGTGAGAGCACAGCGTAAGTGCCGAGACTCTCGGCTTGAGTGCTGCTAAAGCGTAATGAAGGGAAATGTTACATAAGAGATTAGTGCTATTAAATCCGTTGTGCATTCCAGACATCAATTCAATAGTGAATTATTTTACGGGAGGCAAAGCTTAGATTTCACTTGTTTGTTGGAGAATTATTCCTTTTTTTTTTCACCCATTTCCCAGTTTCCTTTGATAAAAATTCAAAGAGGCACTAATAAGAATACGTGTTGCTCAGTATTTTGATCTGAGGACTTATTTATATGATAAAGAATTACAGTGTCAGTGCCCTGAGGGCACGAGTAGCTCTTAATCATCCTGACCAGCATCACCTGGGGCTTCCACCCACACCCTCTGCCCATAGGTCCAGGAGCATGATTTAAACACAGGCCTAGGGGCTCTGCCCTTTCTCATCACCTTGCCTTTGCCTGACAGCTGCTGGTAGGACCTTCTGCAATCACCTGCCTCTGGTCCTAGTAGCTATGCGCTGATGGGTCATCTTCCCTTTGGAAGCAGCTCTGCTCTGAGCTGTGCGCTGATGGTGAGCTCACTGCCTGGGTCATCTTCCCTTTGGAAGCAGCTCTGCTCTTGTTGCTTCATGATATACTGCCCTGGCTGAGAGTCTGTAGCTCATGTCTAATTTCAGGTGTATGTTAGCGGGGGAACCAAGTTAAATGGTATGAAGTCCAATATTCAGAGGTCCCCATCACCCTGCCACTCTCAGTGGGGTACACAAGCTCTTTTCAGTCCTATCTGGACCAGCAACCACCTTGTAGGTGTCATTTTGGTCAGCTATTTGGTCTGTGCAATCAGCAATCTAGATTTGGATGTGGGTGGCTATCTTGGGGGAAAAAATTGTCCATGTTGGACTCAGCTGCCTGGTAAGTTTAGCTGCATAAGAGCTTGGTGTGAATGAGACTTGGAAGTGCAATTGCTCTGCGGCAGCGCCTGCTTTTGCAAGCATCAGTGACATGGGCGAAGTCATTGGGTACATGTAGGTAGGAATGTTCCCTGTCTCTCAAAACTCAATGGCATGTCAGTCTCCCTCCTATAGAAATATAAAGATATATCTAAGGCACTTATTTCCTTTGTGCTTGCCGAACTAATTATTAGTAGTGACTTTACCACTTCACCACTGTTACAGACGTTCCCCCTCAAGTGCTGGAAGGTGTTCTATTATTAGAACTGACGTGACTCAAGTCGTGTTCAGTCTTCTTGGGCGAGCATGGGGTAAGAGGGAGGCAGCTGACCCCAGCCAAAGCAGTACACTTACCTTCAGCCAGCTACAAGCAGCGTGTGGGTATAGCGAGACACAGAACCCTACCTCTCTGAAATTCTGAAGACATGCTAATCACATCACCTACCCTGCTTTGCCTTCTTGCATCAAAGGCTTCTCTTCTCAATCCTGATTTCTTAATAAAGATCATGTATTTTATTTATATATTTATTTTACTAATGGAGCTTCATGTTAAATTTAAAGTCCATTAGAACCACTGCCTACAGAGTGCCCTTGAAAAGTATGTTTGATTGCAGAATCATCCAAGCGTGATGTGGAAAGCTCTCAAGCATTAATGGGTTTGGGAACACAAAGGTGGCTTCACTGGCTTTTTTTCTTTTTTTTTAGTCCTTCAGCGGCATCTGAAATATCTCCGAGGGAAAGCAGATAATGTAAAAAACCTAATGTGTTGAAAGGGTGTATTTGTAAGGAGGGGGGGAGACACGCACACACACACTGAGTTCTGGGATTAAATCCTCTCGTGTGATGAATGTGAAAATGACAAAAAATGTTCAAAAGTCCCAGTGAGAAATCCATCTCCCCCCTGCACAAGGGACATATAACTGCTTTACACAGAGAACTAAGCCAGGTGGTGTTGAATTCACCCGCTCTGTCTATGATGAGATAGGTTAGTGTGGGTTAATGAAGGACCCTCCCCAGCACCCATTCCAGTCCATGGGCACGGGAATAGCAATTGCTGACCTTCTGCTCACCTGCTGGGACTGCCAGGAGGCTGCAACCACAGCATGTGTGTTTTAATGACCCCAGCTATAGTTCCGGGTGGTTTAAGGTACGATGACAAGTACAGATCCATGCGCTGCTGGCGGGTCTCTTGGAACAAGAGTCCCCCCCAGACAAGCTACAACCTTCTGCCTCTCCCTTAGCCTCTTTAAAGTTACTTCCATTTTATGTAGAGGCATGGACTCAGTTGTTCAGCTGCTCTACTCAGAGAACATGAAATAAAGGCAACCTTCACGGTCTTAACTGTAATTCCACATGTCTCCACTCGCACTCCTAATGGTTTCATAAATCTGAATGAAGAAGGCAGTGGGACAGGATGATCTGGAGTCGTGACAGAGCACAAAGCAGCCTGAATTGCCTGAAACAGCAAATCTCTTTTTTTTGGCCAATTTGAAGTCTTGCTTGCTATACATATTGTAGATGATGGATAGCCTGGTTAACATGCGATGCCTCCACTCAGTTGCAGATGTGAATTGATTTAAGTTTGAGAACCTTTTTTGTGGATTTGTTTATTTGGTTCTTTGGGAAGAGGCCCGAGACATCAGTCTCCGTAGAGGAAATGGAGAATTGTCTCACAGGAGTATTTCTCAACTAGTGCATCTGGGAACACAGCACAGCGGTGCTGGCAGTCTAATATCCTCAGATTCCTTTGTTAGCAATATTTCAGTGTTAGCATTGCTTTAGAAGAGGAGATTGAAATTCTTGAATTCTTGTTTTTCAGAATACTATTTGTCTAAGCTTGAAAATTAAACTTTACTCCCCTCTGATTTTTCCTTCTTACTTTCTATTCGCTGAGAACTTAGCTTTGCCCTTGTTGTAAATTGAACATGAAATTGGATTTATCTGAAATGGCTGTGGAGAGTGTAAATAAAATGGAGGTATTTTGTACCTTCAGGACTGCGTCTGATAGTGACAGGATTAAAGGAAGTTAAATTTAAGTTGCTTAAACTATCCAATGAAGGCTTCATAAATGCTTGGAAATATGTGGTAGCTCTTAAACTCTTGAAAAGATGCTCCAATAGGTCATGAAAGATTACTTTTCTAGTAACTATACAGGAGAAATGTTTGGAGGTGGATCCCCTGGATTGGCAGCTGAATGTCTTCATTAACTGGTAGTGGTTGTGATTTTTTGCAAAAAGTCACTGATTTGCTGTATCAGTTTTGTACCTGATTATTTTTGTTCTTTCTGAAGCTACCATGCCCCACAGTTACTCAATTTAGAAAATGGCAATAAAATTGCACTAAGAAAGAAACACCAATTACGCTTCTAGAAGAGTTCAGGGGCATTTTGTCCAGTGCCCCCTTCAAATATCGAGGCAATCAGCAAAGCTATTGTTTGACTCTGACGTGCCGCATGCATTCCCGAACTGGTACCATTCATTCCTCTGATTGAACAAGATGCTCTTTCATTCTTTGTATATGAAGAGTTTTCCTTTGGGTGAGTGCTTATTCTTCAGCCGTGTACAGTAACACCTGGGCTAATTTTAAAAAGAGCTAGCTTGATAACCAGCAGCAGTCTGTCTTTGGCACCACAAAGCTTTCTCTTGAACAGATCAAATTAGTCTGTGGGGAGCTTTAAAATTATTAGTTCCCAGTTTTAAAACTGGCTTGAGTATCTCTTTCTATGTTACACTCACTCTGTAGACTGCAGATGCCCTGGTAGCAAATTTTCTTGCATGGTGTACCCTGTGATTCCACTGAAGGATGCTATAGAATCAGAAAAACTATGGGATAAGCTATCAATTAAATAGCCTTATCAGTTAAAATTGATTAGCCATTAGAACTTTTCTTGATAAATTTGGGGGAATAGTGTCCTGGCCTTAGAGTGGTACCTCTCATAAGCCATTAAGTAGTGGAGAATACTGCATAGAAGAGGCTCCTGGCATAAAGAACAATACAATGAGTAAACGTTTGAATTCTGAAGCTTATTCTTGTTTCCAAATAGTCCTAAGGAATAGCTCAGTGAGACTCCATCGTGAGAAAGGCTCAGCATGACGATGCAGAGAAACTCCCTTTTTGGCATGGAAATGATTAGCAAAATTCCATGACCACAATGACTCCCTACCTCAGCTTTCTTAGGTGAATCAAGGCTCAGAGGAAGAGCCCACCAGAGCAAATGCTGCTTAGCCGGGGGTGTTAAGCCAGTAATGAAAGCATTTGGATGCCAGCCTTGTTTAAGCACACATTGAGGAAAGCCTAATATAAACTGCTAGGACCTCATTGGTAGGTATTAGGCAAGTAGAGATT
The DNA here is from genome assembly GCF_000687185.1 of Egretta garzetta. Lineage (NCBI taxonomy): Eukaryota > Metazoa > Chordata > Aves > Pelecaniformes > Ardeidae > Egretta > Egretta garzetta. The sequence continues at coordinate 1,852,957 of NW_009259719.1, forward strand.
TGCCGTGCATGGATAATGAACTGAAAACCAAGCCAAGTGAAGGTTTTCAAATTCAAATATTGAACTGAATCAAATGCTGCTGAGTTCAGGCAGAAGAA
>NW_009259719.1:1853091-1853878 GCF_000687185.1 Egretta garzetta
TGCTCTGATACAGGCATAACTGATCTTGTCTTTATCTGACTCTAAAATGCAGATCAGGAATACAGTGGTAGTAAATCTGGAGCATTACAGTCCCCATTTAGACGTCGCTGCCTCTTGCAAATACCTTTGGAGAATGCACAAAAGGTTGAGAAAGTAACACAGTCCATATTAAGAGGTAGATGGAAAACCACATGCAGGTAAAACTTTGAGCTCATTTCTCTGACAGACCAGCTTAACAGCACTAGGGACAACTTATTTCAAAAGCAGCCTGACCAGCCTTGCACAGGTTATACTTGCAGTCCTTTCCCTTCGCATACGCAAGGGCATCGTTATGTGCCACACAATGCATTTTGGACTTGTACAATTGAGCAGTCCTACACGTGTATCTGGAAAGCTAGCCTTCACGTGGAAGTTGCTTGCATATTGCAGTCATTTTATATTTAAAAGTGGTCACATAGACATACATGTGCACAAGAGAACTGCTTCACTGTGCATCAGTGCTCATTACAGGCTACCGTGTCCATTGGCACAGATGGAAATCCTGTGAGGGTACGTCAGCACATTAATTCTCAAGAACCAAAGGCGGTAAACTCAAAATCTGGATTTGATTGCTGGAAAGGATTTGGAAAGGCAATGTTTACACTGTGACTGCAGTGTACAGTGTTTGCAGTGTGCACTGAGATCTCAGGTCTGTCTGCAGCCTGTTGCAGTACATCCCAGCAAATGAAAACTGGGATCTGTTTCAGTCCTGCACACCATCCTAATTAACCCTTCAACAGTAGGGCTT
>NW_009259719.1:1854122-1856510 GCF_000687185.1 Egretta garzetta
GGAAGTTGATTTTGCTTAAGAAATGGGTATAATATTTTTCTTTTATTGGAAAAGACACCAAAAAAATCCAACCAGCCATTGATTAACAAGTGTGAGGTTCAAATCCACCAACAGTAATTGGAGAGTAACTTTCGATCCATTGCAACTTAATAATAAAGCAATTTATCCAGCACACAGAACAAGTGATTATGACAATTTCTACTATATAGGCAGAAAACAAGACAAAATACCTTTGCATTTTGAAGACATGCTGCTTGTCCTTCCTTTGATACAAGACTTCAGAAAGGATCTTGCTTCAACAGCTGTAGATAATGTGCAGTAGCCTCTGCTTTGAGTTTACTGTCTAAAAAATTTCTGGAGCTGCAAAAGGGAAAAGAAAGGGAGGGAGATGAGGACACACAGCCAGCAGGGTATTTTTCAGCAGAACCTGGGACTGCTACATTTGACCTACGAATCTTTTGCAGGAGGAATTGGGTGCCTTGGTCGCGACAGGGGACAGACACGGAAATGTCTTGATGCAGTGGAGATTTATAACCCTGATGGAGACTTCTGGAGGGATGGACCTCCTATGCCTTCTCCCCTCCTCTCCTTGCGAACAAATTCTACCAGTGCAGGCTCCGTGGAAGGGAAGCTGTATCTCTGTGGAGGATTTCGCGGAGCAGGTACTAAAATGAGTCTGACGTCCTTTATATAGTTGAAATGGGTTTCACTGTACACAGACTGACCTGATGACCGATCGACCCTATCAGGTGGCACTGGCTTGCCCTGGAACCACAGAGCTGATTCAGCCCTTTGGACTGTCAGCTCCTAATGTCAATATGAATTTTGTTCTGTTTGTCCTTTGCTTTTTTCCTTAACAAAACATGAAAAATTAAGGATATTTCTGATCTGCGCTAATCCTGTCCAAATCTACATCCAGAGCTACTGAGATCAGGAGCTTAGTGTGTTATGGACATTAAAGAACTTGGACATATTTGTTGAAGATTAAGGCACTATTCATCTGTCCTTAGCCAAGCTATCTGGCTCTATTTACTTACATGCTTTTCATAATCAGTGCTGAAAAAGTTTGTGTATTTAATGAGGTACAAAGAGACTAAAACTCCAGATCTGGTGATTTCAAATAATCCTAGCCCCATGGCCACCTTTCTCCTTTTAAGTCTTCCTCCTCCCAACGGTGCTTGGCTCTAAATCTCCAGTACTGCTAACCATTATTTTTTTCATTATAAATGCAAACAGTCCCTCAAAACATGCACGCTTAAACTCTCCTGCTACATAGCAGCTGCTACCCCAATTTCCTTTCTAGGAGAAAGAGGTAATACAGATGCATTATCTACTGCTAATAAATGTCATGTCAGGATCACTCTTGCCCAGGAATGGCCACGTGGTATCACTGGGTGACGTGTCCTTCACATTACACTGACTCCAGTTGCATCAACTTCTACCTGTGTAACAAATTCTAAACTTAAAGCTGCTGTTATTTTAGAATGATGGTTTTCATCAGCTAGTTCAGAGCTCACCTTCCTCTCAACCTTCATTTGCTCCTCTTTGAGGAAGCTGCTTCCTGAAAACAATTGTATGGCAGCTCTCTAACAGGCGTGTTCTCGTGTCATCTCTGATGGAAGTTCTGTGACCTCAGAGCAATTATGGTTATGATACAGCACTGTGTTTCCATAGCAAACACTGTGCCATCATATTTGTCTTTTTCTCAGCAGTGTTAGGAAAAAGCCTAAAGTTAGTGGGTACAAATCTCAAAAGGCTGATCGCTTGCACTGGCAAATGAAGCAATTTCATTCAAGATGACTAACAGATTAGTGTGAGATTTTCTGAATAAGGTAGCTTCAGAGCCATAAAAACACTCTCTGTACAAAGCCACCACGTTCTGTCACTGAGTCATGTATAAAGAGTGGTAGCACTGGGAGAGGTTGAAAGTCCCCCCATGGATTTCAAGACGGCCATCCTTTGTATGTTTGTATAATGCCAGCTCAATGGGGTCCTGATTCCTGGCTGTACTATTGCAATCTATATAATTACATATAGAACTCCCCTGCACTAAAAGTATTATTTAGATTGGAAAACAAGAAGTCAGAGTTAGAAAATGCCAGTTTTGTAGTTACCTGTGCAATCTGAATTCTGACCCCCCACGCGTGCATTTTGTATACGGGCAAAGAAATAGCATGTGATTGTGTTGTTAGGCATTGTTACGGTGTCTATTAACAAGGGAGCAAAAATAAGATTCTCACTCTCAATTGTAAATCAGATTTATCCAAATGTTTGAGGAACTGAGACGCTGTGCCTTAAAGACTGGCTTCTTAATATGACTTCCAAGCTATTAAAGGAAAAGAGCTAAATCTTCATAACATTAACAACTTCCAGCTACCACCGTCAAGA
>NW_009259719.1:1856540-1884155 GCF_000687185.1 Egretta garzetta
TCCCTGGCCCCATCTTCTCTGCGTGCTGGAAAGAGCTCTTGCCTGATCTGCTCTTTGGGGGTGAAGGGCGGAGCAGGGAGAGGGGGTTATTACTGACATATGGGAACTTGGAGAGGGTGGCTTGACTCTGCTCTTTCACAATTACAGCTGCTCAGCAGCTTCAGGGTATTCACAGAACAGCATGTGCTGCTGCTGCTTTAGTAGCAGATAGGGTTATTTTAGAATGTGCTTGTTTGGTTTTAGTCTTTTGGGTTTCCTGGCATGCCACTTTGATTTTTGTGAGGGATGCAACCAAGAGAGGATATTCCAATTTTACAAAACATTGTAATTTAGTTTCAACCAAGTGGAGTTTTTGGAACAAGCTGGAGGCACAGCTGTTTCCGCCGGCTGAACGCTAAAGGGCTGCTGTCAACATTCAAGAATGAGTGCTTCTCAAAAAAAAGAAAATAAGCCAAAAGCACTGTTATGATGGAAAGTCTTAGCCAATGTATACACAGTGCCACAACCAGCTCCCTATATACTATAGATCTGTCCCCGGCTCCCCAGCCTCAACTTGCCTTTGCATTTGCTTAAACCCACTCTTGATCCAGCAAGTTGGCCTACTAAGGATGTTATTGTATCTTAATTTTACTCATGTATATGCCATGCTCTGTATGCCTTTCTGCACAAGCATTGACCCGAATGTCCCATATGACACTCAGTTTTGTGATGGCAGGATTCCCATCCCATATATATTGCCCTTCAGAAATCTTTGTCTTCTCAAAGGGGGACAAGTGGCGTGTCCTATCAGCATCCACAGGAGCTGAGGAATTACAGCTCCTTAGGGTCTCCAGAGGGAAGTCAGCTTGGCCAGCTGAGAGTAGAGATCGAACAACACAGAGCACGGACTCTCTAAAGGATGAGTGGACTACAAAGTGTGTCCAGGCTTCCTCCAAACTGCAAGGAATGCTGTTCAGTGTTGAGCTGTGTTGGTAAACATGGTTTGTAAGACTTCTGCTGACGAGGCTTCCTCCAGTGAGAAGCTTGCTGACCGATGTTAGAAGCACTGGCTGACAAATACTGTGTGTTCTTATGATCATGATAAGTACTGAAAAATATCACTTCCACTTGTTTTGCATTTGTTTCCTCCTTAGCAAGACTTGCAAAACTTCATCTGTTAGCCAGGAGTTTATATGGATTAGCTCATTTTCTACTAAAACTATTATGGCAAATAGTAACCATTGATCTGCTTGTCTCTGACACTCAGCTCCAGCTTGTGTAGCCCAGTGTCATGAATGTTGCCTGCCATTTGTCAGCAATGTTGTAGCATTCATCAAAACATTCAGACATGTTTAAAATGCTTGGTTTTGTCCATTAGTTTATAGTTCTGCACAGAGTGAAAACATTAGCCATAGTATGAATACTCAGAAGGACTCAATGGGCAGCAGCCAGCCAGCTTTCTACTCACTGCTAAAATACATTGCCGCATTTACTACAGTAACTATGGATTTTAAACCAGCCTCTGCAGCCTGACTGTACAATGTTCTTGTTGACATGTTTTATTTCCTTTGCCTTTACCTAGAAATGAAAGCTGCCACCTGCACGGGCTGACAGCTATTAGCGTTACCCCGTACACGGCGGCAGCAGCCTCATTAGCGTGCCTCACCGAAGGAGGTGGTAAGCAGCTCTTTGGGTATGCAGCATTACACGCTCATAAAACGCCTGCCAGATTGGGTTCCCTTTCTTTTTCACTGCTTCTGAGTAGGATAAATATTTTTTTCTGGTGAAAATAATGAAGGCAAGGGTGTGTGCTGTTTGCTGGGACCGTGTCATCCGCTGTCACCGTCAGCTTGCGGAGGCACATGTTTGTTGATTTGGCATTGTTGCTGCACAAATACAGATCTTGTAGCCTGTTTCTGGGGGCTGGGGGTTGTAGCTTTAGTTTCAGGTTATAGATGTTGGTCCAACTGCCTGCCTCGCAGATTTGAATTAATAAATTCAAATCCAGAGTTTATTTTTTTTAACTTGATTATTCTAATTAGAATGCCATTTTTACTGTATACCTACATGATGTCAGCTGATGTGCCAAGTAAAGGGGCAACCACCTCAGTGCAAATAATAAAATGTTTAACAGGTCTGCTATTAGCACATGTATCACTTAAAAAGTCTTATGATTTTGTCAGCTAACAGCACACGATGTCCATGGAACTGTCTTTCTCTGAATTGGCAGTTTTGCCATCTCCAGTGTATTGTATAGCAGAGAATATATACGTACGGCTTCCCTGCTCTATATGTTGAAAAATTCTGTACTGTGTTTGGCATCATGTGTGGGGCCAGAACTGCTCAACCCAGTTCTGTTAGTTACTTACTGATACCAAGTAGAAATTAATTTTTCACTTAACTGGTGTTACAGCCAGAGGAAGGGGAAAGGGGAGAAATATCTATGAACTTGGAATGTAAGAATCTCAGTTTTGTGTTTGCAAATGTTAGCCAAGATAGGTGACAGTGACAGCGAGTCCTACCAGCTGTGTAATTCCAATTCTAAAAAGAAAAGATATGTACTTACCCTAGATTCATTTTCTGGCCTCTTCTTCCTCATTTACATAAAATGCAATCCATACATCGGAATAGAAGCGTCGCTGCTTGTGGCAGTGCAGAACCGTGTAGTAATTACTGTATTCCAGCTGAGCTAATGAGTTTGTATCTCCACGCCGTCCTCTCCTGACAGTGGACTAGCTTAATAGTTATTTATTTTGACTAATCTCCCATAAAGGCTGTTCCCCCTAGTCTCCTCCATTACGTGATTTAGATGGAGAATCATTCTAGTGCTTGTTTTTTATTATAGTGGTTATGGAACATTACTGGAATCAAATTAAATTTAGATATATTAAGAAGTCTGGCACAGTAAATACTGCACTTGTGAAGTTTGGGGGTTGAGGGATTGGAACAAAACCTGTTTCTCCAGCACCTTCCCATGTTCCCAGCTAAATAAAGCAGAGGGGCAAACCCCAGGCTGCCTATCTGCAGCACTGTTTGTTTCCCTCTGTTAGAATTTACTGGGCAGTGATGAATAATTAAAGTTCTCCTGCCCACAGTTGTTACCATTTGAATAAATATTCCCACCAATGAAAGGGATTCAGGGTCCCTGCGCTTCGCTCAGCATAGAAATCTGCTTGTGGCTGCCTGCTGCACCATGGGCACTGCCACATCGCCCCAGCCTGCTCCCTGTGTCCCCCCTGAAAAACACTGCTGGACCTTTTGCCTAAATCTTCCCAGCACTGGCGTGAGCTGCTAGACTGCTGTCGGGAACCAGCGTGTGGGAGAGACCTCCTCAGCTCGCTGCCTTCCCAGGGAGGGCTGCCATTTACCCCGCTCATTAGCTGGGAACTCGCTAACGTAAATAAGGCCAATACAGGTCACGGGAATTGCTGGGGAGCAGCACCTGCTCATTTCAGATCTAAATTTGGCCCAATAGCTGACAGCACAGTATTAGTAATTCAGTCATGCTTCTTACTAAGGCTCCTTTATAGCTTATAAAGGGTTAATGAATGATTAATAGATATTTTAATGCATTTTAATTAATTGCTGAAGAGGTCAATAGGTTGTTTAGAAACATGGCTTGCAGCCATGTATGACATCTTCTATTGTGTTCATAACTGCCTGTCATGTGTACAGTCTAAACACGCTTTATATCCTCTATTAATAATGTATTAACCCATTGTAAGGCATTTAGAAACAGTATCTTAGGATGGTCTGAGACCAGCAGCCCTTATTCTGATCTTGCAGTTTTTACTCTATGAGCAGTGCGTTGGCTGCAAGCGCACTGATCCTGCTGCCCCTGTAACCCGGGAACCTGCTATCACCTGCAGCGCAGGCAGGACCAGGGCTTGTACGATGATGTCTGAAAGAGGCCTTGCCTATGAACAACAGGCAAAATCTGGGAAGATTTTAAAAGCTGAAGTAGCTAGATCAATCCCAAGAAAAACAGTTGAAGCAACTGTATTAGAAGTTCTTTCCTGTAGACCATCCCGTTCTTATATATTTTTTTTTAAATTTTAATATATATTGATTTGTGAGTGAATAGGTGGATCACGGAACTGTGGTCCTGAAGAATTACACAGCAGAGCAAGAGGATAGAGGTCCTGTCTATGAGAGCGAATATCTTACCTTACTCCACGCAGGTGCTCTGCAAACAGTACGCTGCCGCAGTTGTAAATTCAAGCCCCGACCTGCCTCCCAGCTTTTGCCGTGTCTGGTGGGATCCACTGCCTTGACACTTAACATCACGAAGGCTGGCCAGCATGTTAAACAGCCGAGCCAGGTTCCCTCTCCTGTGTATTCTCTGCCTGCTTCTGCCCACAGGCATAGATGATGGATGTACTTGACCCCACAAGGGGTGTTTGCTGTGCTGTGCGAGCAAGGCTGGTAGAGGCAGGGAGCAGCTCACGTACGCAAATGGGATTGAAGGCCACAGACTTGATGAACTTACTCTTTTTCCTACTGCAAATGAGAAGGCAGGACATCTGGTGGTAATGATCTAAATGCACTTTTATCCCATTGCAACACAAACGTGAATTCCCAAGTCGCCTAACTCCACATCATGTAATTATGAAAGCAGCTATTAGTGGCAAGGAAGATAAGTAGCAGAGGCTAGTCCCATATGTTTAAAATCATTCTCTGGTCTCTGGTACAGATAATGGCACGCAAAAACCAGGTACAAACCAGCAGTGGAGGCTGAGCTCCTCCAAGGCAGCTCTGGGGTGGCTGTTTGGTGACAAGAACTGGGGAAGCTAGTGAAAGAAACACCTGAGTAAACATTTTGGGGACTGTTGGGGAACTGGCAAGCACCTTGTGATGTTCAGGTGGTTTTTTTCCATGGAAAGAGCAGAGCAGACAGTTAACGGTTTAACCACTACAGGTTTGATGTCTTTTTTTATAAACTGATTTATGGTGAGAGGAGATAGAGCACATTAGGAAACTGTGAACTGGAAAGGGAAAGGTGCTGTGACAACCTGAGATCCGACATCAGCAGGAGCTCAGGCAAGTAGCTGGCGTGAGGATGTCCTGGGGCACAGAGCTCATGGACAGATGTGACACAGGGACTACCCCTTGCCGCACAACGTGGTTCTGTGCTGAGGTACCTGGCCCTGCTCTAGATCAACTTGTTTAGGTACTGATGGCCATATAATGCTATGCTGCACCCAGTAGGCAGGTGAGCTTGTCTGGAACCATGTTGGATAGTTCTGCCCTGCACTGATGCAGAGACATCACGACTCGTGATTTGGCATGCCCTCTCACCATCTCCATAACTCTGTCCTCATAAGATGGAGGCAAATGTCAATGGGCTTCTCTAAGAAATAATGAAATATTGACCACACTTCAGCCAACTTGCTTTATAACTTTAACTCCAGTGAACTAAAATTCAGCATGAATTTTTTTTGCATTCAATGCTCTGTGCACTAAACAGGCTAGAGTAGAGTGAGTTTATTTGTATTGGCTTACAAGCCTAATAGCTGCGTGGCTAATAGTTCTGGATGACCTATAGATTTTCTACCTGTTAAGCACATTGCTTAATTCTTCTACATCTGCTTCCCTTTAACCTTCCCAACCCAAAACCTAATAATTGTAGCTGAACGTTCAGTTCCAAATAGGAAAGACAAAGCGAGGTCAAAAAAGACCAAAAGTGGTAATAAATACTATGTTCACATGGGAAGTTTTTCCTCCCGCCCAACCTCCAAATCACAAATGGAATGCAGTTAAAAAAAAAAAAAAAAAAAAAAGGCAGATCAAATATTTATGTTGCCTGCAGTCATACTGGGGGTCTTTTCAGGAATGGTTCATCCTGATTTATGGTCAATCCTGATGCAAATGACATGAGAAAACTTACAGCATAAAATGAAGTCTGGCCATATTTGGGGAGTGACTCATATTTGAAAATAAACCTTTTAAAGAGAAAACATGCTTGTGTGTCTGGAGTCCAGGCAATCATTTACTGAAAATTAACATTTTTGTTGGTTTTTCTGCACATTCAGAGAAAAATTTCATATGAAAAATTGTGGGGAAGTGTTTTGTTTACAGATCAGAATGTAAGAGAATTTAAAGATTAGACTACTTTTGCTTTCAGACTACTCTATTTGCATATATGAAATCTGATTTGAGCATTTATAAATTAAACATTTTCAGGTGTAACTCAAGTTCGTTCACTGGGAAAAGATGGGTTTGTAGGCTGTGTTAGCCTTCAGCCTGTACTTGGACATCAAAAAGGCACAACTATACCTAAAGAGCCCTGACTTTCTTCTAACATACCACAATTTCTCGTGGGGATAAATTTATGCTGGAATTTATGCTCCCTAGGCTGGTTTAGCCTTTTCCTTTCCTGAATAAGAATAAACCATACTGCAATAAATGCTGGTTTACTGCTTGAAAAGGATCTGCATTAGGGGTGGGTAGGTACTACCTGAATAATTCTAATATTAAGTGGTTTAACTCCTATGCAAAAAAACACAGCGTAAAGAAAGTTTGTTAAAACTTCTCACGGTTAAACAAGAACGTGCAGAAAAATACTGCTTCATTTTCTAGAAGAAATGGAAGCATTTGGAAAGGAGTGAAATTCGTTCATTAGGTAAGGTGGTTGTCTGGTAAATGATGCAGAATAATGCTATGCGTGACAGGGAGTTCTGTGGGGTGGCTTTTTAAGCAGGTAATCTGTGTAATACAGCCAATTTCTTTTTGTAGATGTCACATTATTCTTCTGTAAGCAAATTTGGCTGCTAAGATATTGCCTTTAAAAAAAAAAACGCAATTAAATAAGGTGAACCAATGAGGCAGAATCTGGAATTGTTTGCACCTTCAGGCTTAAAACTACTTATTGGGATTAAAGCCTAAATGCAACATTACAGCCTGGAATCAAAGGTGCTATTCTCTTTTCTGTTGTCCTAACCAAGAAAAATAGAAAAAAAAAAAGAAAATAAAAGGCTTCAGAATTGAGGTGTTTTAACTCATTTCCCTCCTAAAAAGAAAGGGGGGATGTAATTTTTTTTCTGAAGTATGACTGTCTTTTGAGCAGTGCTTTTCCTCACATGAACTTTCTCATCCAAAGGGTGCTGCTCCTTTTCATATTAAAAAAAGATAAGACTAGAGAAATGATTGCTTCCCTTATTCCAAGAACATACTGTTTTTATCTCCCAAGGGTTAAGAGTTAACTAACACTCCATGTGCTGGAAAGCAGAATTTGTAGAGTGGAACAAACCCAGTTACAGCATCCCACAGAAAAGGGAAACAAGGGACACTAAAGGTTGTGAGTCACCAGGGTCAGGAAAAAACACAGCAAGGCTTGTAAGGAAGGGTTGCTGAATCTGCCTTTGATGTTTTAATTATGATTTTTTTTTTTTCTGAAGTGTTGCAATCACCCACAGAATGTCTCAGTTCCAGTGTTTAATTTTTTTCCTCTGATTGTCTCATTTTTGTCACGGTCCATGCCAAAGAAAATCCAGGCATAAAGATTTATTGCATAAAGGAGATGATCTAATAATAAATACAGTGACTGGAGCCTCCCATGTCACGGCTTAGGTCTGTTTGTGTCTCTGTATTTGCCTCTTAGGAAAAACCTGTTCACTCTTGCAGGGTCATACAGAAATGAGCTCTTTGCTGGTACTGGCACGAGTTACTTGTTTGCAGTTTGTCAGCCATGCCTTCCCTCTTCACATGTGACTGGGGTTTTACCAGTTTGCTGTCCTCTCTCTTGGATGGGTGCAGCTTTTCTACATATTATCGTTATTCTCCTTTAATATCCAGGTTCAATAAGCAAACCATAGTGACTATTGTTTCACTTTCTATAAGCAGCAGAAAGGAATGGAACAAGGACTATTCAGATGAGCCTAAATAGTGAAATCTTACCCAAATTATAATCAAGCAAGTTCCTAGAGATCTATGAAAGTTCCAGAGGCCTGGGTTTGGACCAACAGAAATTATGCCGCAATTAATTGTGACACAGCTGAGGGGAAAATGAGTATGAGCTGTGGACCATGGGGTAGAAACCCTGTGCTGCACTCCTATCAGGGGAGAGAAGGGGCAGAGATGGTGAAAGGTTGGTGAGTGGTTTCCTTAGACAAACATGACAAAAATATGCAGAAATTTCCATGAAGTTCAGACATCCACAACTCCCGTGCATGTGTAGGACCTGCAGCGAACAGAACTGTCCCGAATCAGCTCAGCAAGGAAACCAGTCCTGGAAGGGGAAGAAGCCTTGTTTCCGTCTGTCTCACCCCACAGCCTGAACCTACTTGCAGAGGAGCCCTAGGGCTATTTTAAACCCCATGACACTAGGTTGTCATAACATCAACACCAATTTTGCATAGAACCTAAACCTCCACAGCACTGTCTGGGGGACACTAAACCCACAGGGTTGCTGTCCTTTGGAGGAGTATGTGGTCTGTGTTTCCAACATGAGAAACAATGTATTGCCTCTGGATGCTCTTCTGTGCCTCACTCTTTTCCCCTTCTTCAATCTTTTGCTGTCTGTTCCACAAAAGGGCAGTGTCCAAACAAAGAGATGCAGCCAATAAATGTGAAGGACAGGGGTGCTTGTTGTTGTTTTAAAAAAAAAAAAAAAAGCTTTCTAGAAGGGATAGCTGAATGGGAACCTCAGTCTGGACCCTGTAATGTTTAGACTGTTACCAGTCTTTTAAGACTCAATAAAATGGTGTTGAGTATTCAATGTTTCTTGCTATGATGGTTCTTATCCTGGTACCTGTGAAGTGTCTGTGCTTGGAAATCTCCAAGACCTGGCTTGTAATACATCTATCCAGAAATACATCTGTCCAGAAGCTGGCAGCAGAGCACGTGCGTGTCCTCAGCTCACAGTAAGAAAAGTTTGGACTAAGGTTACTTGCTGTGAGAAAGCAACTCTCAGATGAAAAGAAAAAGTGAGCAGAAATGAAAGACGCTTTTTATTTTTAGGAGAGAGCTTGGCTTTGAGTAACAATTGCTGCAGAGTTCAGGACTTTTGTTAGCAAAGAAAGGCTTTGCGTTCTTGTAAGAAGTTTAATATAGCACTGCTGGTTGACAGCTATGCTTGTCTGCTGCATGGTGGTTCTTTCATTATTTTTTGTTAGTCTCAGTAAAAAATTTCTTGTCTTGAGATTGGCTGTGATGTAATGGCATTCTTCTAACCTGACGGTTCATGACAAATTCCTCAGCGCTTCAGAACAGCTAAAGTACATTGAAAACCCTGAATGTCTCTTTCTGTCTTTATTTCTCCCCAAATCACAGGATGTCCAGACTTCGCACCCAAGAAAAGCCATAGTATTGGAGCACTTCCAGGAGCCTGAGAGCTGCATTTTAGTTGGGGCAAAGAAAACCTAACATGCTGCATGTAGGCATACTCATTAACAACAGGCAATGTTCTGTCTCTGAAAGACGAGCATTTGACAATTGGTTGCACAATGAAATGCCACCTGCATATGTGTACCAGGATGGAGCACTTCATGCTTCTGACCCTGCACCTGCACCTGGAGCCCAGGGTGTGAGGACTGAATACACTGTGCAGGTCTCCATCTGCACTATTTAATTTGCTGTATGTTGACAACTTGGGTGCTCTTTAAAGTGTATAGCTCTTAGTACAACAAAAATTACCTTTTCATTGCCACCTTACAGAAGGGTCAGAATAATAACTGCACAAGCCTCTTTGGTCCTGTTTGACTTGACTTCCGATGCCTGCTGTTGTTGCTTCTGTTTTACAGCTCGTCATGAAGTTATCACCAAAGAGATCCTCGAGCTGGATACGTGGGAGAACCAGTGGAACGTGGCAGCCGTCAACGTCCTCATGCACGACAGCTATGATGTTTGTCTTGTTGCTAGGCTGAACCCGCGGGATCTTATCCCTCCTCCCCCGGATTTAGTGGACCAATAGGAGTTCAGTGACTCTCAGGGCTTCCAGATTCTGCAGAAACTGAAGAATTTTGGGAGACAAATGCTGCACTAGCTCTGGATGACAGCTGAGTCCCACAGAGAGGAGCCGCCAACACATGGGGACAGAATTGCCTTTAAGCTGCGCTTCTCAGATGACGCTTAATTTGCTAATACTGGTACTCTGGACTCCTGAGATTAAAAGCCGAGGTTGCCCAGCTTTTGTGTGTGGCTCTTCATCCTCCATCTGGCTGTGCAAGCTCCAGTGTTGGGTGCAGCCTGGGCTTCTGGGACCCTTTGCCTCCCAGGCACAGTGGGAGCCCAAGGCTCATTTCACAGCAGAGCAAGACACGTGAAGGAAAGCTCTAGCCAGGGAAGTCCCCCCTTTGCTGTTCATCCCACCTGGTTCTACTAAGCTACTGAGGCGGCTAAGAAAATACATTAAGTCAGCTGATGAAAACCAGTCCAGCTGTACCAAAGGGCCAGACTGTACTTGACTGATGCAGGAGCAAGGGAAAACAGAGAAGAGCCGTTGTTTTTTTTAAACAAAAACCCATTAGCCAAGGTTCATTAGCCAAGTGCACCAGCTACTGCAAACATTATCTAACCCACAGACAGGACAGTCAGGAGATCCTGTCTTTGCCAACAGAGCTGAGCCTATGCTATTAGCAAACTAGTCTTTTGGCAACAAGTCACAAGCAAGTCTTCCAGCAGGATTAGAAGGCAGTCTGTACCAAAGACAAGAAGAATCCTAAATTTTCACATAGACCTTACCTGTTACAAGGTCTGGTGTGGCCAGAACCTTAAAGCTCCATTAGAAAACCCTCTTCCTTTGAGATACAGAGAAGGGGATGTAAACTAAAAAGTAATAAGTGAGACCAGTATTTTCTGTGTATCAGCTCTGCAGCTACAGGGAAAGGATAGATGTGCCAAATGAGAAATGCTCATATAACAGTAACTGTTTTTATAGAAGTAGCCTTAATGAAGTAGGATAAGGTAAATTCTCTACCAACAGAATTGGCTATAATCATAGGGAAGAGGAATAATTCAGACAGTGTTTCTTAAGGCAGCATTAGCCTTTATAGGGCTTGAAGACCGTAGGTTAGAGAGAGAATTGTTACCTGTACTGCTATGCGATTTGAATTACCAATAACTATTCATGAGTCCTCTGGTGCCTACGTTATAGTGTATCTGTCTGTCGCTGCCTGGGCAGTATGGGCAAGAGAACAGGAAATCTCAATTGTGCTCTTGGGCCAAAATTGCAAATGACAGTATGCTGCAGTGCCGAGTGAATATCAGGGGCAAACACTGGGAGAAAACTATGGTATAGTACAAGAATGATCAGCGTCAGCAAGAAGTTGCTTCTGATGGCTACAAAAGCAGCAACAAAACTGGAAGGAAATAACTGGCAAAGAAATAAGGGAATCCATCAGGTAGTTCATCCATAGTTACTTGCAGGATTTGTACTTCAAAGCATCTCCATTTTCTTTCTCAATTGCTTTTTAGGCTGCAAAAATGCCAGCTGGCTTGCTTGGGGTTTTTTTGTTTTGTTTTGTTTTTCCTGCAATGCTTATGGCAGAGACAGGTGGAGAGGATGACCCAAAAGCCCTTTCCCAATTCTGACTTTTCTGATTCATGAACTATTCTTTAAAATATCCAGTGGGAATATTTAGCTGTCATATAAAAACAGTTAGCAGGAAGGTCACTAAAGTTTACCTGATAACTATAGGATGCTGAGAACTGCTCGGACAATACGGGAGTTGGTGGGGGAAACTAAGGCAAACACGTAGAAAAGGAGTAAATCTGTGAGCCTTACAGCTAATCTCTTCTCTCCCTTTATGTATCCCAAGCAGAATGAGTGTCACAGTCTAAATGCATACTCTTGGGTTTGTATCATCCCGTCATTCTTTTTCCTTTCCATCATTCATATATAGGTCATCATCTGTCTAGAACAGAGTTGTGACAAGCATGAAATTCAGTGGTACAAATCAGTGACCAGTTCCTAGAGTCTTAACCACTCTGGTCGCTAAACACAGTTGTAAGTCTAAGATCAAGGAGGCAAACTCTGCTTTAATATGTTTTTAAACAAAATCAGTAGAAAGTTTTTCCAATTAACCATCCAATATTGGAAACTGGTTTTTAAACTTTTGTTGTTACTGCAGAGTAAAGGTAATCTTGTTATAATTTCTCTATAGAGCTCTCAAGGCAGCTGGAAGCAATGCTCTTGAGCATCAGTTAAGTGTTTCCTTGTGAAACTCCAAATTCTGCAACTGTATCTACTGATTTTGCTCCTTTCACCTTTTTTGTTTTAAGGAATAATGTTTTAAAGGGTTTTGGTTTGGTTTGGGTTTTTTTTTTCTTCAGTCTCTGCTCTGTGGTCTGTTCCTGACAATTCAAATCCTCCTGCGGTTTAGAGCCTGAGTTAATCTACTGAATTTCACTCTCTGAAAAACAGCCTACTACTTGGAATATTTTGAGGGGAGAAGGGAGACTTTTGCAGGCTTTCGTTAGTCATATTTGAACATACATGTGCAACACAGCTGAGACTGCTCTATTAAACTTTTATTCCCGTTGTGAGCTGGCTGTTTCTTTCCCACTTCATATGTTTTGCTTTTTACACTGATATTTAATGAGCTGGACGGAAGGAAAATATGTACTCTGAGAAGGTCTGTCTTGATAACCGAGGACAGTAATTGCATATGTTTTATATACTGGTCTTGCAGTTGGGTAGCTTGAGCTGTAGTGGGCAGTTAACAGGTTTTTCTTCATGTGCCACTGGCAAGTGACCTGCCCATGCATGCACAAAGCAGCAGGTCGTGTGTGTCCATGTCTCTCGGTTTCTGCCTAATTCCAAATGCCTAGTACTATATATCAAGCAGGGAATTGTTTGCTTCTGGTTTAACTATCTTGAATGGGGTCACTAACTTCTTAATTTTGCATGGGCCCCATGTAGTTCATGGTTTGCCCTTGGGGCGACTACAATTTCTAAACCAATACTTGGAAGTGAATGCTTGACCGAGGAAGAAAGGAAGAAGTGGAAAGCACACTTATTGAGAGGTATAGATCTCAGCCAAAATCCTTCTGAGAGTATACGAATGCTGCATGTCTGATAGGTTCACGGGTAGTCTCACATTGCGGGGAAAGTCCTTAACAGTCTTAACTACTTCTATTACATATCCTCATGCAAAAAAAAAAATAAATTACAGAATACATATTCTCCAAGCTTGTGAGTTTCACTGAAATAATAGTTTACTTCAGCCCCTCTCCATCTGAGCAGCAGTTTGCTGAGCGTTTCATCAAGGCTGTCTTGACATCATCCATAATTCTAAAATGCAAACAAAGCAGTGCTGGCAAGCTACCGACTATTTAAATGAATGGGGGGATTATTAAGCAACGGCATACACTTCAGTTTCACTTGCAACACTGAATTACATCACTAGTTGCCAAATATGAAGAAAAATGCTGGAGAGGCAGCTGGGCATGTGGCACATGGGGAGTAAAACAAAAAATGAAATGCTATAAAAAGCTAACAGAAGCTCTCCATTTTCATCCTCAGCTCATGTTTTATTTTGAAATTGTCTGTGTATAACTGCTTTCATAAGGATCCCTGTAGATCTCTCATCTCTGTTGTCATACATGAGGTCATAGGAACTGCCCACATATGTAAACCATCAGGCATCTGATCACCCACTCTCACATACCACTACTGTGATCACCTGTGGCTCAGTCCCTGCCCGAGCCAGGCAAGCACGCACATGTTTTGCATGGGTGCAATATTAGCATTTAAGGGGCAGTTTCTGTATTGTGTTCCAGCTGTATTGCACCACTTGGGAAGCTTTGATTTGCCAACAGAAAATCGCCTTGGTGTACACAGAGCTGTACACAGAGCTGGTGTACACAGCTCCTCTACCAGCACTGCCGAATATGCTGATAGGTGGATGAGGGATGCATCAAAACGGAGAGACTGGCAACAGAGATGAGAGCTGTTCCCAGAATGTCACAGCATTCACGGGAGCCAAGGTGGGAACGATCCTCCTCATTCTTTTCCTAGCGAGCGTTCAGATGTTAAAGGATTTGGCCCTGGATCTTCATCTTATGTTTTTCCTCTTCTCTACTTGAAATATGCGTTGACATCCTTGATCACCTAAAAAGTAATGAAAGCAAATGCTAGAATAATTTTTTTTTTAATGTTAAAATATATTCATGAAGATCTGTATTGGTTTTCTGCTGATCTGGAAGATGATGGCATTCTTTTAACAAGCTGTTCACCTAGTGATTGCTATCTTAGCGACAGCGATGGCCTCTTTCACAGGCTGCTCTCCTAATGGATTATGTAGCCCCTCTGAAAATTTGTTTCATGAATCACAATGCTTTGAATCACCAGGTCAGAATTTCAGTTACTCTTTTGCAAATTTCTGTGGCGCTCACTACAGCTTTTCAAGTGGACTCCAGCTTCAGCTTCAAAGAAATGCTATTTCACCCCCAGTTGTGCTCAGCTGGAACTAGTACATTTGCAATTTACTATCATTTGACATGTAGAGGTTGAAAGGAAAGGAAATATTGGAAAATGGCTAAAATACCCATAGAATGTACATGGAAGTACACCTCCTTTCTTTTCTAGGTGAATGTCTCCTCTGTGTTTAATGCCCTGCCTGGGTGTCTGACGGAATGATTTACTAATAACCTGTGATTGCAGCCACAGCGAAGGCCACGCCGGGGCCACGTCTTTGTGCAGCCAGAGCAGAGAGAACCAGCACAGTGCAGAGCTGAGGCTCCCGACGGGCTGGCCTGCCCCGCCATGAGAAATTAACTTCAAACGAAAATGCATTTAAGTGTTCCAGGATGTATACTCCTATGTGTTTTATATACATATGTATAACATTATTTTTAGAAGTGCTTTACTGACAGCAGCAAGATCCTTTTTTTAACACATACCTGGCAATTCTGTCTTCTGCACAGCTCATCAAAGGACTTAAAAAAAAGTGCTGGTCTTTAAATATATGGAACTATTCCAGGCTTCAAGTCAAAAAGAACCTTAAATTCCTTGCTGAGCTAAGGAACAACTGGGGAAATCTTTTAGTCCTTGCCTATGTCTCCTTCATTCTCCAATTTTTTGCTGGCTGTAGCACTCCTTCGGAAGCTCAGAGTCTTCTTGAAAGCTTTGTGCAAGTTTGTTCTGTTTCTCTTTCCCCAACCCCATTTCTACCTCAGCCCACTTGTCTGACCAGCCCTTAAATTCCTTCTTTTCCCCTTCAGTTCCCCAGAAGATGGGAACAGCCACTCGGGATGTTCACCAAGCTCCAGACTTCTTGGAAGCCTATTGCTCTAGCACCAAATCAGCTTTGAAGGACAGAAGGAAGACCACACCAGCTCCCTGGATTTGAGGACACTTATCTTTAAGCAGGTTCTAGCCCCAACCCAAACTCTGTAGTCCAGACTCACTGCAAATAAAACCTGCCTACTCTGCAGTGTTGCTGGTCCTCAGGCTCTGACCGGGGTTGGAAGGCAGCTGATCTGCATTCAACTTAGACTTGCCGCTGCCTCGCTGCATGATGCTGGTAAGTTTGACATTAAATCCCTTGCATACTGTGCATGCCATAGCCGTAATGATTGCAGGCAGAAGCCGTTATCATTATCTCTGATTCCTGAACGCTAGTCGCTACAAAAACTGAAGGACAGAGGGAGGCGGCTTCGTTATTGTGTTATAGCTCATGTCTTAAAGCCAGATTTTCCTCCTGCAGTTTCAGTCAGGCCAGGTTTCACTAAAGAACCTGGTCTCTAATTTATAAGATTTTAGTATTGGTATTTTTATCTCCACTTTGCCCTTTTCTAGTCATTCTTTATAAAAATGCAAGTGATTTCACCAGCTCTTCTACGAAATGCATTATCCCAACCGGCCTCCTGAGGCCGCTGGCTTTTCATTATCGGGGGCGAAGTACAGCCACTAAAGTGCCAGTCAGCTGCACTACTTTTTATTTTCTCATTCAGCAACTTCATAGTAGAGGAAACGTATTTCATCCATACATACAGCAATGTGAGAGGAAACCACTTCCCACATACACAAATTCCTGACTCATTCCTTTCAAACGTGGCTGAAACAACTGCGGAATCCTAACATAAAAAGCTATGATACCCATTCAATAGGCTTTTCCAGGCTTTCCAGCATGAGGAGGAGGATCACAGGGAGATGTCTTGTAACCGGAGCACAGATTGGAAATTGGAACCTCTGGGGTTTGTTTCCAGTTCAATTACTCTGTTTACTAGTCTTGGGCATCTGGTCTCTGCGCCTAGGTTCACCCATGTAAAATAGTTATAGAGATGTATAATAATACATCTCCACTCATCTTGTGGGTCTGCCTTGCTATGTTTTTAGAGGGGTGGCTTGCAGATGTCCGTAATGTTATGTTGAGATCCAGAGATCAAAAAGTGTTATACAATGGTAAAACAACAATAGTATTGCGCTGCTGTCGTCTCCCTGATTTTTGGTAACACAGTTGTCCATAGCATTCAGAAACTGAGCCTTCCTGTGAAAGGGGAGACTGGATGTTTGCAGCTAACAAGGGTATTTTGTTTACTCCTTCATAGAAAAGCAACGAGATATCTCTAATTGCGTAACACATTATGTAGAAGAAGAAATGTAAGGCTTACTGCATGTGCCTTCATAGCTAGTCACACTTCTACACAGGCAGAACTAATCTCAGCAAATTGAGAGGTCACTAATTGAGGCTAAATTTGAACAGTAGTAATTAGAAGAATGAGTGAACTGTATTTTTCTCGAAGAGGATTTGATTTAATAAATTATGCTGCTTACATAGCCACAGTTGCTATGAAGCAAAAAAGAGAAGGTGCTTTACAGAAGTCTACTGGATTTACTGGGCAACCGATACCTGAAATTAGATAACCTACCACAGCTTTGATGGGAAAGCTTCAACCCTCCAGTGATTCCCACAACAAATCTGTGATGCATTTAACCAGCCACTAAAAGGCACTGTTGCATCCAAGGAATCACCTACAGAATACGGATAAGAGGGGTTTCAGATATTGCTAAAGTGTAAACAGCGTGGCATCTACTTGCTGAGTTACTGAACTGATACTAGGGATTGTGTTGCCTTCCCCACCAGTGTGCATGAGTAAATCATCTTAGTTGAACGGACAAATAATTTATAATACTTACTGACAGGTAATTTATAATACATAAGGCCTGAGATTCCAAAAATCTTTTAGGTTAAGACAAATTGAGCAGGGTAGAGAACGTAGATATACTGTCGCTTCCCTGCAGTTAAAAAGCCCCAACAAAACAACAAAATAAATAAATGCAGCTATTTTGCAGGACAGCACTGATCAGAAAGCTGCCTAATTGCTTTGTTTCCTTTTAACATGTTAGGCTGGAAGCCTGTGTACCACAGCTAGTTGACAACCTTTAAAAAAATCAGTTCAGAGAGAGTTACATAATAAAAATAAAAAATAGGACAGATCCTTCTCTCACACACACTAGTGCAAGTCAAGTATAACTATTTTGTAAGCCAGTGACAAGATGCTCAGACCTAAGATGCACCTAAAAATCTCTCTCCGCTCAGGGGAGACTCTCACATTGTTAACACTTCACCCTTCTGGTGAGGATGAAAAGGTAACGAAGTGAAAGACGAGAAGTGAGAGACTGGGAGTGGAGACCTAGACCTGTCTTTCTAGCCATAAGGTCAGATATAGTGCAGATATAGATGCTGAAAGTTAATCCCTGTAGATGTCTACTGTTGAGCAATCCTGTATCTAGTGGACAGAGAATCAAACTGCTAAAAAAAACCCCACCAAACACAAAACAACAACAAAAAACCATTATCATGGCTGGCCTCCCTGCTGGGACACTGAATAGCAAGATCAAGGTCTAAATAACCTGTAATATTCACTTCCCAGTCTCCAGATGATTCCTGTTAGCAGTGTTAAAGATACCAGGCAAAGGAATTTTGCACTAGTTTTGCCTATGCCCATAAGAGGGAGAAATACCACAAAGATTTGAGCGAAGTCAAACCGAGGCAGTGGTGAAGAGAAGGGGAAGAACTCCCAACCCATCCTCGTCTTTAAAACCATTTCAGA
Organism: Egretta garzetta; assembly: GCF_000687185.1. NCBI lineage: Eukaryota > Metazoa > Chordata > Aves > Pelecaniformes > Ardeidae > Egretta > Egretta garzetta. Next base: position 1,874,517 of record NW_009259719.1, read on the forward strand.
TGTGTCTGTTCCATTTATTCTTCATTCCGCCCCTACTCTCAGTTAATTCACTGCAGCAATATCTCATTAAAAGCAAAGGGAGCAGTTCTTTATTTAAGGTCAGTTCAAATCCTACAGGAAGAAAGCCTGTATTTAATCTAGGTCCCAAATGTCCTATCAGGCATTTCAGTGTCCATCATTTATGTGTATTTTTCTACACGCCCCTGGAATGACAGGCTAGATGCTCAGACTGCTATCTCTGTAAGCTTTCTCTGAGATAAAGTGTTTGACTTCTACTCTTGATTACAATGGCAATCGCCCAGAATAGGACAGCATCTACCTAACAGCATTTCCCCAAAAACCAGATACCCTTTGCATTTCCTAGAAGGAAAACCAATGGAAGGACTGATCTTGCTACATATTATATGCAGAGATGGCTATGACTACTCCAATGCATACAGAAATAACAACATGCCAAAATCCATAGTCCTCTTAAATAGCCAAGATTAAAATTGCAATGGCGAACAGTGTACTCTGTGACACTTGGTGGCAAGGGCTCTGTCTTCCTTTTTGCCTTTAAGAAGGATCAGAGCAAAGGACTCTACATGGATCATGTCCCACAGAATTATACTAAGCCATATGCTATTCATAGGACAGGTCTTTTCAAACTGCAGTGAAGTCTTAAACTCTAGCTTATATTCAGAAGATACAAAGGTTAAAGGGTTCTTCATACGCTGATTCCTTCCAGCATCCTTCGGTAATGATGTCTTTTAAGGTTGTGTTGCCCATTTAACTACTTAAACAGTCTACAACAACACAAAGTGCACAGGGAAAGGTAAGAAGAGAAAAAAGCAAGAAGCAAAGTGGCCTTTAAAGGTGTCTGATAGATTCTGGCTCCTCTCTTCTGTCATCTGGGACACACCTGCACATAGGGGTATGTTGATAGCAAAGGTACAGCCATACTGCAGTTGTGAGATGTGATTTTAAGTCGAATAGATGCACCCAAGCCAGATCTAATGATCAGCAATGAAGATTCAACAGTCCAGGTGTCAGCTGCCCTAGCAATTCAGTGTGATCTCTGGCTGGCTTGGACAGCCCATGCTGAAGTCCAAGCTGTTATGTGCTCACTGCTCTCATTAATTACCAGTCGCAACTAAAGCTAACTAAGGTATCCACTCACGTTGCAGTCAGAACTCTGAATCGAGTATGAAAAAGGCTAAATCTGTAGTTCAGCTGCAGAACTTGAAAAAGTCTTTTGCAGCCAGATCATTTCGTAGTCCACGGTGCCATGAAGCTACAAAATTGCCTATATTGGCACAGCACAAAGAGAGGCACAGAGGCAGGAACAAGTGCCTGCTGATGGCTGTGTGGTATGGCAGTGGCTTGTGCCAGCACCGCCACTTGAACATTCCCTCGTCAAACCTTGCCTTAATGCACCAGCATTCACCTCGGCTCTGAAGCCAGCCCACCGGCAAGCCCGCTCTTCAGCGTGTGCTGAGGGGACAAATAGTCAAAGACTGCACAAAGATTGATAATTGCCGCAAAGCCTTGTCATGACTCATGCATTAGTAGCTGACTGCTTGGTGGCTTCTCATACAAAGACACCAAACAGCATATGAGCAAAACCATGGGATAGGATGTTCACCCTCTTTCTAGTATTTGTAGCTGATAAAACCTTCCTAAAGGTTTTTGTTAAGTACTTTTCAAAATGGATTAAGAATCCACCCCTGCTCAGCGTTGCAGCATGGAGCAGTCATCTGATGCACAAAATAACAGTTATCTTGCTAGGAAATTTGCTGTACTAATGCTGCTGTCCTAAGCAGCTCAGTCTTTAATCTGATTTCTTTGTTTCTTATTTCAGGCAAGCCACTGTAACAGAAATGTTCAGTAAAGACTGCTAAGCCACTTGGCATGTCTATAAAACTCAGGCGTGTTAACTATTCTCTTGCTCTTTCCAGTTGGCCAGGGTCCTGCTCACTTGCATTTAAGGAGGACTTTAATGTGCTTGTACTGCTATGATATTGCACAGAGTAGCTTGTAGTTACTGTTTTATTTTCCTCGCTGAGCTAGGTAAATATTGATAAAGGCTTATATGGGTCACTTTTATAAGGAAAGTAAATCTTTATAAGTAAAAATTCAAAGTGAAGCCATAGCTTGCTTTTTTCTGAACCGTCTGTGCGCTGTGTATTTAATCATATTTCTGCTGTTATTGGATTTACTGGATACATTTTATAAAGTGCATTAGGAGATCCACAGGGATGTGATCCACTCAGAGGATGTGACCCAGCAGGATTTTTGGTCAATGATTGTAATAGGAGCAGGGTCAAACCAAGCCTGTCATCCTCTTAGCATTTACAAAAGCCTTCTCTGAGATCAAGAGATAAATAGTAAACAGAAGTCTATTAAAAAGAAGTGATATGTTGTGAGTAATTTGCATCTAGTTTGGATTTAAACTGCAATTTTTAGAAGGAAAGAAAGTTATCAAGAAAACACTTTGTATGCCCAACCTGAATACAAACCTGAAATTATCGAGCTGCTGAAAGTCACTTGTGTTCCACTGAAAAATATGGGTGGATCAATTCTAGAGAAGGAACCAACTACTGGGAATAACAGTACAGAAATCATGGCATACAACCCACTGTTGAACCATCCACAAAGATCATCCACTCTAGTTAAATTATAGTAGGTTTTTGAGGGGCATGTGTTAAAAAATCTACACCAAATTTCAGGTCAATAAAACAGTTGAGATAAAACTGGAGTCAAAGAACAGTGGAAATACAGCTGCCTGGGGAGTGCCCACACTCAGACTGCCGAAGTGCTGGTCACTGGGTTAATGACACAGTGAAACCCTTTTGTAGTACGGGAAAAGAAAATCCATTAGAAAACCCTACAGAGACATCTAGCTCTATTACCTAACATCTGCAGTTGTCTGCCATACAGTGGTATATTATGGAGATAAGCGAGCATGATAAAAATGTTATAATAACCTTTAAAAATGGGAGACTGGCAATATAATGCTGGTTTTACTTGCAGAGTGTTTCTCATGCAAGTGTCCCTGGGAGATGTTTTATAATAAAGTTTGAATGAAATACAATAAGAATCAAATCAAAGCTCATTCACTGTATACCAAACAGAACTGCTCAGGTTTCAGCTTCGGTTTTAAAGCCAGGAAGAGAATTTACTTGATGAATTTCTGCTGCTGCTCAGAATTCCGAAAAAGAATAAGGCAATAGCTCAGAAGGTAATTTACAAACAGTTTGGACTTAAAAGCTGATGTTGTCAAGAGATCAAAAGTGAAAGAATTATTCAGCAAGCTGCAAATATCCATAAAATAGACAGAATTCAGTTCTATTCCAGGATCAAAAGCATAATTTTGCAAGTACAGCATTTTCTTTTCAAGTATGCATATGATAATTCCAGCATGCAAAAATATTAATGCATTACTTGTTTCATTTGCATGAAAAAGTTATGCAATTACAAGCAAAGCTTAGCCCCCACTTCATGTGCACCCCAACAGTACACATTCATGTACAAATGACGAGTGTAACTCCATGTCATTGTGTGCATGAAGATATTCAGATATCCAAACATTGACTGGAAAAGCAACAGCCCGTGCAGATGCAGAATTTCAACGTCCATGTTGTTATTTTTTTGACTACTGTCAGAACATTCCAGCTGGACTAAAGGGATCCAGCATCTTTTAAGATTTGATGACTTGAAAACCAGGCAGCCTCCTCTTACTGGTACTTTTCCATTCCCAAATATAGGTCCAATGTGTTTTTAGCATGAAACGTATTTTTGCTAATGCCTCATAAAATTCTAGATGAAATTAATGGTCTGTGCCAAAAGCTGTCTCCACAAAGGTGTAAAGGCTCTCTCAGAAGGTTAATAGCGATGATTTCTAGTCCTGGCCAACCTCCACATGGTGACTGTTGCAATTAAGCTGGCAGTGATTTTTATGTAAATGAGTCCATTATCAGAACTACATGTATCTGGTTACTAGACTATAGGCAGTTAGGGGAAATTGGCATCAATATTTCCAAAACAAGCACTTTTTTCCTTAATGTTCCAAACATTGTTGTTTGAGGGTATTTTTCTCTAAACAATGGTTCCAGGTCAATAGTTTGATGATTAAAAACCAGATCATATAAGTGAAAGCTAGTTCTTAATCCCTAGAAATGCAGACATGTTTGGGTTAGCTCTATTATAATTTTTTACAGAATCCAGTTAGATAAGCCACAGTAAAACAAGTAGGGCATGAAAAATAACCATTCTGCAAGGGTTTCTTTTACATAAAAAATATGCTGGAGATTTCAAAACCCTTAAAAAAAGGCAGGGAGAGAGCACTTGGGAAGCACGTACATGTTAAAAAGAGACTAACCTTGTATTAGCTGTGGGCCTTTCAGTCTTGCTGAAATATTCACCTGTTGGTTCACCATGAGCTGGTATGATTTGTAGGCTGTCAGCTAAGAACCAGCCATTATCAATCTAGTCTGGAGTTTGGTGGCCAGCAGCCACCAACACGGCATCCCTCGGGGAAGGATGTAAAACCTCTTCATTCTTCATGCCTATGTTTCAACTGCCCATATTGCATGTACTGACAGTGGCAAGTATCTGCCTGACCTTGTTTGCTGATCTGCATAATTTTATCGTAATTTGTCCCCCTCGTGGCACATTTTAGCAAACAGAAGGTAGCTTTACTACAGAGCTTTCCCTGAATCAACAGCACCGCTGTCATTGCAAAACTACACATTGCTTTTTGTTTCTACTGAGGCTCAGTACTTGAAGTACTGAGTACGTTGCTTTTTGTTTCTACTGAGCCTCTACTGAGGCTCAGTACTTGAAGTACTGAGTACTTGAAGATACGGGATGAAATGCTGGTCCTATTGAAGTTTTGTTGCTGCTGTTTGACAAGATCAGGGTTTGGCCACTGGGTCTTTGCGTTACACAAGTGCGTGTTACATAGAAGGTCTGTCTTATCAGAGCCAGAAATCAGGATCCTAGTTATTGAGAAAGCACTGCTGTAATACTGCCAGCTAAGAGTATGACTGATTAAATTTACAGTATTATAAAGTATTTTAGATACCTTATTAAGTATTGCCATAAATGCACGGAATAAAGTGATGTTCTAGGAGCGCCTGGGTGAACAAATTGGAGAAATAGGGGTGTGAGTCATAACAGGAGTTCAGGATTCAAAACATTTCATGCAAAGCAGTACAAAGACATTCAGTTAACCTCTCATGTCCTGATAATGATGTTGGAAATTCTTTTGTGCATTGCAATATTGGACTTATGCCTGGTGGGGAAGCTAAGCTTACTTCTTTTGATGTATCTAGGGCAATTCTACTTAATCGGTGGTTTGGGTATCTCATTTTAGATATCTAAATTGGAAATTTTTTTTGCAAATATGCACAGTTATGAAACACCCTATGATCTTCAGGATAGGATAAAATTTTGCATTTCTTACCCATCCGGACCTAGGAGAGATGAATTTCATACCTTATAGAAACTGCAGGTTTCATCTTTTAGAACGCATTTCTTCAACTGGAAATCAGCTAGGCTAGAAGGAATTTACATTTTTTAAAGCCCCTTTTATTAGGGAATCAGAGGGTTTGATTGGCTAAAAAAAAAATAATTCACTCATTTCTTTGTTTCAATTAGACAGAAAGACCTTTTTACACAGCATGTCCCATTGCCCTGTAATAAAGTTCAATTCCATGTAAGAAAATGTTATTCCATGATTCTTCAACTAGAAATGTGGCTCTCAACATCTCCCCACTACAGGAGATTCCTATCTGCCCTTTGGCACGCTGCTTTAGGTTTCTCAGGCAAGCTGGGAGATTACCTCCTGTGTACAAGGGAAACTCTAGCTCTGTTGAAATTTGGCTGTTTGCCTCAAAGGAGGTAGTAGTTATATCTCTTTCAGGCTAGCAACATAGTAAACAATTTGGTTTTGAAATGTTGTCTCCTCAGGGTTCCCCTCAAGGTCATCCTTAGGTCCATGCTCACCTGCCATTCAGACCATGAACTTCCACTTGTGACCTGAACTGTTTCACGCATGCTACTGCCTCTGGAGCCCATCCACCTGGGTAGGTAAATCGATAAGGACATCCGACAGGCGACTGTCAAACAGCCTGAGAGACAGCACGGGGGTGGCAGGCAAAGGGGAGGTGAAGCATGTCACGGTTGTGGTTGCTCCCTGGAATGCTCTGTCAGCGCAGTGGAGGTACAGCTGCTACGTCTGAGCATGACTGCACGGAGCTCCCCACGCGCCGATCTCTTTGAGGAACCTCACTGATGTGAAGGGATCTCTAACAGTATAGCTATACCATGCAGAGAAAGAGATCGTGGCGATCAGGAGTATCGCAGACCTGAGCTCTGTGCGGGGCACTGGGATCTATCTGCAGGGAGCTCCTCGCAGGGCTGCAGGCTGTATCTGTATTACACTTAGCACAAGGACTTCTGGTCCTCAGTGGGGCCCTTGGGCATTGATTCGCTATAACAATTAAATGATGACAGTAATAAAACTTGATTACACAGTTGTGTACATTTCACACAAGCTGAGGTGGCACCATAAGTAAAACAGTTCTTCCACCTTGTGGTTAGACAGGCTACTGCTTGGCAGAGTTTACACCAAAAATCACAGGCTGCGTTCGAGCACTGCTGTTAAGCAGACCCAGCGCACCAAGGGCTATTGCTACCACAGGACCCCTCTTGCAGACCAATACTACAATTATTAACTACCCTTATTTTGTAAGGTGGACGTTCGTGTGCATGTGTACTTACACATGTGTGTACAAATGAATAGAATTGTAATGCCCTCTAGCGATCCCAGCCCACAGATGCTATGAGACCTGGTGTCACAACAGTTAGAATATCTCCTTTATCCTCCTTGGTAAAAAAAGGCTTTTATTCAGCACAACATGCAAGCTTTGACACATTGATGAAATGTACAGGTGTGGGAACAGAGTGTGAGCATGTCACAGACATGGAAAATGTGATCTCTTCAGAGAGAGGTTGTAGCCAGTTTCTGCGAGTGATGCCGCTAGAACTAAAAGGAACCATTTGGAGGCAATGAAAAAATTATCTATGCTTCTCTCCCCGTTTCTGCTCTCCACCCCTATTTTCTGCTTTTCACCTCTGGCTATTGAAGCAATCATATAGCCTTTGTTGTTTGCATCAGGGTACAATTCAGCACGATTGTGTCCAGCGTCTGTAGTCAGTCGCCACAGAGTGAAGCCCAATTTCAAAAGCAGTAATTAAATGTCAACTTTGTACTAATGCAATAGAGGTATATTGAGATATATAATTTTGCAGTAAATGCTGAAGAATTGCACTGTGTGAAACAGTGGAACTCATTGGCTAACAAACTTCAGAGCCAGTAAGTGAATATTAATGTTTTTAATGGTCCTAAATTACACTATTTCCGAAGCCGGATTAGCTTGGTTATGTAAGAGGGACTGATTTGGTTCAAAGAAGAATAGCAAAACATGAAAAGAATGAGCTGCTTAAAATCTACCTCTGCTTCTCAGATGTTGCTGTTCTCTAAAGAGCATTCGATTATTAATTACATGCTATCCTCCTCATCATCATCATTCCAGTTGAACCAGCTGGCACCACTCTAAACTATCTTACTGTCTAAAATTATTTTAAAAAACAACAGGGACCCAAGAAGTCTGACAGATGGGCCATACAAAGAAAAACAGTCTATTAAAAGTAGTTACCTATTCTTATGGCACAGATAAAGGCTACTAGCACAAAAAGCGCATGTGACTGTATCCCACAAAGCCAATTTTTAGGGATAGACTTATCACTGTGGAGGGGAAATAGACTGAAACCTAGAAGAGTGACATTAGCTATTTACCAAAAGAGCAATTGCAATAGGAGCGGTAGACTGACAAGCTTCCCCTCAGACTCCTTCAAAAATGCCCGAGCTTGATTCAGAGATAACACCTTTCAGAAGACACCTTTAGTCTTCATGGGTAGAATTCATCTCTTCTAACATCAGATGTCTAAAATACAGGTTTGTAGTGCGAAGTGGTCACTTTAGTTCCCTCTATAATCAATAGAGATAGATACCTCTGGAGGATGATTCATCTAATCTGAAAACAGACATGTAAGATAGGAAGAGTGAGTATTTCTCCAGAGGTATCCACTTGTATCTCCATGACCACAGAGAGTCTAGACAACTACCTAGACACCTGACCTCTAAAGGGCTGAAAGCAGATGAGCCATTTAGGTGAGGATAAAACCATGTTACCCTTTCTAACATAGCAGTGATCTGGCATAGTGATGTTACCAGCACTTCTCACAATATTTTGCCTTATTTTAATAAATTCAGCAAGTTCTGGCATTTAATTGCATGCTTCTACCATCAATCCCCTGGACCTCTGCTGTTGCTTCCTTGTCCAGACTTCCAAAAAACCACTGCTAGTTCTTTCTTCTTTTCCACCTATCGGCTGTGGTAAACGAGGCACAGTGCCCACATTAGTAAGTCAAAACGATCTTATCAAATCAACTCTGCAAGACAGCACGTCAGTTGGAAAGTAGTTGCTTTATCTCTGATTAGAAATGGGTGGGTTAAAACCAGTTTTGATAAACTGGATGTTTTGAAATAAGCTGTTCTGGACAAGAACTGACTAAAACATTTTCAGACCTGTTGGTAGATGTCTTCAGTGACTCCTAGAGTAGATGCTTGGTTTTGGAAGCCTGGAGAAGGGCAAGTATACTGTCTACCAATTAAAAAAAAAAAAAAAAAAAAAAAAAAAAGATAAGGGAAAAAAACAGGAAATGGGAATTAGTACTAGACTTTTGAAGTTCATCTCAGAAAAGTAGGGATCAAATAATCAAACAGAGCATACCTAAATACCTAAAAAGTAACAGGGAGATTTGTGGAAGTCATTATGGGTTTCATAGAGCCTATATGCTGACTCTTAATTGCTTTGTATGAACACCTGTTTGCTTTTCTCTTTCTTTTAACTTCCGTTTACCTTTCGTTTTCACACTGATGGTAACTGCTTCTATAAAAGGCTTGGAAAGCACACAGGACATTAAGTGACTCTCAGAAAAAAACACCTTCAGCAAAATGTCAATGTGAGCACATTTAACTTGTTGGTGCTCCAGGGTGATACAGTTGATGTACCACGTACTTCTCTGACACCCAGCACAATGTTTCACATTTTCACCAATGTTTCATGTTTTATCAGAAGCCCAGCTCGACCTGGGTGTGCTAAACCCAGCCTCAGTCGTGCAGTGACTGTGCAACACCACCAGCTGTCCTTTTGCTTATGTGGTGCAGGGAGTTTCACCCTGCAGAGAAAGCCTAAAACATTCCACTATAAAAAACACAAAAGCAGAAAATAAATTTTAAGCGTTTACTTATTAATTTATCTGTCGAAATCTCGTAAACCAGCGTTTCGATTCCTGCTAGCTAAAACACGTGTTCCTCAAAATAACCTCCGACCTCAACTCCTCGCCACCACAGCCTCTCCCAGGTGCCACTCCCACGCGGCATTAAGATGGCGGCCGGGGTGGGACCAAGACTACAACTCCCAGCAAGCCGCGCGCCACCTCGTCCTCTGATTGGGTGCATGGATCCGCGGGAGGCCAATAAGCACCAGGGATCCGCCGCCCCCTTTGGAGGGTGTCGGTCGCTCCGGC
>NW_009259719.1:1884734-1937058 GCF_000687185.1 Egretta garzetta
CGGGGGGAGACCGGCCCTCACGCTGGTCGTAACGCTCGCAGCCAAAAAACCAGTTACGTTGTCGGAGTAAACTATAAAGAGTGGTCTGCAGTCTAGAATTAATGCGAGTGAATGGAAGCCTTCAGAGCCTGCTACCTCCAGGAAGAGCTGCTTGAAAAGCATCGTAGTCAGTCTGTATGTTATTGTAGTTGTGGGGGAGAATCACTATTTGGTTTAAATTTAAAACCACAATCCAGTGTAACTTTTCAGACAATCGTTTGATCGGAGTAAACTATAAAGAGTGGTCTGCAGTCTAGAATTAATGCGAGTGAATGGAAGCCTTCAGAGCCTGCTACCTCCAGGAAGAGCTGCTTGAAAAGCATCGTAGTCAGTCTGTATGTTATTGTAGTTGTGGGGGAGAATCACTATTTGGTTTAAATTTAAAACCACAATCCAGTGTAACTTTTCAGACAATCGTTTGAAATTAAGTAATTTTTATGGGCTGGTCTTAGTGTTACAAAATTGACACTAAAGTTGTTGCTTTCCACAGAGAAGTGGGAAGCCACCAGTGGTTTCAGTTCTTCTGCATTGTTGTGTGCTTTTTAATTCAAATCAGTCCAGAATACGCGTGCTGGCTTAAATTTGGCTTAAGAAGTTTAGCATTAACTGTGTTCAGAATCAGATTTCTCTGCTCATAGGAGAAATTGTGACTTTGCAGATACCCTCCTCTTTTATATGTATTTTCTAATACTGAGACTAACTTTGGGTTTTCTGATATAAGGATTTTGCCTTTTGACTAGAAGGCGATCCTTGCATGAGGCATTCTGTAAAGTAACTTGAATTGTTGCTTACGAACAGTGTGTGGGCATTCTTAAGTTGTACGGCCCAAAAGTAACCTCTGGGTTAAAATTATCTTGGTGTTGTATTTCTCAAATATCAGGCTAGGGCAGAAGCTATTGTGAAATAAAAGTTCAAGTGTATTGATAAAGTCATGCAAAACAACAGCAAAGTTTTTTTGTGCTGTCAGCCTACTTGGTAAAAGGAGAAAACACTTCAGGGTTTGGTTTTTTTTTTTTTCTATTTCCAGTCCATATTGTGCTTATACAGAGGTTCAGCTAGCAAGATGTATTTAGAACAGATAAGAATTTAATTAAAAAACAAAACCAACCCCACATTTGCCCTTAACTGCAACTTTTAACATATAAACTACGTGTCCAAATTCAATTTTATTTGAGATTTTTCTGGATGTTCTTTGTGTCTCTGTTTTCACTTTGTCTTTTAACTAATTTCCTTACAGTAAAATTTCTTGAAGTAATCAAGCCCTTCTGTGTTATCTTGCCTGAAATCCAGAAGCCAGAACGGAAGGTAAGTTAATAAAATTCTCTTCATATGCCTATATTTGTTTGGTATAAAGTGTTTACAGCTTAGTTTGCACTTGCAGGATTTGGGATTTTTTTTTTTTCTTCAGTGGGAGAATGGCTGTTTTAGGCACTTTTGGTTTTAGTGGAGTGCTTGTCTAATACATCCTGTACTCTGGATATGGTTGTACAATAATATATTTGCTGGTAACTGCAGTCGTGCAGATATGGTTATGCCATAGCAGTGAGTGGTGAGAAGTTGAAAGGAGTACATGTTGGAGTGTAAACTAGAGTAGTTTAATAAAGTAGCAACTTGAAAAAAATTTTCCTGCCTAAGTTCTAATCTAATATTATTTGCTAAGATAAGCTTCTCTGTATTATTATTTTTTTCACATTAGAAGCTCTTTCTTATGAAAATATAAGACTAATTTCTGTGGAAGTACAAGAATTACCTTCCATTGGTGCAAGTTTGTTTTTATTAAAGTTTCATTAAAGCTTTGTCATTTTCTTTGGCCTTGTATAGTATAAAAGGGATGACGAGTGAGTTATTTTCTGTAGGATGTCCTGTACTTTGTCCCTTTGCAAGAATATCAAGAGTGCTTTAGCTACTATGAAAGTTTGCCTGATTAGCTGGATCTTATTATCTTGACAGTTTTACCATTTTTGGTTGTTGATGTGGTTTGGTTTTTTTTTTCCCCCTTTAGATTCAGTTTAAGGAAAAGGTACTATGGACAGCTATCACGCTCTTCATCTTCTTAGTATGCTGCCAGGTATGTTTCTTTCCCTTGTTTTTAAGGAAGAGCTGAAGTGTTTAAGGGATATTATGAAGTCTCTAATTTAATCCTGTTTTCCTCTGTTGGTTGGAAATGCAGATCCCCTTGTTTGGTATCATGTCATCAGACTCAGCAGATCCTTTCTACTGGATGAGAGTGATTTTGGCGTCAAATAGAGGTATGGTCAGTCTTTCAGGAGGGAATTTTTTTAGCTTGGATCAAAACGTTTTTGGACTTGTTCTTACACTGCACTCTGTTTTAGCAAAGAGAAAAACTGAAGTAGAGAGGGAAAAGTCATTTTATATAAACCAATGTGGCATTGGAAAAGGCACAACTTTGTGGACAAAACAAGTTTATGGTTGGCTGTGTGCAATCTATTACATGTACAAAAATCAAGGAGCATTTTGGAGGGAAAAGGGTTAGGGAAGAGACAGTTCCTAATTACCTGCATCACTGCTGTTGCAATCTGCTGTATATATTTCAAACTGTATTATACATGTGTTGTGATTTTCTGGGTGACACCTTTTGAGTCTGTCTCACAGAAGATTAAAATTCATGATAGTTTTTATAAATTTCAGTTTCTTGTAGAGGTTTCCTATTGCAGGTATGAATTAAGAATGGTGACAGTTTCCTGAATTCACTTTGTCATTATCTATCTTTTGGGCTATCTATCAGTTTGTGTAATAATGAGATGTGCAGGTATGCATGCATGCAACTTGGTGCACTCCTAAAAAAAAATTGGGTTTTCTGGTTTAAAATGACAAATAATAAAGTGACTGATTGTCAAAGGCAGAAAGCAGATTCCTACCTTGGTTTATGCAGACTAAATCTGTTCTGGATAGCAAAAGTCTCTTTCAGTGAGTGTAGTTTTTAAGGTACAGGGAAGTACTGCATTACTTATCAGACTGACTTTTAACCAGCTTCTGTTATTGTTGAAACCTTTTGTGTTTCTGGAGATTTGGAGTTTTATATCTTCTCCATCATGATGTAAAGGAGTGGGAAAAAAACAAATTTTGAACTGGGTATGGTACGCCCCATTATTTTCTTTCATTGTTCTTCCTGTGTCTGGCAGGTACATTGATGGAGCTGGGTATTTCACCGATTGTCACTTCTGGGCTCATCATGCAGCTCTTGGCAGGTGCCAAGATAATTGAAGTTGGTGACACCCCAAAGGACAGAGCTCTCTTCAATGGAGCACAGAAATGTAAGTAACAGCTGATATTAAAGGCTGATGTTTTAGAGTATTTAACCCTAGCAACAGGAAGTGTAAACTTGCCATATGATGAATGCTGGAGTCAGATATATGGGTTTCTGTCATGCTATGTGTTCATGTTGTCCTACAGATTTCTGTATTTCATTAGTCTTTTACTGGCTGCTCACTGGCTTGTTAACTATTAAGCTCCAGATAGTTTATCTGATGAGATTACAGCAGCAATGCCAACTGCAGATACTTTTCCTTTACAAACCTAAGTGATATATAGGCTGGAGGGACCCAACCTTTGAACTGTGGTGGTCATGGTTAACCTAAAAAAGTTAAGATGTTTGTTGTCGTCGTTTTTACCTTGCAGTTTTAGGCATGGTTCTTAGCAGTAAGAGATCTCTGTGCTCATTTGATAATTGGCTTTTAGAAAAAGTATTCTTTAGCTATTTTGTGCTGTACCATTCTACTTACTGATCTGTTTTTACTGGAAAAAAAGAATCATAAATTGCTAAAGTAATATCTTAACACCTTCAGAGTTTTCAATATCTAAAGCAATCATTGGCAACCAAACCCACTTGCTTCTAAGTGTATTTGTTTCTGAAGTGTCTGTGTGTTTTTATATTTTCAATGCCAGATTCCAGACAACAAACTTAACTTGCCCTTGAATTTAATATCCCATGACTTATGTATTCTTTCCCAAATTTCTCTATGAAGAAGTGATTTATATTTCTCTAATTGCCCACTGACCTAAATCTCCAGAACAAACACATACTTTTTTTTTTGTATTCTACAGTGTTTGGAATGATCATTACCATTGGACAGTCTATTGTCTATGTAATGACTGGAATGTATGGAGACCCGTCTGAGATGGGTGCTGGTATCTGCTTGCTTATCACAATTCAGGTAATTTCTAGTCCTCTCTACTTTTTCTCCCTCTGAAAGAATCAAAAAATCAGCCTTATGGACTGCTTACTCCACATGCAGAGAAAAACAATCAAAGTGTGCCTGCTTCCTCATATATATAGTCTTTTACTACAAGTTAATTTTTTTAATAAAAATTAAAAAGGGATGGGACTAATGCTGGTTTTGCTTTTTTTTTTTTTTTTACTGTAGCTTTTTGTTGCTGGATTGATAGTTCTGTTGTTGGATGAGCTCCTGCAGAAAGGATATGGTCTTGGTTCTGGCATCTCTCTCTTCATTGCTACCAATATCTGTGAGACTATTGTGTGGAAGGCATTCAGCCCCACCACAGTGAACACAGGGCGAGGTAATATGGCATAGTCCGTTTTCTTTACTTGTATTAGGATTTAATTATTTATCAAATGAAACATAAAAAAACAAGCTTCCCCCCCATATTCTTCTAGAATTCCAACCCTTCACATTCTTATATAGACTAGTACAATGATCATTTAAAATATAAAAATGTCAGTTGTAGAAAAGTCTTAATTTTGTACAAAAAGGCAAAATCTTTTTTTTCTGCAGTATGGTAACTTAAATGGCAAATGCTGTTACTGTTGTCTTAGTTATGTGGTTGCCACGTAATGAATCTTGTTAATACAGCAAGTGCTCCTATGCAAGCTGCAAGTACAAAGACATTTATTTCTAATTTTGTAGTATCTTGCAAGATGTTTCCTCAGCTTGAATTTCTTGCAGTGCCTTCATTAAAACTCAATAATGGTAGACTGCTGTTGCTGCCCAACTTACTGACAAATACCATCTGTTTCTGCTGCTTGCATATCTTACTCTTTGCCCCAAAGACCTTATTCTCCAAACCTGACAGGAGGTGATCTTGTTTGGTGCTGTACAGTAGAAAACATAAGTGAGGTTGTCACATTTTCTGTAATACAAATGATAACTAGTGTCTCACCATGAACGATACCATAAAGCATGCTGCCTCCCTCATTTAATTTAATTTTATTAAATCGTGAAAGAACTTGGTGAATGTCCGTGTTTCTTTAGACCAATAAAGTTATCCCATGTGATTCTTCAGTAGTAACTTAGTTTCTAGGCCACTAGGGATTAAAAAAAAAAAATCTTGGAGGTTGACTGTAGTAAAAGTCTGAGAGCATGCTCAAGATGAAAAAGACTCAAGAGAAATCCCATTTGGAATCCTGTAGTTCAGAAGTATGCCTAATGAGACAAAGCACTGAAGTTTGGAGACAGTCACAGCACACCTAACTTGGTTTTTCTTTTCCTTTCCAAGGCATGGAATTTGAGGGAGCCATCATTGCTTTGTTCCATCTTCTGGCTACTCGTACTGACAAAGTCAGAGCTCTTCGTGAGGCCTTTTACCGTCAGAATCTCCCCAACCTTATGAATCTGATTGCCACCATCTTTGTCTTTGCTATTGTAATTTATTTCCAGGTCAGTTGGAATAAAGAGGACTGTAATACTGTTAGTACAGAAGTAGATCTGCTTCCTTCTACAGAAAACTATATTTTCACTTTCTAGTGCCTCCAGAAGACTCATTTTTGTACCTGCAACTTCTGGATGTTCATTAGCTTCTCTTAATCAGTTTCCACACTTACTGTAGCCAAAAAAGAAACTTAAGACCTACTTTGGTCTCTGAAAAAAAAAAAAACCAACCAAACCAACAGATGAATGTGTACGTGTAATATTGCCTAACCCACATGCTATTGCTTTTTGCTGGAACTTACTTTGAAGTTTTTAAGCCTGTATGTCTGTTACTGTTTGTTGCAGTGAACTGTTGAAGAATATAGAAAGCTTTAATGTTTCTTTTCCTGGATGCTATGTTCTTCTTGAAACTTCAAATTTCTTCTGACTTCTACATCTTTCATACCTTCTTACATGTGTGAGTTTAGACAACCCTGCAGGCTTCCAGGCCCTTTGCAGAAGTGTTTGCATGGATAGCCCTCTAGGCAGAGTATATGTACTTGCACAAAATGATCACAGTTTTCTTTCTGTTGCTGTCAAGGCCTTGCACTTGCAATTTATGATCTATGGTATGGGTTCATGTTCAGACATGACGGGGAACTATTTTGAAAACTTTTCAGGGCTTCAGAGTGGATCTTCCCATCAAGTCTGCTCGCTACCGTGGCCAGTACAACACCTACCCTATCAAGCTGTTCTATACTTCCAACATTCCCATTATTCTTCAGTCCGCCCTGGTGTCAAACTTGTACGTCATCTCCCAGATGCTTTCTGCTCGCTTCAGTGGCAACTTACTGGTTAGCCTGCTGGGCACTTGGTCTGTGAGTATTCCTTCTGATCTTGCACACAGCTTCATAAGAGCACCATTAAAATGCATAGTTGAAGAGATGGTTTCTCTAAATATTAAGGCATGCTTCTACAGGTGATCATGTACACCGAAACTCCTAAATTAGTAATTTGTTTAAATTAACGGTAGAGTATGAGACCTGCTGTGATGAATGTCAATGTTAAGTCTCTATTTACCTTTTACCTTGGGCTGTGCTTTGCTGTCCTAGGTATTTTTGCTGTTCCTTATTGTATTCTATTTCTACTTTAGAAACTGCTTGTGATAGTAAAGTTGAATCTTTGTGTGATGCTGTAGTGGTAATGATACACAGTGACATGAAGGTGACAGAAACCCAGGCTTAGCTTAATGGCTAAGAAATAGTGAGAAAGTTGGTGACTGCTTGCTTCCTTCTTCTAGGACACATCATCTGGAGGCCCTGCTCGTGCTTATCCAGTTGGTGGACTTTGTTATTATCTGTCACCTCCAGAGTCCTTTTCTTCAGTGTTAGAAGACCCTGTACATGCAGTTGTTTATATTGTATTTATGTTGGGCTCCTGCGCTTTCTTCTCCAAGACGTGGATTGAAGTTTCTGGCTCCTCTGCCAAAGATGTAAGTTTAAAATGATAAATTATGTAAGTTTACATGATGAAAACAGGTGGGCTGTTGTCAGAATAAGACTGACTTCTGAAATAGCTCTTATGCTGGTAATCTTGTTGGTAATATCTGTCATTTGTATAAACAGTGACTATGTCTTTTCTGTAAGTGGGGGACGATGAGGCCAGAATGGGGGTAATTTTTTCCCTGTTTACTGCTTTTTCAAAACCACCAACAACAAACCTCAAATAATTGCTTTCATCAGCATTAGGAAACTTTGAACATTGCTATGTAACGTGATCAGTGTGAGGGCAGGCAAAGTAACAGGAAAGGTAGAAACTCCTTTGGTGCTGAAGGCCAGATGCACTGTGTGTGAGGCAGTTGCCACTTAAGAACTCCCAGGTAAAGCTTGAATACCCATGCCTGGCATAGAGAGTTCTGAACTTCTTTTTGGGGAAGATTAACTAGAGGTTGTTATTTTTAACTTGAGAGTGCTGATAAAAGAGAATATAGTGTAGTGCATTAGTGTACCTGAATGTAGCTTCTCAACACTTCCATTTGCTACAGCATGTTTGATATTCAGCAGCTGTATTCTGAAATTGGAATTGGAAAACAAGATGGAAAATCGTTGTCATCATGGTATGTTTGTATTGTGTGGTTTTGGGTAGGAAATCAAGTTTGGCAGCCATATGGAATGGTTTAATCCATTCTTTGACAAGTATGTAATAGTTGCACAGTTACTGTAACAGCGTGAACACTCTTGTTTTGGACTTGCATCTAGCTGCTTCTTGTCAGGCATGCAGGGAGGCACTCGCAGCCATGTATAGCCAGATTTTTATTTCAGTATACACCAGCATACAGCTTTTAACACTTTCATATACTTTTCTGATACTGAATAAAATTATTTTAAGTTCATGTAAACAAGATCAGAAACAAGAATTGATAAATCATTACTTACGTGTTCATTATATAGTGGAAAACTGGTGGCTTAATCATCTGAAAGTGTGTTTTCGCAGTACATTAGATTCAGTGACAAGCACCTTCAGGAGTTCCCCTGCTAGAGTTTCAGTTCCCCTCAGTTGCTAGTAACATGTTTGCAGGGCTCTACTGTAACCCTGTACAACCGCAGAAATCCAGTTTAAGAATAATGTTCCAAGAAGGGATTCTTTCTAAGTCACATAGTTTCTAATGTGGCCCCACAAATAAATAGCTCAACTGAATGTGGGAAACTGAAATGGAGTGGACAGTTCATAGGGTGGTTTTGCTAATGTCTACTAAACCCTAACTAGGAGGAGGGTAGGTGGCAAAACAGGAATTGAATTATGTGTAGAGAGCCTACCGATTTCCAGACTTTCCTTTTCTCAATAGGACTAGAATTATCCAAAAAGCTTTGCATAGACTTTGCATTGTGACTGCAATCTGTCTGAAGTTAAAATACTGGATATTTTTAAACTCTGATGAATAATATTAAGAACAAACCCCAAAAAACCACAGAAGAACCCCAAAGCCACCACCATTTACTGAAATGTCTTGCTTCTGTTTTCCCATAGTACTGAGTTCTGTGGCCTCGGCAAATGATGCTAAGCTTACTTTACTTCCATTCCTTGATTCAATACAGGTTGCCAAACAGTTGAAAGAACAACAAATGGTAATGCGAGGCCACAGAGAAACTTCAATGGTGCACGAACTGAACAGGTGAGCTACACATTTCACGGGCTATTTATGCAAAGTGTTATGGGGAAATATGGCAAATTTTGCTTTGACTTCCATTTTATAGATCCTAGAACACAGATAGTCTTTCAGCTTCAATGTTATATGCATGAGACAGAATATTATCTCATTAATGGAAAACTTGTACAGTGCAGCATAGTCTTGCCTCACAATTAGAGAATGTGCCTTAAATTCTGGAGCTTCTATTTTCCTGTTGTTACATTTTTTCATTTTTATGCTTGATATAGGATAGCTAATAATGAGCATTTGAGTGTACTTCAGTACCTCAAACTGATGCACAAGTATTTTTTACTGTAATTTTTAATGTGTTATGTCTTGTACTGTTTTCATGCAGACCTTGCCTCTAAAACAAGTAGTTACTGAAACCTACTGGGTGCAGAAGTAGGCAGGAGTTGGTCTCTCTAGGTTTTCTAATTGCAGGGTAGGACCTATGCACCCTTCAAGTTGCAGAAATGTTACCATAACTTTAGATTTCAGTCATCTGCTAATGACTTGAAGAGCTAGTAGCCATAAACTTAATCTTTGGGCTTAATTGCGTGGTAGGCTGTAATACCTTCTCTTCTTAGCTTAGCATTTTTTCCTCCATTTAGGCTGAGCTCTTTATTTCCTTACCTAGTACACTGGCACTATTACACAATCCTTATCCTGGATCACAGGCCCACGAGAGAAGAGAGTGTTCTGCTATTGACTTTTTTCCATTCTATGTAGTTTCATTCTTGTTTTTTAACCACCTGGTTAGATTATCTCTTGGAGTGTTCTTTATGTTCTCAGTGGGATTGGTGTTTTTAGGAAAAAACCTGCCTCTGATGTAGATACTTTCCATAGATCCCATATACTGCCTGCCCTAGTATATTTGTTAATATCCTGAGCAAACTAATGGCACCTTTTCTGTTCTCATTTTGTGTTTTACAGGTACATCCCTACAGCTGCTGCATTTGGTGGTCTCTGTATTGGCGCCCTCTCTGTGTTGGCAGACTTCCTTGGGGCAATTGGGTCTGGAACTGGAATTTTGCTCGCTGTCACTATCATTTATCAGTACTTCGAAATTTTTGTAAAGGAACAGAGTGAAGTTGGCAGTATGGGAGCTCTTCTTTTCTAAGCCTAGCTTCTGATGGACCCAGGAAAGCGGGGAGAAACACTCAAAATATAGCCAGTCAGGTGAAAAGAAGTATTGTAAACTTGATAATGTCATTCTATAGGAACACATATTTTAATAATGTTTCCAAAGCGCATTCCCTTATGTTCAAACTTTTCTAGCATACTGTTTGCATTTTATAAATTGATGAAGAAAAATGTGCAAAAAAATTTTTTTTAAGAAAATTGTTTTTTAATTATGTGTTACGAGAATCAGCTTTCTGAATTGGATTTAGTTCAGTGACTCTTAACATTTTTTTGAGCCCCTTTCAAATTTAGTATCCCTGAAGCCTTTACAGGTTTTAATAAATGTTTGTGAAATGAATGTTGGGAAGGGTTTTTTTTCCATTTAACTTGTTTTTGCAGCTGCTTTGTAGTAGTGGTGAGAAAAATCTCTCCCTCTTATGCTCATGTTCCATAATTATTGTTGTAAGCACAAACACTGTTTAATACGTTCAGGTTTGTGTTTGGGGTTTTTTTTCAGTATGGCAGATTTGGAAGGCGGTTGTTTCTTTTTACTTAATGATATCTCTAATTCCAAGCATTTTGTCTTGTAATTACTATGCTAGACCTTGTCAGAGGTTGAATATTGGCTTGAGACTTGTCAAGTTTCTGTGTAAGACAGGAATGTGTTCTTTCCCACCACCCCTCCTCCATAAGCAGAAAACTCAGGTCAATCTAGATTCTGCCAGAGTCTGTGCCTAAGAGATGCAACTTTAAGACTTGGTCATACTGGCAGCTTTGTGAAACCTCCTAGTTAGTTTTCATCGCCATTAGTGGTAGTACCTCTAGTTCTGATGCTAGCTGAAAGAAATGGATGTTATGGCTGCATAGATGCAAATCTGCTTGTGCTCTTTGCTGAAGCTAAGTTTCTTTCATTGATAATAAATTCTGGTCTTGTTGCAATCAGGATGTTATCTGACCACTCATATCTAGTGAATTTTGAGTCTCCTTACCACAACACAGTGTGAAAAGAATGTATGTCACTTGTCTGTTTCTATAGACCTAGATATGAGACCCTTGTCAGGTAACTCTTGTAAGTTGCTCATGTAGAAGGCTTTTCCATCCTATAATCTCATTGGCTTGAACGGTGCATAGAAAAGTACTTTTTCAGAAGGTATAGGGACTTTTTTTCTTTTGAAGATCACGCCTTCAAATTAGAGAAATTACAGCAAAAGGCTTTAATGGACCAGAATAATACTTATTTTTCCATTTAAACTTAGATTGTCAGTACTAATCAGGTGCCTAGGACCAAATGCAAATATTTGTGTACAAGTCTTGTAAATACACTTTTCCTCAATCAGTATTGGACAATGTGGAAACCAGAATGAGGAGTTACAATGTTGGAACGTTTCTTTATGCCGCATCAACATAACTTTCTGTGCATTTTTACATGTTGGGCTGACAGTATATGAATTACTGTTTCTGCTTGGAGTGACGGGACTTTGTTACATACCCGAGGAGCACAGATGACATCCAGGAGCCCTTGTTAATGCACTGAGCTGAAATACCAAATGCGTGAGAAAACTGCAAATTTGGAATGATACACACCTATCGATAACAGTGAAACTCCTGGGGTGAGGATCACAGTTGGAAAAGGAACAAAAGTGTTGGGATAAAGTATCCATCTGTGAAATGCTCACTTCACACTACGTTCAATAATTTTTCTGTAGTTTTTTTACTAGTATGCCACAGCACAATTTTGATGTGAAATAAGGGACAGTTAAAAAGTGATTTTAAAAGGAGAGGGAAGGAGCGTGGTGTGGTTCTTCTGCTTCGGGGATTTTTTGTGTTGTTATTTTTCCAGGAAGCCCAATACAGATTTTGTTTTGAAATAAAAAGGACTCCGCTTTTGGGCATGCAGCTCTGGCTGGGCTGGAGCTGTACATGTGGTGTTGGTCATATCATCTGTTTGAACTGGTTGCAGCTTAGACCGTTAGCTCTTCTGTGTCTAAGCAGCGCTTGTTCTCTGCATCTGTATTTTTGTTGTCTAGTAGTGAAATCTTCGTCTGTTATCAAGCAGCTATGTCCTCAAAGCAGGACCTGCTGACCATATGGTGGATGTTCACAAAAAGAAATAATGCCTAAACAATCTGCTTTATAATGAAATAAAGTACATCTTTGGAGCTAATGCTTGGCTTTCGGTGCTTTGAATACTGTTACGATTCTAACACTTGCAGAATAACGTTACCCACCTATGAGACCATGAAAGTGATCCCTCTCAAACCAGCTGTTTATAGTGTCAGTGTACAATAAAGACAAATTGTATTTGCTCCAAGGTCTTCTCTCAACAATAGGTTGCCAAAATAACAGAACCTCAACCATTCCTCTGGGCTTTCCTGTTCCAGGGGAGTTGTGATTCAAAAGGCACCGCACAAGTAAATAGTGGGAGAGTGAGGTAATGATGCATCAGTTTAACAAAAACTGTATTTCCATAGGAAATACAGTGCCAACCTGATTGTAGCATGACAGTAGTAACAGGATATTAACCGAAACAACAAATTTCAAAGCTGATGGTACTCCCAATATTGTTTTGCCCTCTGAGTTTTTAAACTTAACTTGGAGTAAGAAAGAATTTTTATCTATCTTCCTCCTGAATAGAAATGCACTAGTACAAATTCAAACAAGCAAATTTATTTAAAATCCTGCTATGGGATGCAAGAAGTTCAGCCAAGATTTTGGTCATGTATAAAGTTGCTTTAAGCAACAGCTCGATTTGTCCCTTGCTGTTTTATTTCTCCCCAGGAAACTTGCATTATGAACTGTGGTTGCTGTGGGAACATTATGTCATCACGCGTATATTCACAGAAATAATTGAAGTCACTGTAGATGTGGTGAGTTATCCATGATGCAGCTGGGTGAAATACCAGCACCAAGGCAAAGTCTGAGATCCTCTTTCTGCTAGTAGTTTAAGTGCACTGTAGATTTCACTTAAGTGCTGGGTGTTTGATTTTGTCCCTGGTGCCATTATTCAGGAAGCCTTAAAAATCATCTGGTTCACTTATTCCTAGGGCCTATCCCCATATAATTTTGAGATGGCAAACAAAGGGACTTCTTCCCCTATTTCCTCAAACATTTTGTTTGTTGTTGGGTTTTTTGTTTGTTTTAAAAAAAAAAATCCTATTGGCTGCAACTATAAAGGTTGTTGCTTTACTCTGTGAAACGTCTCATGGCTGTGCTCCCTTGATTTCTTCTGGGGATAACCCTGTCCCTGTACTGTAAACAGACTGTGATTTGTGAAATAGATTTCTCAGCCAGCTTTTGGTAAAGGAGGAAGCCAAGTGGCCTAGTAACTGCTTTTCCTAATTGTTCTCCCTTGCAGCAAGGAATAATAAGCTTTAGGTGGCCTTCAATTTTATCACAGCTTTGGGGAGTTTCGCGCAGGTTTTTGTAAGCTGCTGTTTGCTTACCGACGTGGTGTGACACAGCTGACAGGTCCTCAATCAGCCCTGGCTGCCTGGAATGCTAAAACTGCTTCCTGGTGGGTTGCTGTGTGCTGAACAAGTGTTCCAGCCTTTCCCACCGCCAGTGCATGCACACGGTGGCTGCAGGGTGTTGTCACTGGTAAAGAAGGGTGCTTTCGGGAGAAGTGCGCAGGGGAGGGAGAGCAAGGGCGTTTCTGAAACACTTTTTTTAGTTGGTGTGTGGCTTGGACAGCCTGCCCGTCGCCCTTTCTCTTGCTGCTCCCTCTGCCAGCTTTCTGACACGAAACCTCAGCCTTCGCCGGCTTCCTGCCGAAACAGGTCACGGTTTGAGCTGCGGCCAGGGCGAGCGGTGCTGCTGGCACCCTCCCAGCCGCACGGAGAGATGTGCAGGTGTTCAAACAATGCCTGCTTGTTCAGGGGGGCCTGGCTCTGCGAAACACGGGCCCCTCCACCTTCACCCAGCCTCCCCGAAGGACGCAGGCTGGCACGCCGAAGGGGAGCGTTTGCCCGCCTGGTGGCAATGTTACACTGCAATTCAAGGCACCAGGTTCAAGGCAATTTGGAACAGTGAAATGCGTATCAAATCTGTTCCAAATGTGTGTTCTTTCTTTACTTCGCTGCTGCGCTGACGGGTGTCGTACAATGTAAAAAGTTGGGAAAAGAGCACACCAATATTTATTTGTACTTCCTAGAATCGGGGCCAGGACTGAGGTTGATTTTAAGCTGAACTGCTTAAAATTATAATATTCTTCTTTTAGAAAGTTTATATAATAATTACAATATTTTATATTATTTATAATATTTTCTAATATTTTTCAAGCGTGCTAGGTGTCAAGGGGCAGTTGCTGTGACGGCCACTTAGTCTGCTGAATATTGCCACACAATTTAAGCCTAGACTGAGACAGTCTATGGGATTGGAAAGAAGACAAGAAAAGAAGCATTTAAAACCAAAATCAATATTCTAAGCTGGGGACCTAATTAGTCAGCTAGACTTTAAGCTGCTGTTTTATAATGTGCTACTGGATGGATCTGCTAAAATTGAAACTCTTCTGTGGGCCAGGTTCTAGCAATCCTCTGGCTATTGCTAATGTGATGCCAGCCAAGCTGGCAGCGCTGGGCAGAAAGGAAATACCCTGAGAATTGGCACCTCCTTTGGCAGCCGCATCAGAGGGCTGAATGAGCACAGACATGATACACTTTGTCATCGCAGAGTGGGCCGTCAAGGTCAGGGATGGGGTGCCTGCTCTGAGATGTTTCTTGTTGGAGAACAAGACAACTGGGCCAGTCATTTTTCCAGCCATATGAATACCCAAGAGCTTAAAAGAGGGAACAAATAAAATGGAAGAACAGTTAGGATATAAATTTTTAAAGACCTGTTTCAGGCATTTTCGTATGGCTTTGGAGAAAATCAGGATACATGGCACATATAAAATCCCAGATTCCCTTTCTTACATATTAAGGCTGAAGTGGACAGTTCTAAAAATCGTGTGAGTGCTGTTGGGGGAATATTAGTGATCCGAAATCAGAGGTGAGCATTATCCACTTTAATCTTCAGTATGTCTTTAGCCATTTGATGTGCTTACACCTCTGATGTGCCTCTTCTGTATACCTGTGACATGAAGCTTTATAAAAGACAGCTCCGGGCATACGGGAGCAGGGAACAGGGAGCAGAACATTTTGCATGGTTAACTGCACTATGTAAGTGTGAATTTCATTTGTGTTTAAAGAGCTTTACCTTTTGGCAGCGCAAGAACGAGGAATTGTTGCTGCTGCTGGACTCCCGAGTGCTGCGGAACTGTGCCTAATGCATCTGGAGCAAGGGCTCAGCGCCACCACAAATGTAGTCATTTTATGCGGTGATTGGGGATTGCAGAGCTCAGCTGCAGAGACTGGACTGGTGGGTGTGTGGTGAGAGGCCGTGGCTCCATGGAGCTCCATGTGGGCAGAAGTAACGTGGGAGCCAGGGCAGTGAGGAGCTGTATCCTTGCGAAGCCAGGATGCGGTGGTGTGACGTGTCTGTGCTTACGATGAGTGCATCTAAGAATGCTCTTGAGCTCCAGGACTTTGATGACTGCTGACAACAAATCGTGAGTGCATTGTGCTGATGGGGATGGTGATTAAAATTCCAAAGGGGTAGCTGCCTGCTAGATCTCCCTAGTGAAAGCCCAGAATACCTGTGTGCTATAGAAATCGATGTTTTGTTTAACCTTGTTATCCCGGCCTGACCTGGTGTTCCCTTTCCACTATACAAAGTTTTCTTCGTATTCTGCAGATGTAGGAACTTGTAAGATAGAGAAGTGTGTAAAAGTGCTTAGAAAAGGAATTAATTTATCTCAGCCATTTCAGGATAGAGCTTGAACTGGTGATCTTTAAGTTATAAGAAGAGAATTTTTTTAACCTGGCCCCTCTTGCTTTGAGTAACTCTTGAAAGGAGGAGAGATTTACAGGGGTGGGGAGTTAACTGCCTTAGGTAGTTAGAAAAGAGCTGCCTCTTATCTCAGTGCCTCCCATTTCTTAAGCAGTGCAGGCTAGTGGAAGCAAGCCAACATTTGGAATCAGGCTTATCTAATTTAATGATGGAATGAACACGGTAACACAAGCCAGGGGGTCTAACACAACTTTCTGCAGCTGAGGTACACTGCTGTCATTTTTATTTAGCTTTAAACACTTGTATCTAACCTTTTTGTAGTGGATAGCTGGAAGCTTGCATGATCCTTCGAAGTGGAATTGTGACCGGAGTATCTCATGTGACAAGAGAAGAGCCCTACTTGTAGAGCAGATAAACTAGAAGGGTTTCCATTTTTATGAAGTGGCTTCTCAGCTGTTACTTGTATTGCGGGAGTTGCTTGTTCTGCATGAGAGCGCCCATTTTGGTGGGTACTGGCTGTAATTACAACATATTTGATATTGAGAGAGATATTTGGCTCCAAAGATTGTACAGTCTGAATAAAATTTTAAAAAGCCAAAGGAAATGCTGTAGGGAAGGAGAGTACTTGTCCCCAGTCATACAGCTGATCAATGCAAGAGTCCGGACTCAAATACAATGTCTGTACCATGCCTTCTCTGTACCTTCCTCTTCCATTGATGTTGCCTCTTCTTGAAGCACCAGAAAGAAATGGTGATGCTGTAGAAATTGAAATGCAGATCCAAATTGCACGTGTGTGTGTGTCTGTAAAGTGGGTGTCTTTAAAACATAACTATGAGCAGCTAATAAATGAAGTTGTACGCTTCATTCTGTCCTTAATCCCAAAATCAGCATGTCAGCAGGCAGCTCGCGCCTGTAGGAAAAAGAGGGTCAGGGAACCGAGGGGTCCATGTACCAGCATGGTCATGTTTTCCTTTGTTCTTGCAGAATTGCTGAGAGATCACAGCCTTGATGTTATTTCATCCTTGTAGAATATCTCCACTTCTCCAGAGAGTGTTTCTTTTATGCATAGTTCATTAAGTGATGGTCAGAGCTTTGAGTGCCTGCAATTCATCAAGTTTAACGCTTTACGCTTACTATATGAGAAGACAAAAACATTTCTCTATGTTTTTGGTTGTTAAAAGTAATTGCTATAAAATAAACCCAAATCTGGATCATCTCCCTAAGCAGAGGTGACAGATTGATGCTACTGGGGTTCTAGAAGGTGAAATTGCCTGAAGGCTGTTACATTATGGTGGCCCAGGGAGCTTTGCATGAGTATAATGAAGTAGGAGCACCTTCTAGAAATTGGGAGAAAGGATCATTATTTAGCCCAGGCTCCCCCCCCACAGCTTGAAAGGCCTGAGTAAAAGCCTCCGCCCTACTTTCCACGGGTGGATCTGTGGTGGGAGGTTCTTGCGTGAGACAGACATTGCTCCTGTCAGAGCTTCAGTCCTGCCATGGAAGCGACACTTAGACTATCCTCACCTCACATTTCCCCCTGATAATATGCTGCAGCAAAGGTAAACACAATGAAGGGCACTCTCTGTCCATCAGGATGGGGCAGTAAGGGGGAAAGGAGGGATTAAATAGGACAGACCCAAATTTGTTCCTGTGGTTGTAGTTTACCAGGACATCCCTGATGTGAGCTGAGGCACAGCTAGCATCCTCCAGCATTTAAGTGTGAGTCTGAGGTGGAGGGGAGAGGTAAGAAGAGAAACCCTCTCACCCACGTGCAGCCCACTGATGGACGTACCTCTCAGCTTCTGAGGGGCTCAGCCATGCTCTCTTTCCTGCTTGGGTGGGGGGAGCAGGGGGGCTCTGGGTGCAGGTACTGACGGACTTCCGGTACCTGGCTGGGTATCTGTTTGTGCCTGGGAAATTTCCATCTGTGTCCAGTGTTCCCCGATAGCCGGAAAAGGAACTTGTTTGGTGTTTCTACAGTTACAGGAAGATGCTGTGATGAGGGGATTGGCACGGGAAAAATGTGAGCAAGGACACGTTCTGTCCCTGCCACAGAGTCACTGTGGTGGGTATCTGTTAATCTCCCTCTGGCTATGTGTTAAGATTTTGTCTTTCTCATATCGGGATTTGTTAAATGCTCTGAAGCATTTGCATGGGGAAAGACATTCACGGGAGAGCAGTGCAGTCTATAATGAATCACTTCTATGGATTTTGCTCCTCCTTCCATTGAGTGTTTCTGTTACTAATAACCCTCCTTAAGTTACCTGCTACCTTGATAGCATCCTGCTGGCCCGTGGGTTTCCTGTGCAATCTGTCTCACAAATGCATTGAGAAGATCCAACCAGATCAAAACTGCCTGTGCTAAGCACAGCCCTGAAGCGTGCACCAGAGCGTGCAGCCTACCACCCTCTTCTCGGAGAGAACGTGGGTATTGTGCGGCCTGCAAGTCTCTGAGAGCTGAGCATGAGCATGTTAAAGGTTAAAGAGCTCAGCAAGGCATCTCTTCTCCCTGCCCACTGGCATTCACTGGTGGCTGGTGCTTTCCTGCAGGTGCTCCAAGTTGGCAGCCCCCAGCCCGGAGCCCTCCCAGCAGGTACTTCTGTCATCGGGAAAGATGCTGCTTTGTTCCATTACCCAGCAGAGCTATTACTGCAGCAATAAAGCGCGGATCTGACAGGGCGGCTTTGCCTTTCTCTTGTAAATCCTCTGGCAGGAGCCTGATGTGATTCTTGCCAAATACCTCTGTAAGTGGTAGGAAGACCCGAGGGGCTTCAGGAACAGGATGAATGCCCAGAGAGGTGGGCAGCAGAGGTCAGAGATGCCTCCCTTCCCTGCGTGTCAGAGCTTTGTGCTCACAGGAGTCTGCTGGAAGGCACAAGAGCCTGCGGCCCTTGGCTCCTGAGTCAGATGGGGCCCAGGAACTTTGCAAGCTTGTCCAGCATGACCTGCTAAAGGGCATGAGATGAGCTTCACACAATTTGCTTTTGTCTTGCAACAACAGCAAGAGCACTTGGCTTTATGTAAAACAACCGTTTTGCTTTATTTCTGTCTAAAAGGCTTAACAACTCCCAGATGTATGTTTTTCATTTTCTTACTTTCTCCTATGTACGTGTTCCGTGGGTCTTTAATTGCCATTTGATGACTGCTTACCTCCTGTCCTAGCCTGGGTGGGATGGGGTTACCCTGCTCTGGTTCTGGGTGAGGGAGGGTGGCTGGTGTTTCTGAAGACAAGTGATGATAGGTGTGGGTGCTCCTGGCAAGATCCTGCCTTCTGAATTGGACAAAGCAAATTCATCCTCTGAAAAAATCTATCTGGAAGGACAGGACCCTTTAGGAATATATAGTTATCAGTCTTTCTAATCTTAGGTGCCTATCACCTGTATCCAAGCTGTACAATATAGATGTCCAGAGGGGCCGGAGCCATTCAATAAAGCTGCTGCTATAGTTCTTTACATTAATACTGAGCTTGAGCACATCACTCCTGCGGTCAGTGGTCTGGAAAACTGCATGTGTCTCTGAGACCCAGAGAGCATTTGGGATAATAAAAGAAGGGACAGGCTGAAGCAGGGCTGGGGTCCTGACAGTCACCGCTTGGGACGCAGGAAAGATGTTTGTCTGGTGCTGGGGGATTGTCTTTGACCCCTGTTGGTTTGCTAGTCCTCAGTATTTACCTAAATATATTTTGGATTGTTGCAGCTCCTATTGTTTGTGATAAAGGGTTGGACAAACGGTCCATTGATCAGGCGGTTCTCGCTATCCATCTCTGTCTGCCTCTCCAGGCAGGCAGTGTGTGGTTGCAGTGACACGGCAAAGCCGTGGCGCTACCGCGGGCCGGCACAGCGAGTTGCGCTGGCGGGGAGGAAGAAAGGCGCAAGGAGAGCAGCGAGCGCGGACTCGCAGATCCTTTCTCCTTTCTTGCCGCACGAATATGCGAATCGCTGTGTGAACGCGGGGGGCCGTGTGACGGGCTCGGGTGACTCGCTCCATGCCAAATTCAAAGCTGATGGTGAACTTGCTCCCGTGTTCTAGTTTGGCAGGGAACAGTCTGCCAGGTTTGAATGCACGTGGCGATCAAGGCCTGCGTGGGAGATTATCATAGGCAAAGATGCTGAATTTTGTAAAAATTTTTCTAAAAAACAAAGGCAGCTGAAGAGTGGAGAGAATCTTGTTTCTTCACTGAAAGGGTTGTCAGGCTCTGGAATGGGCTGCCCAGGGAGGTGGTCGAGTCCCCATCCTTGGAGGTATTTAAAAGAAGGATAGATGAGGTGCTTAGGGATATGGTTTAGTGGTGGGATGGCAGGGTTAGGTTAACGGTTGGACTCGATGATCTTAAAGGTCTTTTCCAACCAAAGTGATTCTATGATTCTATGATTCTATGGATGAAAGCCCCTGAGCTTCTTTGGGAGATATTTCACTTTTCCCTAGCTGTTGTTTCAGCTAAACCTTGTCTGCTTTTCTAACGACGACAAATGGCATTTGGTACAATTAAATAGTATATGGAAAATAGTAATATTTATGAAATACTTGTCATTTCTTTTACTGTGTCATATTCAAAATACACCCCACGTTAGAAATGACATTGCATTGCTCACAAAGATTCTTGCACTGATGGAGAAATTAAATACTTTTATCCCTAGAAGAGGAGGGAATAAGATACTGAAAACAAAAAGCATCAATATTGCTAATGTGCATACAGAAAAGAGGGTTATATCTTGTGGCTCTGAAGCGGAACTTAAATCCAGACATAATAATGCAGATAGATACACACAAAACTTCTGTTTTAAAGAACTCGCTGGGAAAAAAAGGATGTGGGATTTCAATATAGGTTCATTATAATGTGGTTAATAGAGTGCAATATTACGGGCTGACAGTAAAATTGGCCAGCGATAAATAGGAATTATAGTTACCTACTCTTTTAACTTAAAATAACTCAAACTTAAATATTCATTTTATAGAAAGCTTTTTTTGTTTTTTCAATCAATGGAATACAGAAGTAATACTATAACTTTAAAAATTAATGTGTGTAAAGGATGTTATCATGTTTTCCTAATTATTTTTTTTTTAAATTGGGCCTTCCTTGTTTCTGACCCCTCCCATTCCCAATCCTGCTGTTGGCGAAGATGGGCATGGGGGTCATCTGGCCGGATCCAGGCACTCGGCCCCATGCGTGGTGGTGCAGAGGCTCCAGCTGCGCGGGGCGCAGGAAGCTTTGGAAACAGGGGTGTGAGCGGTGCCCGCTGAGCCCGGGCAGGCGGGAGCTGCCTGAGCTGGGGGCGATGCCGAGGGAGAGCTCCCGACCCGGCTCCGGGAAGAGCTGCCGCCTGGCTGCAGCCCCCATCTCTGGCTGCGGGTAGGACTGGAGTGGGAACCGGAGCTCGTGCCTCCCTGTGATCTCTGTAGGCTTTGGATGTGTCCACTTAAGCTAGTCTTGTCAGCTACTCTGTTACGTGTGGAAGTCATTAACTTCACCCAGATGGAAAAACGGTCTCGTGGTCCCACTCCAGAGGGAGTCTGCGAAGGCTTCCTCTGCGTGTTGAGCGCACGCGGTGGTGGCCCTACCTGCTGCCGCTCGCCCACCCCTGGCTCCTTCCTCCCGCCTCCGCTCTGCCCCGCTCCGCTGGTCTCTCCTGTCATCTCTCATTTGCGATCCCTCACATCTGCGCGGCGCGGGGTCGGGCGCGGGCCCCGCTGACGGCTCTTGCCGAGGCGCTCTCATCGTCGGTACGTGCGTCAGCAGATCAAGGCGCGCTCTGACAATGGGAACATTGTACCCGGGTATCTGCGCCCTGGCTGGGGACGCAAGCCTGCCTCCCCGCAGCCAGAGCCCCATATCCCGCTACCTGGCGGCCCGACGGCCGCATGACGCAGGTCTGACGCCACAGACGTGTGGATGATGTGTCGGAGAAAGGCCTTGGTGGGAGCGAATCGTGATGGCTTTTGGCTAGTAAGATAATTGAGGGGAACAAAGCTGTTTGAGCAAACAATGCAATAAAAAGGGGTGCGGGATTTGAGGTCCCCTGTGCACACTGATTTGGAAAGCGTGTGGCCGTGGAGGTCTCTCTAATACAAATTGAATACATAACTTGAGTAAAACCCCTGCCTGGGGTTTTGGGGGATTTGCTTCTATACTCGTCACTTTTTTTTTTTTTTAATTCTTTCTTTTCTTTTACTGGCATTGGCTTCCTGAGAAGAGCGTTGCCAGGGAGCCTGCTGCATCCTCTCGGGGGGGTCCTTTTCTTTCTTTTACCTTCTCCATTTCGCCTTTCTACTCTTCCTCTGTGTCTTCCCCTTTTCTGTTCTCTTCTAATGCACAGCCTTCTTTCAAACACCCCATCTCTCTTCTGCTTCTCCTCTTGCTTGCTCTGGGATTGCATCCACTACACAAAGGGTTTATTCCACCTCTCTGGTTGTGCTTTCTCTTGCCTTTTGTTTGCATATTTCTGCCTTTCCCTTTTTCTTCCCCATTCTCTGGATTTTCTTTCTTTCTTCCTCCTCACAATTTCTTCTGATTTTGGGAATTTTCTTTTCCATTCTCTTCTTCCTCTTACCTCGCTGGCTTGCCATCCTCCCTTGCAACATCCACTCCTTGCTTATCAGCCCCTTTCCTTCGGTCCCTTCTGCCATCTCCTTATCCCCCAAGTGCTGCTCTCTGAGGTGGCCCAGCTCGGGGGACAGCAAGCTGCAAACAGGTTTGCCCTGTTGCTCCCTTGCAGATTTCCTCTGCTTGGGCTCCTCCTCGGCAGCAGCCGAGCAGCAGGGTCTCTGCTCGCTGGCTCAGCGACGCACCCGCACCGCCGGAGCACGGTGGGCGTTCATGGAGTTGTTACCGGAGGCTAGAGAAGTTGGGTGTTGATTCCCCTGCAGGGTAAATCTCCACTTGTGCAACCCCCGGCAGCCAGTGCAGTTGTGTGGAACGGAGTTGGGGCACGCGAGGGATCCCTCCTCTATTCATTTAAATAGCATCATCCTGCAATCTCATCCAGCCGAGGTGCTGCCATTGTGTAAGGTGAGGTTTTGACTGCTGTTATCCTGTGGGATACTGGGTGATTGGATTGCAGGTATGAATTGGAGGATTCGGGAGATACTCACATGAGTCCTTGTGGGTGGTCTCTCAACAGGCAACAGAAGTAAACTGAAACACGATGGCCAGGCCAGAGTGCTGGCTGGTGTGATAGGCAAATAGCATGGTGCTGGGCTCCAAGAACTGGGCTGGCAGCTTATATGTTCTAAATGGCCAAATCTGGTGTGTTGGCCTCCCCACTACCCCACAAATGAACAGAAGAGTTGTCTGTGTGAGGTCAATGGAAGTTATGTCTACCTTGCCAGCTTTCCCCTCCTGCTGGTAGAGTTAAGACGGTATCTGCCGATTTTCCTGACCTTCCAGTTTAGAAGAAGCAATGTTGAGCCCTTCCCATGTTGGTGTGGTGAAAGTAGGGACATGGTTTCATTTTGTTAGGCAGTCTGCACCTTCTCCCATAATCTGGTCAGACCTTGTCACCCAAGAAATGTTGGGATTAATCAACTTGAATGGGAAACTTGCTGCAGATGCAGAGCTGCTGCAGTGCGTGATTATTTAGCTCAGGGCACTCTTCTTCCTTTTCGGAAGCGGACAATGCTCCCGTACAGCAGTAAGGGTCCTGCACTGCGAGAGGTGCTGTGGGTTGGCTGGGATCCAACATTGCAGCGCTCACAGCCCCACACATCCTGGTGCCGCTTGTCATAGGACTGAGCCTGATGAAACCCCATTCCTGACCGTTCAAGCCTAGCCTCGATGGTTCAGGAATATTCCCTGCTTTCTCTTCTGGGCTGTATGGTTTTTCCAGACTTTTCCAGAGTGTGTGGCATTACTCTGCTCCATCGGACGGTCGTGTCTTGTCCTCCCCAGAAGGCTGCCTCTCGGTGAAAGATGAAGTGGAGTGGTTGAAGCACTACTAAGCTGGGCCACCATAAAATAGCCTTTATCAAAAATGAGCACTGCAAAGAGGGCTGTAATTCTTTTGACCCCCTCCCCTTCTTTTTCCCCCCTGTAGGAATATTTCTGCTATTTAATTAATTTTTTTTTAATATCTTTCTTTCCAGACTTTTTATTCCAGCCCCACTGCCTGCGATCCCTGAGGGGTAAGGGGAGGGGGGCTGAGTGACAGGCTAATAACCTGCTCCAGCTCTCGCTCCAAGCCCAGTGGCAGGGGTCCCAGCGCCCCTATTGAATGCCACCATCCAAAAAAAAAAAAAAAAAAAAATTATCAACAATCTTCCTTCAACAATGATTTATTATTGCCATAATTTGCCTTGGTACAATGAGCTGCGGAGCGTATTTCTGCACCCGGCTGACAGGGATTTGATGACTCCAGGTTCCTATTTTATTTAGTCTTGAGCCTAATATGATTTGGTTACCCTCGCCCCCTCCTTCCTGTCCCTTTCCTCCCTCCCCACCCAACCTTTTCTCATTTTGTTTTGTTTTCTATGAGTGTGTGTTTCGCATAACCCTGGGCCGGCTGACAGCGCTTGTAAAAACCAGAAGTCGATCTTGCAGTGGCTTTTCACCATTAATCAAGCTGCCTGGAATTGGAAAGTAACACTGACAGGCTTTTATCTTGGAGAGAAGGAGGATGGCAGATGTATTTTATGGTGGATGAGCCTTCACGGCTTCTATTAGACTGGGACTTCAGTGGTACAAGGTGGTGGTTTGGGGGAGGAGGGGAGCGAGGGGGAGGAGAAGCCGGGGAGCAGCCTATAGATAAATAGATCCGTCAGTCAGGCGATGTGGAGGTCTCCAGGCGGCCAGCCATTGTAGGTGACAGAAAAGGCAATCAAAGACAAAACAAATCAAAAGGTACATCTTATCAGCAGCAGGCCAGCTGGACTTCCACCGCACTCGGAGGCCCCGCTGAGGGCAGGAGAAATTAATCGTGCTGTCGAGGCCAGAGAAATTGTCGCCGCTGAAGGTCCAAGTTCAGGCGAGCGGAGGTGGCCAACATTAAAGGAGAGGGAGAGCGGGGGGCGGGAGGAGAGGAGCGAGGAAGCGAGCGCTGCCGTCCCGCCACCTCTCTCCCTCCCTCTCTCCCCCGGCCGCCGCGGGCTCCTGACAAGCGCATTCATCGTGCGATGATAGCTCGGCACCTATGATTGGTACCTTTAATAATATAGCCCTCGCTCAGCTGTCACCCTGAAAGAACAATTTTTCCTCCCGCTTTCCTCGATGCAAAGATACATCTGTAATGAGAAGGGTGACAGAAAGTGGGAGCGCGGGGAGCCAAGGAAAGTTTGGAAGAACATTAATCAAAAAGTGAAGCTGGAGGTGATGCTGGCTGCTCAACGTGCCCGTGCCTCCAGCAGGGAGCCGGCATCGGGTTTGAAGCTCCTGTCGTGTTCCCTGGCCCGCAGCGCTTCAGGGCGCCCTCGATGGGGGGAGAGGGATCCTTCACCCACCCTTGGAGAGGAGCAACTTTGAGAGCCATCGTCCTCCTGCACGGCAGAGCTGGTTGTGGTGGGGGGGACTGGGGAGCAGCCCCCTGCGCAGGGAGTCATTGGTGTAAACCAGCACGACCCTTGTGTGTGATGGATTTACGTTGGACAGAAACCTCTTTTTGCCTCTGCAGCCTGGAGGAAGAAATACGTGGTTCCAAGTCCTGTGAGTTTCCCTGCAGCGGGGACCTACTTGTGTCCTGCTCTGGGTAATTGGGACTCCATCCTTCGGATCCAGCCAGACTTGATCCCCAGCCCCATCCTCACAGTGCTGTGTGGAAACTGCCCTATTTCCCCAAAGGAGGAGGAATTTCGCCTTCCAGGATGTGATGCCCCTGTCTCCAGGCTGTGGTGCGGCTGGCCCTGGCCCATCACGCTCTGACAGCTCCTCCTGCGTTGGAAGATGCTTGCGTGTTAGCCCGCACCCCGAAGCCTCCCTAAAGCCCTGAATTTTGGACTGAGCCAATGCGTGGGGTTGCTCAGAGCCGCTGCCTGCGTGTGCCTCAGCACCCAGCTCTGCATCCCTGTGCCCGGGGGCTCCCATTGCAGCCACCCAGCACCACGAACCCCTCAGCCCCTCCGAGAGATCACATGTGCATGGGGTCGGCTGGAGAAGCTTCCCAGGGTATACATTCCTCCCCGGCATAAAAAAAAGATGCTGGCAGCCCCGCACCGGCGGTCTGGGGAGAGCAGCAGGCGCATGCATCTGCAGGAGGCACAGAGGGGGCTCGCTTTTGTTGTATTTAAGGAACACGTCTATTTTAATTTAAGGGCTAAGTGGCAACATCCTCTAACACGGTTATCTGCTGTGGTTTTTACTAGCTTTCCAGGCTGCCCAGCTCTGCTCTGTGGGATGAAGCCCTTGGGCTCAAATTCTTTAGCATTAGCATTTGGCAGTTGGTTCTCTCATTCTGCATATTCGCTCTCTTGTACCTACAACTGGTTTGCTAATCTGCATCTGTTTTTGTTTTTATCCTAATAAGTTTGTCTGTAAAAGCTGGGGCTGCTGGTCTCTGCGGTCCATCATCTCAAATCCTGGAGGATCAGAAGGAAAGCGGGGAGGGTTAGGCAGCATCTCTGAAAGTAGCAGCTTGTTCTATATGGTTTCCAAAAATTGAGTGGTGATTACTTTCTGCCTTCTCCATGAAAGCAGATAACTTCTGCAGACAGTAGTTGGTGGGTGTGTCAACCATACGGCTGGGATAAATGGTGGTAATAAGTGGTGGTGAAAACAATCCTTGAGGAATATTTCCCTCATCCATACAGGAAACTTGAACCCAGAATGGATAAGCACAGCTCATGCAGGGAAGTGGAGCTCTGGTCTCCATGCAGACCCCTTTAGCAAGAGTGCATGGAAGAGCAAATGGGTCCTGGAGAGATGGCTTGGTCTGTCCATCTAGGAGCTTTGGAGGACGCTTAAAGGATGAATCCTTCACATATCCACTGCAAAGATGATACAGATGCAGTTTGCTGGTGATAAAATGAGGAAATAATACTTTTGCCTGGTAACATTTTCTGCAGTCTGTAGGCTGGTGTCTCCATGGCCTGGAGCTGTAAGAACAGGGACCTCTAACTCAAATGCCTGAGCTGATTTTGAAGAGGTACCGCACATTTTTATCTCTCGTGTGCCATGATCTCTAAAACATAAGTGCCCAAAGTAATGGTGGGGAACTGTTACCCAAGAGAATGACTCATTGAGGACTGCAGTGTAAACTAGAAGTAGTTGGGCCTTGAGGTATCAGGACATGACTCCTAAGTTCATTTCAGCTGTTACTTCTCCAGTGGAAGGATGTGCTGTGTGTGCGACTCGGGCTTGGCTTCATGCTTTCGGAGCGTGTCATGAGGGATCGGCTGTGTCTCTAGGGTTACCACATTTACAGGGGCTTGCAACCTGGCAACAAACCTCTCCCAGGTGATTGCATCCAAATCAATGGGAAGCAGGTCTTTTTCCAGTGCAAATGGTTATCATGCTGGTGCTCTCTAGAGTTGGCCTGAATACCAGCCTTCTGGGGCTAAAAAAACAGGTCTGTTAGGGAATCCTGCACAAACATCCTACATGCTGCCAGGTGAAACAGTGCCCCATCCCATTTACAAATGAGCCTCAAAACATAGGTCCTAGGATATGTGATGCTGCTGACGTGCCACATGTGCAGTGCAACCTGCATGCTGAGAAACTGTTATTTAATATTGTACCACGCTGCTTGGGCAGGTACAGAGTGTGGGAGGCAGAGCCAGGCCCAATGGCCTCATCCAAAAATGGCCAAAATGACATTACACAAAGTCCATCTCTGCTGCCTGGATCTGCTCTAGCCTAATGCAACCAGTGCAGGTTTGTAATGACTTAAGCGGAGTGGGGGCTCCATTCATAATGTAAATCTGGTGAATTATAGAATGAAGCAGGTTTCAAAGTGCTTTCTTGGCATGTGGTTAATCTCTTGCTAACCCTAATTCTGAAGTATTGCACCAAAGAGCTAGACACTGCACGAAATCTAACCAGAGAGGCTGTCACCTTGGGCAAGATGCATTTAAACGCGAGATGAGGTCATGTTTGCATGGTATTTATGTTTATGGCAGAGTACAGATGCGTTGCAGTATTCTGATTGCTTTTGCAGATGAGATCAAATTGTCCCTTAATCATATTAAAGAAATTGGGTTATGAGCTGGCTGCTGTAGCACCATTCTACTAAGATGATTATGAACAATTTGGTCCTGTCTGCAAACATCTTAATGAAATGGGGAAACTACTCAACATAGTTGAGTTTGCAGTGTAGAAATGACTTGGTCTTTGCTCTACTGCTCTTACCACTAGACAATACAAATCTTCGGGCTCTTCCAACTTCTTAAAGCACTGGAGGTCACAGGATAGCAAGCCCCCCTCCACCCTCACCGCACACTGACTTGTGCTCTTCCATTGTTCCATGGCAGCAAGTGGAGCTCTTGAACCCTGCCACGTCTCCTGGACATCACTGAGAGACCGCAAAGTGATTGTCTCTGCTCCTCTCTGGCTCTTGAGATGGCAGGAGCTGGACTGTGCACAGGTTGTTACTACCACCACTGTGTTCACAGTTGCCCCATGGGGTGTTCTTGATCCCGCTCTTGCTCCCTCCCTGCTGGAGAGGGGCTGTAATTCCCTGTGAGACCATGGGAAGTAATTTCACTATGGTTGAATTTTCCTGGCCCAACCTGAAATCCTTCAGTTGGCCAGAGCTCTCACCTACTTTCCCTCCCCAGCAAAGGTTGGCACAGACCCTTCCAAGATTTTGCTGGAAAGGTCTTAGCAGCACCTCACACACCTCCTTGCAGTCTGCGTGGGATGGCTGGGGGAGGTCAGAACTAGGAGCCTATTGCAAAAGTCAGCATGACACCAGATCATGGAAACCACAGGGGTTTTTTAACAAGACACTTCAGCCTACAAAGTATTTTATTCTTCTTCCCCCAAAGAGTGAAATGTATTTTCTAGTCTCAGAAAGTCCATTTCACAAACTGGGATAGCCAGTCCCCAGGAATGTTCCCTGCTAAGAGCTGCACTGGACACCAATATACTGCCCAACTTCAGTGTAAAGATTGGAAGCTTTCCAGGACAGAAATCATCCCTTGCTGTGTGGGCAAACAGCATCCCAGGCAACGGAACCATGGCCCCAGCTGGGACCTCCAGCCACAACCAGGAAACAGATCAAGGAAATAGCATGTGCTTGGCAGATGTCTGATTCAGGCCGGACTCAAGGTTACTAGACAGCCTTAAAAATCTTTTCTTATGTGCTTCATCATTGTTGCAATGCTCTGGGGCTCGCTTCAGTTGCCCAAACACATGCCTTGAGGTGAGCCATGTGCCACTGGGCCTCCACGGCATCTGCAGGGGTTTCGCAGCTGTGACACGTGGAGCAGCAACGGCAGTGGCACCGTGTACTTCTGTGTGAGCCCCGTAATTACATGTTGTGGTTTCATATGTGGCTGCTGCTGTCTGTGGGCAATGTCTTTGCTTTGGCAAACGAGCCTGGAGCGCTTTCTGATCTGGTGATGCTGTTCCACCGTTCTTGACCACAGTGGTGGATTCAGCTGGGGTTCCTGGGAAATTACAGGTTTCCCTGGAAGTAAAATCCATTTTGTCATCTGAGATGACAACACGCTCGATACCTGCCAGTTACCACCATTGTTTTTGAGGGGGAATAACAGCCCAGGACAGAAAATGGCAAGCTAGGCATCAAGGGGATGAGTTATTGACCCAGCAAGTGTTAGTCACAAGCGTGTGGAGCACCCCACCAGGCAGAGCTTGTCATGGCTGGGTGAGTTCAGTGCAACAGGGAATTGGCAGCTGCAGGGATGGAGCTCCAGGTCTAGGGGATCAGGCACGTGCTGGGAATGCTGCTTTTGTCCTTGCTGACACTTGATTGACAAAGGTCCTGAACAGGCAAATGGCCTTTGCCAGGGAGAGGGCAGAGCCGCCCCTCTCTCCCTGCTTACAGAGCAGCAGCCCCTGCAGGGAGCTCAGCCCGGGGCAGGATGGGGCCAGACCTCCTGCCACGCTCTGCACCCTGACAGCCCAAAGCGTGGGACCCCACAGCCGGCCTCTCTGGCTGTCTCCCACGCAATGTGAGCCTGGTCTGGAAGTTGGGGCACTAATGTGTTTTTACCACAGCTGCCTCCAACAGCCCCTGTGGCTTCCACCTTCCCATGGGAGACAGGATCCACACGGGGCTGTGGGATGGGGGGCCATGGCGAGTGGGCAGCAAAATTGCAGGTTGTGCCGGTTCCCACTTTTCATTGCAGACTCACGAACGTGTTTTCTTCCTTTGGAAAAGAAAAAGAAGACGTCAGCTGCAGATGTTGAGAGGCACATGTGAGCGTGCTCTTTGCTTCCGCGCCATCCCCACGCCCCTTCCTATGCCTGGTTTCAGATCTGAAACGTGCTCAAGATTCTCCTCTTTCTCCTTGTCTGCTTGTTTTTTCACCAGAAAACCATTACAAGTTCTGCTGGCTGGTGGCAGAGTCACAGGGCTGCCAGTCAGCGCAGAGGGGCAGTGGCAGAGCCGGGGGGCTGGAGCCTGGTTTGGAAACTGGGGCTGGGACCCCAGCAGGGCTGTGCAGGCTGCAGAGTTACCAGGTCAAGCGAGCAGTGTTAGGTCCTCTCCTCTTCGGAAATCTTTAATTGGCACCCCAAAAACCCCCGAGTGCTGGTTGTTGAAAATCTTGTTTGTAACAAACATAATTTGGTTCTTAATTTTTATTGTTTAAAGGAAAAAAGGCTGGTCTTTCCCTGGCCTTTATCAAAATCTTCCCGCTAAATAAATTTTGCCATTGTAACCTTGCCCACTCCCAGGATACGGGTGCTGTCTCTTTGCCTGATGTTAATGACTCGCTTGGACATGCACAATTGAACCATGTACAATGATGCACGGGCTCCAAAGCTATTAATCAGCAGAGGAGATACAGATGGTGAACTGAGAGCCCAGAGTGTATTTATACCCAGCTCCCAGAATTGACACAGGGCTGGGCACTTGCATTTGCTCCTTTTAAAAGAAATGTTAGGCAGGAAAAGCTCACGCTTGCTTCTGGGCACTCTGAGGCTGGACGAGAACACTGGAGTTTAAAATAAACTCCTGCTGGTAGTGGCTCTTGATTACTAGGGTACCCTCTGCCAAAACAAGAAAAAAGCATCATCACCTCTCTGGGGTGTTCCCCACCCTGAGGAATGCTGATGGATCTCACATTCCCACTGAGCACAGGCCTCAGGACAGAAGAAGGGTTTCCCAAATGAGCATTTTGCCGGCTTTGCCATGGTGCTGTGGATGCAGGGTCTAAACCAGGCAGCTGATGTAATGCCAGCATGTCCTCCGGCCATCCTGCCTCCCTAAAACAAGGTTGTCCTTGGGTTGTACACCCTTGTCTCACATCTGCTGTCCTTCGGCATCGCCCGTACCCCACCGTGAGCTGCTGCGCGCACCCCGGTGCCATTCTTTTTTGGTACCCCAGTTTTGAATGGTAAAGGCCAATGGAAGAGGGGAATCTCAGTGGTTTTCCATTGAGGGCATTTGGACCAGTTTTTGAGATGGGAAGTTTTTAGGATGTGGGTGATCTTGTGTTTTCTTGACTTCAGCGGTCTCCTGCCTGGGTCAGTTTTCAGAGTATCCCCTATTTTTCTCAAAAAATGTTAATTGCATTTTAGATGTTTTTGGCCACGTGAAAACTAAAGGTGTGGCAATTTCTGACTCAGTAGGTCAGAAAAAAAGAGGGGGAATCAACTTTCAGTGGCTACCACACTGTGGCATCTGCATAGGAGGCACGTACACTGGATTTATGTGTATCCACTCTCCCGGAGCAGGATCCGAGTGTGGCACCGCTCTGCGTCGAAAGGAAATCACAGCTTATAATATTCAACTGGTTACTATAACCCCCACCCACCCCAGGTTTAATATTAGAACTATTTTTCACGTTGAAACCGAAATAGTACAAAATATGGGCTTGCTGTAATTGTTGTTAGATTATGTGTCACCCTGATAAGATGTAACAAATATTTTCCTACACAGCAGGGCCCGTTTGCCTGCAAGTAATGGATGGAGAAACTTCTCATAGTGTGCAGGCAATCGGTCGTAAAAACTTCGCTTAGAAGATTAATGCATTAAGTGCAACCTTTGTGGAAAATAGGAAGAAAAGAATTAAAATAATAGTTTGTTCTTTCACATTTAATATTAATAACCAAACTTATTTGGTGGGAATGTTCCTTGCTGCATGTGCCTTCCCACTGCAAGGGGCAGCTTTGCGTCAAATAAGTATTTCTATTTTTTTTTTTGAGATCCTTCATCAGTAGCTATGGTATGTGGTGCAGTGATTCTTTCACCAGAACTATTTTTATCAGTAATATGAAAGACTATTTTCATGGGCAAAGCTTTGACACCAATAAGTCTGCTGGACGTCACTTAATAGGCTAGATAAACATTCGCTCGCCATTTAGCGTAGAAGGATTTTCCCTTTATATCACAGCTTTATGTCTTTCGTAGACACTCAATGGCCGTTAGAGAGATGGCAGCTTTGGGAGAGAGCTCTCCAGACCGGTGCACGGTCAGAGACGAGGTAGGGGCTTATTTGCTGCTGTACGAATGTTACTGTGCAGAACGGAAAAGCAAGGCCCTTCTTGTCATGAGCTGATTTGCATGGAGCGAAGCCCTTCAGCAGCAGAACTGAGGGTTTAGGAGGAGCACGCCGGTAGGGAGCAGCGATCCCTCGGAGCGCACCCCGCACCTAACTCTGCTCTTGCCCATTAGAAGGGTTCTGGCTCCCTTCTGGGCATTGTTTGGTACTGGCCACCACGCTGCTGCAGAGCAGCGGCTGTGCTTAACTTGGCAGGTATGAGGATGGTCTTACATGATGAAGTAGTGATGATTTTTTTTTTTTTTTTCTGCTCAAGGTTTGGGGAAAATGCCAATTTAGATTGATCGCTGCTGCTTTCCCCTCATGTGTATTTTGAGATCTTGTTTTCCTCCTAAAGTACACTTCTGTACCTGCAGTCAGCCTCAGGTGACAGGTACCATCAGTCATGAAGCCAGCTATGAAACTAGGGTCGGATGGAACCGCTCATTTTCAGCGTGTGGCACGCAGTTCGCTTCCTCCTAGGTCTTTGCTTGATGTCCGAGGTCTGGTAGGCTATCCAGCTTGAGTTTTACAGAGGACCGCTTGTTTTACTACTTGTGAGAACAGCTATTCCTTCCCAGTTTTACAGAGCCTGAATTTTTATAAAGAACATTTTGTAAGCAAATAATTGGTTTGCCAAAGGAGAAACCGAGTTTCCGCCCCCTCCTGCCAGTGGTAGGCAGTGGGAACAGTGGTCTTAAGACTTCACTGTTCTTCTGCCCCTCGCTGCCCCAGTAGGTCTTTTGCTGCTGTGTGAACAGAGTCAAATTTATCAGTAAGAAGCCAATGCCACCAAACGTTGATTGGGACATTGAACAGCTGTCATTCACAATTATTTAGGGCTTATTCAAACTTCTTTCTAAATCAATCAGTTAGATATTTCAGAAAACTCAAAGAAAAATGGTACTTATATTCTTAAATAACTACATTCATCATTGCCAAGGACTTTCAAACTGCAACAGAAAAAAAAAAAAAAAGGTTCAGTTTTAACCACACAGCAGCTTAGTTCACCGGGTCTCTTTCCACCCTGCCATCGCACTAAGACAGAATGTGCCATCCTGCCGCGGTAAAAAGAGATTCTGGAAGCGCTGTGAAAATGAGTCTGATGGCAGAGTTGCAATCTTTATTCATTTGGAGTCAGTAAGAAGAGAGGGGTTTTAAGTTTGAAAGCAGGATTGCCCCTTGGCCAGAAATATTCACAGATAAACCAAAAATAATGAATTAAATATCTCTGTCACTACTGTTTAGTTGCAGATGTAGAGAAAGGAGTAGATAGATTATTTAAAGTACGAAAGCTAATTAGGGTTGGCTGACAGAGTACTGAATTTTACTTTGAAGAATGGGACAGGTTTTACATGACTGAGATGGTAGAATGTGATCAAAACATTATTAAATCCAAACCATCCAGCTTCCTTCCAGCTCTGCTTTTTTCCCTCCAGCAGTCTCTGCTGTCCAGTCCACGTTTTTTGGAGTGGAAAAATCATCAGCAATTTCCACAAAGAGCATTTCAGCACAAGGGAGAGATGAGCCTCTAGCGCATATGGGGGTGAGGACAGAGGTTTTTAGCAGCTGGATTCCTTTCCCCAAAAGACGATGACTGAGCTTATGCCTTAGTTTTAGAAGTCAGAATGCTACAATTTAACAAGGAATCTTTGTTATAATTGGTATGTAGCAATTAAGCCATGTAAATGTATTTTATATAAACACGCATGATATGGCTCTGTGATCATTTTAGCTTCTCTAGCTACCAGGAACTCCTAAAAGAAAACCTCTTAGGAAAGCAAAATGAGTAGTAACAGAGGTGCTTTTTACCTTTTTAAATTAAAAAAAAAAAAAGTGCAATTGCCAGTGTCTGCCTAATGTAATGCTACAGAGATTCTCCCAGCGTGAGGAACCGATGACTTTCTGTGAAGGGTTTGTGGAAGGCTTAGTAGGTGTATGTATGTTTGGTGCTTGTCAGAAAGCTTCTCATTTAGGAATGTGGATTAACATTTTTGATGAGCTAGAAGTATTAATTGGAAACTTATCTTCTCCAATTTGCAGCTGCTAAAATGGGGTTTAAAACCGGGCTCCTGTGCAAGTTATTATTTCTTCCCTTCCCACCCTACCCTAAGAACCATGCTTACTTAAGTAAGTGCACATGAAGCGTTTTAAATCACTAAAGGTTCTAATAAAGAATGTGAGGTTAGTCACTTTATAAAGCTTCTACATTTTTTTCCTAGTTCACCCATTTACATGGTTACATAGATTTGTATTTCAGTGTTACAAGGATCTTAATCTTTAAATCATTTATCCTCAGGGTGCTGTGAAACAATCAAGTACTCTTGCTTTACAAAACACAGGTGCACACTGTGAACAAGAGACTGAGGCTAAGTTCACACAAACTCCGCGCAGAGCAGGATTTCAAACCTTAATTATTGG
Organism: Egretta garzetta; assembly: GCF_000687185.1. Lineage (NCBI taxonomy): Eukaryota > Metazoa > Chordata > Aves > Pelecaniformes > Ardeidae > Egretta > Egretta garzetta. The sequence continues at coordinate 1,919,526 of NW_009259719.1, forward strand.
GTTATTCTTTTCACTATTCGTTCTGCTAACTTTCAGGTTTATGTATGAATATTCACACATTTTTGGTTTCTGATTTTTTTTTTTTTCTCTGATCCTGGGTGATCAAGAAAGTGGGGACAGGAACATAGTGGAAAAATAGCTAACCATGATGGAAAGCAATTTTTATTTAATCTGCTTTAAGAAAACACAAAGGATAAGTTACCCTGAAAGAAAGGCTTTCAATAGGGCCAAGATAATTACTGTTATGTATTTCTGCATTCTCCAATGAAGTCTTCAGAAAATAAAAAACAAGACCTACAAAAGAGTAAATACTTTAAAAAGGTCCCATTACTTTTTTTTTCCTTTGCTATAGATCTATTTTTGTGTTGCCAATCCATTTTACTCATACTTGGCTTTGTTAATTTCAACTTACTTTGACTGTTTCTTTAGGCAGGTCAACACCCGGGGCAAACAAATGCAAGCTTCCAATATTCTTGAAATATTTTATTATAAAGCACTTCAGACAAACTTTGATTCAAAAAAAAAAAAAAAAAAAGAGTTCTCATCTGTAAAAGGAAACTATTTTAAAACAACATTCATAAAGAAAATAGACTGTTCTTAAGCATCAACTTCGGTTAGTTAGAGCTCTTCTGTAATGAAATCTAAGGACAAAACTGATGGGTCAAGAGCTATTCTTTTCATATATATACTCATAAAAGGGCGACTAAGATGTTACACAGACATCACAGAGCATCTTATTGTTGATAATGAAATAGGGATACTTGATAATTAACTCTGGCCTGACAAAGCAGTCCAACATTTAAGTATTTTTCAGTCCCAAAAGAGACAAACCATTAACATTTCTCATTCAATAATTAAGCCAGCCCTGGGTAAGGGTTAAAGCCACTTCAAAGCACCTAACACGATAAGCTCTTTATTTCATATACTTCTCCTGTTGATCAGCCAAGATTTTTGCTGAGGATTTGGCATCATAGAAAAGTTCATTTATTTCTTCAATATGCTCTTTCTCAATGCTGTCTTTCCCATTAATCTTGGCAAGCAGGTTAGCTGGGGTCAGTAACTGCACAGCGTACCTGTGATCAAACAGAGATGGATGAATAATTACAATTCAGTGCATCCCGGTCAACTGAATGTATGTAGGGGTGGGAGATTTGTTAGGGAACACACAGCTCTACCAGCACTGTCAGAAGTCTGCAAGACCCTCCAGCACGTACATTCCTTATATGAGCGAAAAGGAGGGTTACCACTCTCTTTTAATGTTAGCACTGCTCTTAACAGACCACATTCTTATATGGGAGAGGGTTGTCTCACTTCCAAGAGTGAGTTATTCTACAGTGGTTTTGGCCCAGTCATACTTAAGAGAAAAGTCAACTGCAGTCAACTTACCTTAAAGTGGTCTTGGTACCAATTTCCCCTAAATGGTTTAGAGCTTCTTCACTAATATTAATTCCTTCTGTCTGAGCACGAAGTTTTATGATCTGTTGGGAGGGATGAGTAAGTGAGGAACCAGCCCAAACAGTTAGCATGCTATACTACTTAGCTTAGTATCTGGAAACTGTCAGCTTAGAGATGAGACATGCTATAAAACGAGATGCTGTGGAGAGTTATCCTAGCGTAACTTACCACTAAACCAGAATTTGTAGAATTCTACGTCTTTGAGTAGGCAAATATAATGTTGAAAAACTGATTATCACAAAAGGCAAGTAAAGTAACACATCTGGACTACTAACCCGCAATGATAATTCTGCATGGTTAGCAAAGTTTATCTGCTCATAAGGAGCAGAATATGGGAACTTATACAAGAAAATGGAAAAAGTATGCAGGCAGTAAGTGACAGCTACACCAGTTAGTAACTAAATTTTGCAGTGTGTCATTGCCGCTGTACAGCAGAGCCCTCCAAAAAGCCCTACAGAAAGCTACGCCCTTTCTTTAGCAGCTCACAACACACTTTTTATTCAATTGACAAGAAGATAGTAAAATAAATCAAAAAGTTACTTTCTATGATTCACCTATTCCTGCAAGAAGAAAAAAATCACCAAGAAGAATCTAATCTTTCAAGAACAGTCTCAGGCTTGTACCAGTTTGAAGATCTTTACGAAGTTGGAGAGCAAGATATCACTAATAAGCCTGAGCATATAAAGCTGTAACAAAAGTGGCACAAGTCTCTCGGTAGTCCGTATTGCCAGCTGAGTGATAAGGGGCAGACTGGATAATGATGTTGTGTTGTAGTGCTGAGATAACTCTGGAACTGCAAGCCTCATATAATACAGGTATTTTTCACTTTGGCAGCTTTGTAAACAAGATATCAAGAAGCACTCGTTTAAATTAAAGCCATAAAAATGCGCTAGGGGAGTCAGGGTAGGGAACAGAGTAAAAGAGAGGGGCTTGAAATGGCAGGAAGTTGTGCTAAGATATTAATACTGAATATTGGCAATGCTGCTGCAAATTGCAATTTCAAATTGAAGAAATTTTTTTTCTATCCTTTAGATCACTCAAATATCACTTTCCTTTCATTCAAATAATGAATGAAATAAAATACTTTACTCTTCCCTTTCTAGAACCAGGGTATCTTGAATGTCGCGTCTTTAACAACTTTTTTTAAATAGCTATCTAACAACTTGGTAGAACGTCACTGAAGGATTGGGGCCCAAGCCATTAACTCAGCAAATACATATATATATATAAGTTGCTATGAAATAGGAAAATAAGTATTTATCAGGTAAAATACATTAGGAACAAAAAGTCCAGGTTATAACCTCTATTATCTAACAGCAGGCATGTATGCAAAAAAGTTTGATTACAACAATACCTGACTAGAATATGCATAGAAGTGAATTTTTTCTCTATTCTGGTTGCACTAAGGTAACTGTGGGCTTGCTCTCAGAGCAGAGCTACGCAATGGGATTTCTACTTTATCAACACCAAGGGGAATATTTTGAACTGGTTATGAACAAACTTTCAGTAGATAAATGGGCAGTTCTTGTGCTGTTAAACAAATCAATTGTGAAAGGCCAAGGCAAAGAATCTCACACAGAAACATAAGCAGTGAAAAATTCTTCCTAGCATGAAATGAAAATGGGAGCAAAAATAGAGAAGTAATTTATGTTCGTCTTATTTTTAGCCCCTCTCAATTGTATTTAATTAGAAACTAAAGTTAAGTGTAATAGCTTCTCCTCCCAAGAGAAGTTGTCATTCAAAAGCCATAATTTAAGGGAAGATGAGATTATCTGACTATGGGAACATGATTTACGGGACATCATGTCTGTACTCTGTTTTTAGCTTTAGGAAATGCTACTGTAAACACTTCCTTTCCCTCACGCCTGGGGAGAGTGGAAATCACAGCACTTACCCAGCTCTTCTGAAAATCAACAGTTCAGAAACGAGCTCTTTAACAGTGTATTACCTGCACGATAATACAGCACGCTAGGCAGGTATTATATATAGCAACCTTAACAAAGTAACTCAGAGTACATATACTCCTACTACCCTAACTACACAAAATTCACACACAGTATAGGGAAGTCCAGACAACAGTCTTTAACATCTCCAGACTGAGTAAAAGTCACACTTTAAAATGTATTTTGTATACAGATGAAACAGAATTGTATTATTAAATAGCTGGGTTGCTTCTACTGTAATCTGTACCATAATGTTTTAAAGCGTCCTTTTAGGCACAAAAAAATCACCCTGAGAATGGCTCACAGCAGCCGCATGTGAAAAGCTCCTCAAACCAAGTGAAATGAAGCTTTGCCTCTACGTTTATATTCGATAAATGCCTTAGCTTCACCTTGGCACTTATCCAGCAGCAGGAGACTATTATCTTGTGACAACGCTCTCCTCCATTGACACTATCTCTTAAATAATACAAAGAATTGACATGATAAACCGTAATGTCTTCTGCATTGTGTCACTTCACAGCATTGAGACGCTAATGAGGGGGATCTTTGACACGATGCATCATAATGGCACCCAAGCATTATAATCGATACACAATACATTGTGATGGCCCCACAGGAAAAGTTTCGGGCATTTAGAAGCATATCTCTGCAACACTTACTGTGCTTACATTTCCAAACTTGACTAGAGGCATAAAAATCCTCCCAGTTTATGGAGACAGTCCTGGTAGGTTAAAGCTATAGTACAGGGCAGAGGCAAAAACGCAGCGCGTGAAGTTGCGTTCCTCAATCCCTCTCATCTCTTACATGGAGGAACAGCCTGAGGTCTGAGACTAAAAGTCCCAAAATGTGACACTTCATCTCCTACCAACTGAAAAAGCGTTACCTGCTGGAACCTGCAAACTCTATGGAAAGTGCATCTGTGCAAGAGGTAAGGTCAGTGAACTATTCATGCTATTTCATGCAAGTGAGATGTCACTTTCAGCTCTAGATACGTCCCCCAGTACAGCTCATTGGTGGGTGAAAATCAGACAGAGAAATTGCAGGCACAATTTTAACCAGCTTACAGTAAATGGTTACTAAAGCAGCATGCATTTAGGAAGTGGTAAGCTTTCTGGCACAAACTCTGGTGACCACAAAGTGTCAAACAGCGTTATAGTAACAGAAAATACAGAGACGCAGCAGTCATCCTGATAGAATAGAACTCTGGAGACTTTTTAGAATTTCTCTAAAATGCTGTGCACACCTGCTTCATTTCTTGGGGTGTATACAGCATGGTTCGGATAATCATCACTCTATCCAGCAGGTCCAGTGGTATTCCATGAGGAGACACGACATCCTCTGTGCCTCTAAAGGAGAAACCGAACAGAAAGAGATCAGATGCTATTCTGAGTTCAGTACATTGATTTTACTAAAATCTATTAGTTTACAATTCTTGTGTCTTCCCATAGAGAGACACTCCCCAGATACAGACAGGAAACACTGTAGTCTGAAGTTCATACCGGACAGCCCGAGGGAAACAAATACTATTTCTGGAGTTCTTAAACATGCCACTCAAAAATACTTACAGGTGGTGCTTTCTTTCATGTTTCCCTGAATTATATCTTACAACCCAGTCTAATCTAGTGTTCCAAAGTATCTTCCAGCAAGGAACAAATCATTCTTACTAAACTTTAGCAGTATCAGTAGAAATTATCTCTGCTATCATCCATTTGGAAAACATTCCCTCTTGGTGAATAAATCATTATTCTGTTCAATCCCTTCCCCAGTCCTTCCAGTGAATATTGCAGTGGTTTACATTCCATACTTGGAATCCAGCAAATTGATAAGTGGAGGTCTGTGCTTGAAGGATAGAGCAGGATCTAGACCCCAACCATTTCATTTGTTTGATGTACAACACCCAACAGCAAAGGCTGCAGACACATCTACTCTCAGTTTTCCAGGACCACCACTATTTGCTGTGAAGTCAAGACTGAAAGATATCCAGATTTCATGAGATCTACAGAATACAGGTAAAAACAGCAAAGTGCTGGTAGAGAACTACATTTCTAAGTTCAGTGATAGTATTCAGACACTGCAGCTTTGGCCATGGTCCTCCTTGGGAAATGAATCAAAATGCCCTGCAATCATCTGCTGTACTCCTGAGTACATGGTGTTCTCTTCTCTGAAGTGATTCCTCCTCTTAAGAGGTTACAGAATCAACTATACTATCCAATTAATTTTTCCCCAGCCCTTTTAAGAGCCATCAGCAGGCAAATCGGAGCATTGCTAACTTCTTGAGACAGCAGTATACAGTTAAGAGCTTGTTTTTAAGGACTTAATTTAGCAATATTAGATAAAGCTATGCTATGGAAATCTTCCTTTCTTAAATCAGTTTTTTTCCTAACAAGATCTGCAGTGAATCCACGCTGACAGATCTGCATTTTCTCTGAAAGGACAGCCTTTTTATGCCTTTGCAAAGCAAGCACTGCAATGTCCACCTTAAACGTTTTTGAAGGGCTTATCACCTTAACTTCTAAGCAATGCAAGCAGAGGAAGATTAATACCAGATGAGCCACTAAGAGGGAAAGGAATAGCTGGTTACACAGCTGAATTAAATCAATTTAAAGAGTAGCAATCATTGCTAATGACAGCTTGTTTAGACATAATTAGACCTAGACCACAAAGTAGCAGTAGAACTTAAGGAAGAAATCTGAAAGAGGAGAGCACTTCTACTCAACATGCAAAGAACGTATTGCGTGGGTGCAAAATATTGAAGTGGAGGCACGAACTGGAGTGGAGACAAAAACCAAGTTATCTGGCAAGACCAAATAATCACAAAATGCTAGACCAACACAGGAAATAAGGAAGGGTAGGGCGAGACTGAACTGTGACATCCTTTAACAGTAAGAACAGGAAGCTTAGGTCTGATGTAATGAGTATAGCAAACAGCAAAATCATCCAGAAGAAGCAAGAAACTATGATATTACAGGTGTGTAGCCCTGGTGCTTTTGATGTCCCTAATGTGCAAGCAACAGATGTGTTGAGGTATCCTATGAGAAAGGTAATTGTTACAGATCACCCAGGAAATAAGACAATTCAGGAGCTGTTAGAGAAAGAGGGATTTGTCAGTGGAAGTAAAAGGAGGAATTCCATTCTGCTTTAACTCAGTCGAACTGGCATTAAATGCCTGTCCAATCATGACGCTCACGAGCCGTTCTTCAGCACTGATGCAGCTTGTAACCCAGGGATGACCACAGATGTCAGCATCAGAAACAAAAGCCTTCAGAGATTATAACTGCTGCAACAGCTGGGTTCATAGAACTCCTGGGTTCATAGACCAATGCAAACTGGAAAATTCAACTTTAGACATCATACCTGATAACACAGTTTCCTCGATTGGAAGCAAAGATGACAATGGGGGAAATAGAAGATTCCAGTGCTCGGTGCAGGTATGTGAAACATTCAATATCCAGCATGTGAACTTCATCTACAAAGAGTACGCCTGGGACTAGCTCTGCGATGCCTTGATCTATGTATTTATTTACCACCTTATTTATCTCTCCTCGAAGTTTGTCTGAGAACAGAAAGAAACTGTTAGTTGTTCTGCTAGTGAACTATAGGTCTATATGAAGACTTAAAGCAAGTAAAATTTTCCTTTAACTTTTTCATGGTATCTTTACTGCCACAGGGAAAAATCTCTGTGACACTAAAATTCTGTAGCATTCCCTCCTGTACTGGGGAGACATCTGTGCAACGAGATATTTCTAAACAACTTCTAGCACTCAACTGAGTAGTTTGTCCCCTCACATGGCTTCTGAAAAACTATGATTTTTGTGGGTGTGGGGAGTTTGGCGGGGCAGGGGGGAGAGAAGTCAGTCAAGCCTCAGTTTAAAACATGAAACTTTGAACAAAGTCTCCAAGCATGACTGAAAAGAACATCACTGAAAGAATGAAATATTACTACTGTATTTCAGCACAGAATTTGTGTTTAACAACAGAATTATAGGGCTATATATATTTTTGTGAACATATGGATCTCAAAGCTATGCAAGATGTCACATCGATACATCTGACATTAGAATAAGGAACGTAACCTCTGGAACAGATGAAGTACTTCAAAAGACCCCCATTCAAGTTAGGTATTGAAACAGACTTTGATCTAAATTTAGATAGTCACTTACTGAAACATCGTTTCTTTCAAAGCAAAAAGGAGAATAGATCTTTTTTTTTTTTTTTCCTCCAATGATCTGTAGGTAGGAAGAGCAGCAGTGCACTTAAAGCACCAAGTCAAGAGCAGCAGTGCACTTAAAGCACCAAGTCAATAGACAGCTGCTATAGAGGTGTCTAGACCAAACCAAGGTTAGAGGCTTAAAAAGCCATTTTTCTACTCCACAGAAGTTCAGTATGGCTGCTTCACATAAGCATGCATCCTAAGAACGTTTTTTAGATTGTTGTTGTTGTTCACTTTGGCCCTTTGTCAAAGTGTGAACCTCAGACTCTCTGGCAGGACTGTTTTGAGAACAGGGGATAGCACTTGCATTCTAAGATCTATTTCCCCAGGAAGATAGGTGCAGAGTACAGCATATATTTTATCACTCTGTGTGTGAAACAATAACATGTTGTACTGTTTCCAGCCATTGCAATTCTAGCAGCTGTATCACTGCTTTTTGAAATCTGAATATTTATGAATAAATATTATGTAGGCGTTCATTTAGACATGGTGCATGAATAACCCTATTTTTAATCCTTTTCTAACCGGCAAACATATAGGTTATATTGGTCTAAAAATACCACACAGGATTCCTACCAGTAATTTCAGTTTTCTTAGGCTTCATCAATTGTCCCATCATAGAAAGGATGTCTTGCCCACCCTAGTAAAACAAAGTTACAGGTCAGCTATGACGTCTTACAGTGAACACGTACTATGAGAATTTTATAAATCAGGAATTGGTTAAAGAAGTTGTTTCTTGCAGTTAACTTGATACTTTATATCAGCACTGGTTAATAAGGTGTCCAAGGTTAGGTCCCCTCACTGCAGCAGTATTCTAAACATCATCATTTAGCTACCTCCTCACCGTTCCTTTAGCCTTGTTCATTTGGAGAACATAAAAAACCAAAATGCAGTACCCTCTTAAAAAAATTTTCACAGAGAAGCTCATAAGGACTAGAATTGTCAGGGAACACAGAGACTTTGATTGCCTGCATGCGCAGTAGGTGTTCAACCTGTAAACAGAGGAACAATTATGCTGAATTTTAAGAGTTATGAACACCTTTTTTTTTTATCATGTAACTGATTTTGTTGGAAAAAGATGTTTATTTTGAAATGGAGTACGTTAAGGGCTTGTAGTATCATGTTGTAGGGATGCCAGCCTTTAAACAAAGATACTGTATTGTTAGTGGCTTTTGTTTATGACATAGATGGAATTCCCTCAGTACTGGGTTTATGTTAAGGTACAGCAAGGAGTAATTCTCCTATTTTCAATTTTTTGCTGCAATATGTTCAGAGCTCTACTGGAAGTCACAAGGAAATTTAACAAGAGGTTATGAAACACTTCTGAAGGAAGCAGGGACATCAACAGAATCTGCAGCAGTCAAAAATACTTAGTGACCTTTTATCATAGTGCTTGCAGTTTCCATTTCACAGCCACAAAACCATAAACACAGAGCAGAATAAATTAATCTGTATTCAGAACTTCCGATAAATAAAATGATGCAGATCTGCCTGCTGCTACCTCACAGCTGTAGGCAACTTTCCTTCTGGAAAGAAAATAATAATCTCTTTTCCTGGTCAAGAGGAGCAGCCCATGCTGTTCTTTTTCTTCAGGGGATGGGGCACAGCAGCAGAGGGAAGGGGGAGAGCTACGTCTAGATTATGCATTAACTGTGAAGGTAGCGGATCCCAAATATCCATGTGGAAGCTCCGCTATGGCTGCAAGTCTGTTCTCTGTAGTGTTAGGAAATGTATTCTGATAAATATTCCATGACCAGGTGCGTGAATCCTAACCTAGCAACTGCCTCTTTAACTTGTTATGGCAGGGCCACTGAGGTAGCCAACTGCAGCACGACCTCCCTCCAGAGAGCTAGACCGGCCTTCATCATGTAACACCTACTGCTTTTCCTATAGCGGGATCTTTGGGGGTGATTTAGGACAGCTCAACTTTCTACATCTCCTTGATTATTCTAGTAACCATCACATCTATGTCAAGTAATTTTTCTGTAAAGACTTCATCTGTGGAGTCAGATACCTGAGGTCGAGCATTAGCCACATCCAAGTCATGCAGGGTGACATCCTGAATAATTTCCTTTTTCTTGTGCACATCACCCTTTGGCAAGGGAACATACTCTTCAGCTTCAAGGTCAAATTCTGTAGCATAGATATCACACCTGCCTTGCCTCTGAGAAAAAGCAAAGAAGAGAAACCCAGGTATAGAATTAGGTTCAGTGCCAAAACCTTGAGTGACATGAACCTGATAAAGATAAAGGGCTTGGTTCACAATTCCAGTCCTGACAAGCTTCAGCTGACAATTCTGCCATCCCACCCTCTGCTTAGCAGCAGGAATACCCTATCTACTGATCAAAGCTCAAAAACTCTGTTGAAAAACACCTGATATTTTCAGTGGTAAGAATATTCCACTCCTCTCTCCCCTTCTTTTAACCGTATGCAATTCTTGCTAAAGGACAAATCCAGCAGATTAACTAGAGATTGGGAGAACTGTTCAAGACTCCTTTGTAGGTGGGTGATTTATTATATGATACAAAATATTATGCTCATCCATTAAACAGCAAGTATCCCTGTACACTACTTTCTAAATCAGATATGAAAAGAATGCTAACTAATGCAGTATTCCCTTCTACATGTATATATCTTTTGGAGAAAATACCAGAGCGATAAAAGAAAGATTAAATACACTGCACATGTCAGCCTGAAAATGACTAAAGTTGCTTGGTTTTTTTCCCCCCCTTCCCTTAAAGATGTCTTGATCTTACAGAAAAGAAAACTCATCCAGACAGCATCAGTGATAGCCTCCTTGCCAGATGACCTTAATTGTGAACCAGGTGACCACGTTCTTTCAGTGCAAGAGAGAATTTTCTCTCCAGATAAGGAAAACACTGGGCTCTTTTTAAAACTTCCATGTAACCATTTCATGTCAGTTAAGGTTAATAAATCTGAGAGCCTTCTGACAAAGGCACAGAAAGGTCTGCAAGAATACATACACCTGCATAAAAGCGTAGAACTTTTCTTTTACCTTGACGGCTCCACTGTTTGCTTCAATATAAATAACATCACCAGTTTCCACTCGCTCCTTCTGCAAGCTTTCAAATATGCTTGGGTCCAGCTGGAGACAAGCAAACATCACAGTTGGTCAAAACAGTTCCATATTGTTATGGTAATGAAGGAAGAGAAATTTAGTTTAAAGCTCACTCCCACCAGACAAAATTAAATAGTACCTCTAGGATTTTATAAAGCTGTAACAGTTGGAGTAGTGATAGAGAATAAATCTGAAAGACTACATACAGAACTTTCTTTCTTACCAAAAAGATCTGCTATCTGAAGGAAGTGATGTTAAGTGTCAGAAACATAATGATACCAGTTACTATCACAAAGTACGTCTTTGTGTTAATGTAGCAATATATTTATACCTAGGATGCAGCACTTGCTTTTAAACAAAACTTTTATAAAAAATCTGGCTACAGCACTGGACTATGCTACTTGATTTCTTGAATCTGTACCCTCTGTGGAGCTGTGTGAGGTAGAGTGAATGTAGAATACATTAGATGCTTTTGTTTCTCTCAGTACATGTTTATTCACTTTTGCTCTGCATTTTCTTGTTTTCAGAGTGAACAAATGCAAGATGATAACCGCACAGACAGCTTTCATTTCTCTCATGCTCTGACAGGGAAATTGAACAACATGGGCAGAGACTCATACAAGAAAACAAAGGGAAAGTGGGTCTGAGCTGGCAACACACCAGCTCAATTTCCAGTCCACATCAAATATTCACTAGAGCACACCTCCCCGTGTAGAAAGAAGGGATGTGACAGAAACATTTATACTGAAGCAGGCAAGATTTCCCAAAACCATCCTCAAAAATTCAGTTGACAAATCAGGAAAACAAAAAACAAATGAGACCCTTCTCGTACGTTTGTTATCACGAACGTGAATTTATAGCCAGGGTCAGTGTGAGTGTATCACGGACTGAGACAGATCATAGTTCAGATTCCCAAATAAGCCCATTTTTCTGTGGTACTAGTAATGCTGCAAAACTGCAACAGGATGTCTTCCTGCTTAAACTCTCCTTTAACTTGTTGAAGACATACAAGTGTGTGCTGCCAAACAGAAAAATAACAGGGTCTGCTAATTGAGCCATGGGTTTATCCCCGATTTCAATTAGTAGGAGACAAGACAAACATCTAAGTATTCTACACAAAGCAGATGAACATACACGCTCAGGAGCAGGATAAAGTTGTCTAGCAAAAGAAAACAGCCTCCTGGCATCCCCACTCTGCAGAGATGGGGATCAAGAGCTTGAAATGGAAATAAGACCCGATAAAAACAGAAGATGCAGACCTGAAATACTTAAGGAAACTTTTGAGATTCTACCATACATACCTTCAACTGTTTGGTTCCCTTTGCAGTCTTAAGTCCTATAATTACATGGCTGATGGTTTTGCCGTAGCCCCCCATAGGATTTTCAGTCTCACATGGAGTTAGTTCTGTGACTTCTCCTTCATAAACCTCCTTGGTCTCTTTAATCCTCAAGCCTGAAAGAAATTTTCAGAAATAGTTAAAAAGAAATTTTAGAATAGTTTGCACAAACCAATGGCTGTATACACTCAGGAGTTTGCTGTGTTACTGCCAACAGAATGTAGCATATTATTAGGCTGCATTACATTTAATGGTAATTTTTTACTTTCAAAAGTAGAAATACGAGTTAATTGTCCTCTTCTTCAATATGAAGCGAGAATATTTATCCTGTGTCATTAGAGTGGAAGTTCAGCCCAAGTTCTGACTGCAAAGCAATTTATTAAACTCTAAGAAATTATTTTATTTCTGTCTTTATTATTGGTTCTTGAAGCAAATGTCAGCATCCTCTCTCTTTTTCCCTTCCCCAAAGAGGGGATGCGCTTGATTTGTTCCCCTATGCTCAAGTCAGAGAAATTATAATCTTCTGAAACTAAAGATCAGTGACACTAATACAACTGCAAGTTTTACACAATTTTTGTACCATTAGAAAAGCCCTGGAAAATAAGGAAAAAGACATGAGAGAAGAAGTAACTTCATAAAGAACTTTAAATTTTAGCAACTGAGTTAAAAATAACATACATTGATTAACAGGTATTGTGTTAAAACCTCATAAAACTATGAAAAGGTTAATGTACCATTTAAAATATTTTTCAAGTGAATAGTAAAAGGTGCGCTAAACAAAATTTAGCAGAATCTGCTATAATGCAAATTTAAAACTGTTTCAAAATAGCTGACAATGACATCCTTACTTTGTTGGTTTTCATACAGTTGAACAATCATCACAGTACCTGGGTAGCTTCTATTCCAGTCACAACTATTGTAATTAACTAAGTTATTTTAAATTGGTGAATAATAGAGCTGAAGAGTTTTACAGTTAAGACTGTTCTAGAGAAAAACCACTATCATCACCACCACTACTACAATTATGCAGACGTTCTAACTACATAAAAGTTCAAAGAACCCACATCTGAAGAGACTCTATAAAGTATTTTATGAGACACACATGCCATACCAAAAATAATGAACGGGCTGTAACAAGATATAAGGAAGTCATCCTGCCCAGTCTGAGGCTATTAGGACTTTATAAAACTTTCCTTGTTCCATAACTTTTCATTTTGCTTTGAAATAGATCAGACACTTCACCAGTAATCTTGAGTTTGGAACCAAATTAAGACAAGGATTTGAAATGTGAGAAATAGGTTAATTGTGCATAACATGGTAAATCCTTGGTAAGAAATGTTTGCTTTCTCTTAGCACTGTGTAAGAAGTCCTATATAAGGTTAAGTCCAGTAATTTTTTAAAAAATGTTTTTCAGGCATGCTAAAACATCAGACAAAAAAAATTAACGAACCTTTGAGTTATAAAACTGATGTAGATAAGGCTACGTATGCAAGCAATATGGGAACTGCTGGTACTGAGGTTTGTTTTTCCTTTTTGTTTTGTTTTTAAACTTCCAGCACAAGCTCTATTCTGCTCTGAAAAACTGGAAGCCTGTTTGTGTATGGGGTATATTTTGTATGCTGCATCTTTCTATTTCATTTCATCTGAAAAAAATCCAATTCACGTGCTCAGAGTCTGCTCCACAATGCAAACCAAAGCCCAGTCAGCAATGACAACCTAGAGATTTACTTCAAAAGCACACCTCTAATCTAAACTAATGTCATCATACAGATGTGTCTAGAGAAAATATTTACAGATGAACATGAGCTGAACAAAGGTAATCAATGCTTTGAACTTGCTGCTGATTATCCTTTGTTTTCAAATGAATCTGCATTTATCAACTATGGACTTAATTCTCAAAAGAGCTCTAAATTAAACAGAGACATTTCCTATTTACAAGTCAGAGGCACGAGTGTAAGGCGGCTATTGTGGGCTATTTCATGTTTTGGTTCAATAGCACTATATGGAGTTAAATAGCGCTTGTTTGATTTACTGGCAGCTACAATTTGGAGACACAGGGAACAGATATGCTATTTAAGTGGCTATTCCAGCAGTTATTTTTTACTGCAACTGAGCTCTAACATTAGCTACTGTCATCATCCTTGCCAGCTGCTAATAAGCTCTACACGATTAATCTCTCTCAGCCGAAGTTTTTTTAACCAGTACAACAATTCCATCTTCTCATTTCCCACTCTGTCCTTTTATGTTTCTTAGGTATTACAAACCCTCTACTATACCCCAAGCAGTATTTGGCCATGGGACTATGCCGTGTCTGTTATTAATAGACTCTCAATAATAAAAATTCTGTGAACTTGGAATCATCCTGGTTTCCTAATACAGTGAGGACTGTATAACCAGTCAAACTATTGTTTCTAAGAAAATAAAAAAAAAAGTAAAACATTGATGTTAATATCCCTGATCATTTTTATAAATTGAAGTGTCTAAACCCTCTGAAAGTAAAACACACAATATGAGCAATAGATGATTTCTACAGGACCTGTTAATAAGGAATCATACAATGCCGTCCGTGTCCCGCCCCCCAAAAAACCAAACACTACTTTAGGTCCTGGTTGACACGTGAGCTGAAGCTTCTCTTGCACCCAGTCACAGCTGACATTGTGCATACAAAATAATTTTTTTAAAAACACACCCTTTAAAATCATTTATTTACCAGGCAAGGAAGCTAAAACATAATAGAGATTTAAACATAATAAGAAAGTGTTCCATTATGAGAAATGGTAGCTACTAGTCCTTTAAAATATTTCAGAGATTTTTTTTTTTTTACACTGATAAAAATATTCAATAAAGGTTGTGTTATGAAAATGTGACATGGAATTCAACAGAAAGGAATAAAAGGAGTTCCATCTTTCATGAACACCAATATTTGTTTAGAAGCGTCTCTCTACTGACATTCAGGGAATGCAGGGAACTAACAATGTAGCTGGCTGTTAAACCTTAGAGAGTTAAAATACTGCTATCTCTAGAAATGACAACATGGATGGCGTAAGTTTCATCTGTTGGTTCAGGTTTCCAAATCTCTGACAGGGAACTTCATCACATCAAGGAAATATTGCAGACTACTCAGTCTCTGGCTTCCCTCCCCCAGGCCCTGCCAGATTCATGGTAACCAGAAGACTAGAGACTACTCAGAGTTGCTTTCTTATAAAAGTCAATGGAATACTTTTGTTTCATTGCAGAACTGAGAGATTTCTTCACCTTGCTGCCACGGAAGACTTAGGTATAAGTCCAAGGAGAAACATGGTACAGAAACCGGGAAAATTAACTGTTAATATGTTCAGTAGTAAAATCAGTTAGGCTATCTATAGCCAATCCTCATACAAACAAGGGCCACTTCTAACTGCATTTATCAGCTGTCAGCAGCAATCATATAAGAGATTTTAGATACTCATTGAGGTTGTTTTGCAAATTTAACCAATTTACATCAAACTTGTAAAAGCACTCTAGAATTGAGGAAGGCATTAAGGTGAAGTATTTATTTTGTGGGCATGGAACTTTCTTTGTGCTCGCTGGAATACTAAGTCAGGCTAACACTGCCATTTGGGAGTGCCCGATTTAGACTGCTTGCTTAGTAGGGTGAAATCACTAACATAAAAAAGGAGAGGGCATTTTCCTGTCTACAAGTATTTCTGCTAACGCAAGAAACTAAAAATAATTTTTCTTTCAGCTTTATTCAGAGTCACAGGCAATGCCAGGAGATGAACCTGGAGCATGAGAGGAGAATCAGGAGAAGTAGAACAAACCATAACGCAACAATTAAATTATGTTTTACAAACAGAAAATCTGACTTCACTAAGTGTGGAAGAGATTCACTAAATTAAGATCAGCGCTGAAAAAAAGAACATACAATAATCTAAAAACCACCATGACCACTGAAAAGTTTTTCCTTTTGAGATGCCTGGGAAAAAGCAAAATAAGTGTCATGCAAATGCTTAATTCTTGTGTTTTTCTGAAACTTACCAATTGCACGTCGGAAGTTTTCCATCAGAACTTCTGTCTTCTTGATCTCAGTGGAATAGACCTCACTTCCAACCATAGGACAAAAGGGAACTTTACTTCCCAGTTCCTGGGCAATAGCTAAAGCCAAAGCAGTCTTAAAAAAACCAAAACAAAACAGAAAGAAACCCCACGTATTAATTTTTATGAGAATTAACATAGGCTTCTTTCTGCACAAAAGTTGCCTCATCATACCACCTTCAATGTATTAACTATCAACTTAATGTTAAGATTATTCTGTCTGACATGTATTTCTCACATATAACAACCCTCCTTCCCGCAAAACAAGTTCAACACGTATAAAGTGACTTTTATCAAAAACTTGCATAACACCTTAAAGAAACCATACTGGGCATTTTGACATGTGATACAAATGCAAGAAATCTGAAATAGCACAGGGGGAAAAAAACCAAAGCAAAAACTGTTTAGCTTTCTAATATAACATTACCTTCTAAGACACTTCTTCAGAGACCTTATTACCTATGTGTCTGGTGGTTCCACACTAATGATGCCTGAACACACCACTGGATACTGCCAACGTTGATGACATGGCAAAAATCAAAATATAAAGCAGGAAACCATGTCAATACATTGATGAAAAAACATCCAGTTGATGAAAACATTATATAACCACTACCCTAAAATGGTTTTGACAGAAAATTAAAATAAAATAGATTTGGAAATACTTTATTTCATGTCAAAAAAAGAAAAATAATACCTTGCCAGTTCCAGGAGGTCCTGCCAACAGCACAGCTCTGCCAGCCATTTTCTTGCTTTTGATTAGTTCCACTATAACCCCACAAGCCTGTAAATTAAATAAGTATTTACACTGTTAACACAGGTATGGCTATAATACCTTTTGTTCCAATATTACTAAAGTGTTTAGAAATATTAGGTTTTGTGAGCCCCCTAAAAATGAAGAGGATTTCAATTTCATGAACATGAAATGAGGCAAGATCAGAAAAGCCTACTTCCTACAATCACTTTATCTAAGACAGACTTAAAAAAAAAAAAAAATTACAGACAACAAACCAACCTAAGAGCACAGACTCCCCTCCTGGAGTTGCATAATTACAAACGTTTAAAAATACAGCAGAAAATCAATCTTTCACTTTCAGAACGACTGATCAGCTAAAGCACCCGCCCGGGGCCAGACACCGGACTGAAACGGAAGCTCCAAGCCCCACTCGCACCAAATCTCTTGCCTTTCGGTAGGCTTCACTGCCTTTGATAAGCCAATTTCTACGCCTAAAACCTGGGAGGCAGTCGCCTGCTCTTGCCGCCAGCTAACGCAAAAAAGTAGGGGCGTAAGGAGCAGCCTCGGTTACCCCCAGCGCTTCTCGCACAGCAGCGGCAAACACGGAGGAGCCCGGGCAAAGACTTTCACTCGCTAACGGGACTTACAGATACCCAGCACAGATCGGGCCCGGCCCCTGCGCCGCCCGGGGCCCCTGGG
>NW_009259719.1:1937277-1943378 GCF_000687185.1 Egretta garzetta
GATACTGATTGGACGCAGGGCATGCCTGTCACCGACAAGAGGTGCACTTTTTTTAGGGTCCGTCCACCCACTTCCGTGTGCGACGCCTCCAGAGAGCCCGGCCGGGTGCGGGCACTGCGGAGGAGCGGGGCCGGGAGGAGCTGAGAGGGACTTTCTGGGGAGACGGGCCCGGGCCCTCCTGGAGGCGAAAAGCAGCTCGCTCCTGCTCGGCGGGTTTCTTGGCCCAGCACCTACACAAACACCTTCTGCCTTCATTGAACCTGGTCTGGGGTTGGAGCCGGTGCTTCCCCGCGCTGCCGGGGCAGAGGGAGCCCCGCGGGGCTCCCGGCTCGCTCTGGTGCCAGGAACCGCAGGCGATGCTTCCTGGAAGTCTCTGTTGCCTTTAGCTTGCAAAAGTAGGTTGGAGCTTTCCAAGGGTGTTTTCTAGATCCTTGCCAGAGAAAGAGTAAGGGCAATCTCTCACCTGCTCGCCGTCGCTCGCTAACTTCTAGCTTTTCAGTGTGAGTGCAAAATCATACTATTCTATGTGTCCAAACCCTTTATGTAAGCATCTGAGGCTTCAACATACACCGTTCCTCCAGCATATGTGACTCCTGAGCTTTGACCTACCGAAATGAGGAGAGATGCTCCACATCCTCGGCAGGTAACTTCATGGCCTCGCAGGCCTTGCCCTCGTTTCCTCAGGTCTGTGATGCCACAGCTTCTGGGCTGCCATAGCTCCTAACTGGGGCTCAGCTGTAGTTCTGCTGCACCTTTTGTGTTGTGCTTAAATGCTTGAGGTGGAGATCACTCACACTGAAATTTTAGATGGGATCTGGGAACCTGCAGTTCTGGTGACTTCTTGTTTGTAGGTATTGGGATCTCTCACCCCCCAAAATGAGGGGACACTCTTCCCATGAATATATAGTGCTTTCTGTGTTTGGTTATAAAGCTATGGCTGTGCCTGCAACGTTCAAGGCCAATGGATTAACACAGTATGCAGGGCTGCTGTCTGTGCGAAGGGATGGTGCCACCTCAGCTTTCCCATAAAAGCAGTCCTGTAGGAGAGTGGCTTTTAGGAGTTGTGCTAGTTATGGTTCAATTTACAGAAGCGCAGTGAACAATATATTTGCTATCTGTTCCCTTTTTGCCCAAGAGCTCCCATTAGTTTTGTTACAAATGTCATTTAGCAGAGAAAAGACTTTTCTATTTCTTGCTTTCTTCTTCTGTTAATTGTTCTGTCAGTTTATATTTACATAATCTAGTTTAAAATTGTAATTACAATATAATTGTGCACATATGTGGTTCAACACCTTTGTAAGGGTATCCAATTATACAACTGTTTAGCTAAGAATTTTTGAACCTAACAAATATAAGCTATCCTTTAAATAATTAAAAAAGCGTGTATATTATTGGACTCTATACATCCTCTCAGGGTCATATTAGTCACAGAATACAAATGCCTAATACATACTGAGCTGCAGACTTTTTTTTTCTTTGTAAAAGAGCAAATATACAGCTTTGATTTCTCTAGTGCATTAAATTGCCGCAAGTGGTGTGGGTAAGTCTGGTCAGAGTTCAAGTTTCTGCCAGTTCTGGAAGAATAACTAGCAAGCCTTCTAGGAGCTCTGAAGGCAGTGATGCTGTGTTAACAAGAGGTCCAGGCTGGGTATGGCGCTCCTCTTAAGAAGGGCTAGCAATGGGTGAAATACAAAGTCTTTTGTTAACATACTGAAATCTGTCCATGCACTCCATGTTATCGTGTTTGCAGCTAGGCCTATATTTGAGCTTATGGCATTTCAAAGACTATTTAATAATATTTGCTTATTTCTTTTTGGTGAAATTCAATATATAGGCACGTAGATGGCAGGAATAGGGAACTGCTGTTAATCGTCATTATAACTTAAAAGAAAGATACAAATAGTCCATGTATGTAAAAATCGGATACGCCACCTAAAGTTCTTTAACTTTAGAAATAGTAGTTCAGTTAGAGATTTTTCCTGATAAAAGTGGGTAACAAGCAGAAGTGTTCATTGTTTTTCTACAGCAATATGATGCCTCAAAAGTAGAACTGGAGTAGAGCCTAAAATTTCAGTCTGCAAGTGACCAGTACTGTTCAGTAAATAAAATCTGCTGCCATGATGAAGGTACAATTTTAGTACTGACCTGCAGAAATTGTTATGAAAATGGTTTGGGTGGGTATTTGCAGTAGAAGAGGGTATTTCAATATAAAAAAGCACCAGTAAACAATTGTTTGTTTTATAGATGTGAAGCTGGCTTCTGCCTCTTCTTTGCTCAAGTTAGTATCACTTCACAGGGTCTGCAATCATCCATAAGCTATGAGTGGTTTGGCACATCTCATTGTATTGATGATTTTACTCATTCCATATGTTCTTTGAGCATTGTACTGAAATTGCAGTTAAAGAGGGGGAGAAGAGTATGTTTGGGTGAGGGAAAATAAACAATAATCCTTTAGACCACACAGGATTAATTGTTTATTCCCCAGAAAGAGCAGAGCACAAGTGGAACTACTGGGAAGTTTAGGATTGAATTTAAATAGCTTAAATGATCTTTTATAATTGACATCTGATGTGTTATGATGCATCAGTATGAGGAAATATTGAGCCTCAACCTTAAAATTATTTGTGTGGTTTTTGAATAGTTAACACTTCAGAGGGGGAGGGTAAAACACTTTTGTTGCAAAGCATGAGTCATCTTTCTCCTTTGTCCACGCCACCAGATGCAACATAAGTAGGTTGTTCGACCATTCTGCCCATCTCATGTTATAGATGCTTTGAGCATAATTTAATATTTCACTAGCCAGTTAACCAGAAAAAATAACACCTGTCACTAATAGTCTGAGCTGTTATTCCCCAGGTTTAATCAACTAATTTTACCAACGTTTCTTTTGCCCCCCTGTTTGAGGTCTCCTATTTGGCACAGACGTCATGCGATACCCGATGTGGGAGCTGGAGACTTGAGAGCTGTTTTCCTAGACTAAATGTTTGAGGTTACAGGACGTGGCCTAGTTTCACATAAGCTTTCAAATTTCAGTGGGACATGCTGAATCCTGAAACTGTCAAATAGTGTATTATTTTTGGAGAGAGAGAGAGTACGTGTGTGTGAGTGTGTGAATGACCTTTACATTTTTACCCTATCCCAAAAGTCTGACTTCCTGCCCTTTCTCCCATGAGTCCATAAACTTTAGCAATTAAAGTGAACACTTTTTAAGGAAGACATTCAGTATAAGAGAGAACAACTGGGAAGGGGAATTGTGTATTAAAGAGAAAACAAGGAAAACACCTAAATGCTATAAACTGCTTGCTTCATGAGGGATATAGAAAAATCTGGAGAAGTTGGGATTCTTCATTTTGCCATGTTCCCCGCTTCATCTTCGTGATATCAAGACCTCTGTGTGTGTGGGAGGGATTGTTCTAATTTGTTTCCTGCAAAAGATGCTGAAAGGTTTTTCCTACTCTTCATCAAAGCAGGAGTGATAAATCTTAATGAATGCTATCTCTTAATTTCCAGATCTGTAATTAATTCTAAAACTTCATAAGCTAACAGAATGGACCTCTCTAAACACTGAATAAAAATGCTGATGTCTCTATTTATCAGATTTTTCCTCCTTGATGTTGGTGATTTAAGCGTATTCATTTCACAGGTACCATGTGCACCCCATGTGCAAAGAGCTGTGCCTTCGAGTGATACCTTGCAAAATCAGATCCACAGACTCTAAAATCCTGGAGAAAGAGGTACATTCTGAATGGTAACAACAAAACTGTAGACGCTGGAGCAAATTTACGTGTTTGGGGTTTTTTTGTCCTACACAAGGACAACTGCCTTCCCTATCTAAAGAGTTGCAAGTCTTTCCTGTGTCTAAAAGAAAACTAAGAACAAACCCACGCTTCTACGTGACACCCCGCCTTCATGCAGATCACTCACAAGCATAAGGTTATAAAAGAAATGCCACCATGTTTATGTGAACAGTGGAATTAAATCAATTTTCCTATGGATTTTTATCTTCCTTACTTACATTTCCTTAGTAAAAAGAATTCTCCTTTTTTTCGTCCCATGAACTCTCTCCAGTATCCCTCTAGTTATTGTCTGAGCAGAATGCAGCTCTTTGTTTCATGGGTAAGTTGGTGGTTGGCACCTGAGCGCTTGCTGTAGCCTCTTACACTGTGGGCCACTGAAACGGGCTCCTCCTTTACCTCATTGCCAGTGTTCACAGGAGTTGTAGAAACTTTTAAACCTCTATACTTTGTCACAGCTTGTTGAAAACTGCAGTTATTTTGGATGTTTTGGGAGGACTTCTGGATAATGCCTCTTCTGGTTAGGAATCAGACCTTTTTCTACCTCTTCCTTCTGAACTCATCTAATAATTAATGCTAAAAAAAGAATTAAATGGTAGGTAATATGATACAGGGATATCTGTGTGGATTATAACTGTGTAGGGCCTTTTCTTATGGGAATAGATGTATGCTTTCCCTTCACTTTGCAAGTATGTATTGATATAACAGATTGAGACGTTCAGGGCAATGGAGTGTACATGAGCTTTAGAATTTAACAGGAAACTATTCAAAGCCTGGGAACTTGGTCTGAAAAGTGACAGTATGCTTAATTTGGCTCCCATGACAGAGCTCCCATCAAGCTGAACTATTCTGCTCAAGAAGCCGATTAACCAGGCCAGCTCAGTGCATTGGCAGTATTCCTTGTGAGTTCATTTCTTTCCTTTTGGGAGATAGTTGTCTCTCAAATAGAACTGAGTGCTAGGAATGACTGCTATTTTTTTTCCCCTGTCACTGATTCTGTCATCTTGACTTCTGTGTGTTTTGGAAGGAGGGGTAATTTGTACCTGGCTTTAAAGCTCTGCAAACTCTTTCATATTGAAAGTGTTGTATGAAGCAACTTTCTTTGTAAGAAAAAGCCTGGGCTTTGGAGTCAAAACCTAAAAACTAAATGATGCTGACAATAACCTTAAGCAAGTCATCTTGCACTTCTGGCTCATTCACTAGTGATTCAGATGTGAATGATAAATACCGTTAGCAATATATATTACTGCACAGGGTGAGCAAGAAAACCAACAGCACTGCTCTCCAAGAAAGAAAATCTGTAAAAATATAGTGCAAGTCTACTTGGACACCTGTGGGAGGTCCGTAACACAGTGTTGTTTTCTTGGCTTGTAAACAGCTGTTACCATTTGAAGTGGTACTTGGGAGTCATTATTGAAAATGCAGAGTTCATGTGTTAAGCTTTATCGTGTAATGCATTTGGCCCTGTATGCCTCCAGGGTTATCAGTAAAGCCAAGTGACTTGCACCAGTGAAATGTGCTCCTGCCCTTAGCCTCTCAAATGCTCTCAGGCCTCTCCAGTGCTCCAAAACCTGTTGGGTTTTGGTTGGGTTTTTTTTTTTTTATGCTCCAAAACCTCTTCGGTTTTGGTTGGGTTTTTTTTTTTGGTGGTGGTGGTTTGCAGGAGAGCTGTTCATCACTATTAATAATCTTGATTATTCTTAATCCCTTAAAGGTAAGATTTTTAGGAAGCATCCTACACAACTTAAATACATGTTTACAGGAAAATTCATTACAGAAACCCAGAAATTGGTGATTATGCATAAGGAGAGCAAATGATCCAAATCTTGACCTGCCTTTTCATGTGAATTTGCAACGTCCATCTGACTTTGAAATCCAATCTCAGCACCGTACTTCCAGCAGCACCAGGGAGGGGGTGTCCTTGCGGGCAGAATGAAGGTGCTGTGACAGCCAGCGGGCTGAGCCAAGCAGCCCTACAGTGACTAATTAGTGCGGGCAAGATGAGAGCAAAGGGCCGGTGCCCCAGGGGGGTTGCAATAACCCCCTTCCCCGGGGGCTCTCTGCAGCCAGGCTCCCGCAATTAGGCCTGGGCCTGACGAGCCGCAGGCACGCACTGGGTGTTAGGTGTGTGCCCATCAAAGCGAACTGCTTTAATTGCTTCTCCCGGGGCCGGCCCGGCAGCGTGGGGAGGCGGTGAGCAGGTGCCCAGGGCTGCGTGCCTGGGGTCGGGCGGTTCCCCCCCGCAGGCGCGGTTGCTGAACACGCGAGCAGCGCCGGGGTTGACCGATCTTTCGCCTTTCTGGGTCA
>NW_009259719.1:1943908-1983598 GCF_000687185.1 Egretta garzetta
GTGTCTGTGCCGGGAGCTTCGCTTCTGTCAGTCGGGGCCCGGGGTCGCTGCCCGCCCGGCCGAGCCCGCTGGGCGGAGGCGTGGGTGGGCTGTCAGGTTCTCCACGGGCCTCGTGACTTCGTTACAGTTGTTCGTAATCGCCCCTCAAGTAAAACACCGCTGCTCGCAGAAAAAGCAGTCTGCAAACGTGAATTCCTGTGGGTGCTCTTTGGACAGTCAGGCCTGCCCGGTTTTCTTACGCTTACTTCAAAAAAAAGTTTTATTTACTGCATACGGAGGCCTTGTTTGTGGTGTTTAAGGGCGACGTTAATTTCTATTTTCTCACTTGGTAAAGCTGTCAGAGGTCAATATTCCCAGTGGCTGAGAACTGTGGTGTACTTGCTGCACGTACTTATGCCAAACTTTTGTCTTAGAGAGACGGGGGAGTTCTAATGTGGTGATCTTATGTTTGGAAATAACTTTGTAGATCTTAAAAACTTCCCGTTTTAGTCTTTGTAGATGATACCAAAAGGTTAATCTGGTTTGCATTAGCGCTCATTTTTAATTTGTTCACCATGTTCTATGAGAAATAACACCTCCCCTTCCATCTCTTGTGAAGAAAGTTAAGAGGTGGTTGGTGCTTGACTAAAGATATAATGGAGTTGCAGCTGGAGGCTGTTTAAAGTAGTCGCAGGTTGATAAACTGCAACTACAGGGACCTCTGAAAATTCAGTTCCTACCCATTTCCTCTGCTACTGTCTCTTCAGTGTCGACTAGGTGGTAGTTTTGTAATGCAGTATATGTTGCTTCTTAGCTAGACTGAGGTTCAGACCAAGTTACTTCTCACGATGTATGAATTAACCCCCTTTTGAACAGATGGTGTGTGTTTGTAAATGGTGTCAGCAGTAATTGCCTTGTATTTCTTTTGGGTAGGATAATAAACATTTACTTATTTGTGGATTTCACCAGCGGTAAAGCGCTCTGTACTGTTAATATCTGCTCCATGGCTGCAAGGGAGGAGTGGCTGGGTGCTGAATTCCAGAAACCTGTGGTCTTCTAGCTGCCTTATGTGCTTTACAGTCAGCTCTCATTCTTAAGTAATCGTAAGCACCTGATTATCTTCTAAGGAACAAAGTTTACTTTGGCAGATGGTAATTTTCTTGGATGTACTGGAGAATGGCTTGTAGTTAGCTGTTCCTTTCTGCCAGAAACAACTAATCTGAGTAGGGTAAACTCTCTCATGAAGAGGACATGCGAAAACTTGGGAAAACAGCTTTTTTTTTTTTTTTTTTAAATCACTTTAACACTTATCGGGGTCATTGTTTAATACATGGACTTGTTGCTTCCTATCATTTTTATGAAGAACTTGAAAGCATTTAGTCGCAGCTGTCCATGTGGGTTAAGTTATTCGAATTTCCTTATTGATAGGCCATGCTGGGAGAAGAAAATATGTGGGCAGTGGGGTAGGCTACGTGACATGACAGTTTTCTTCCCAGCAAACATGATTCTTTACAGGTAGCAATTCAGACACATGAGCATGTCAAACTCTCTTAGTTCCAGTTATATGTGATTAGGTGTCATAGTGAAAACATTTGAGTAGTGTGACACTGCAATTCTGTGTATTAAGAAAGAGTTGTAGAGAAAGTGCAGTATTAATACTTACAGAGTTAAAAACTTCAGTCTTCTACTTGATAGCATACGTGTATCTTGACAGTGATGCTTTTTTTGCTACTAGGTTTAAAAGTTGAAATGTTGGTGATAAAACCTGATCTGTGCCTGTGGAACCATTTAGGTGCTTACAGTTTTAGTATGGTTTGGTGAAACTCAAACTGAAGTCTAGCATACCTTGTGTAACAGGATACATCCTTCAGTATTTAGATATCAGTATTTCAATATTGGCAACTTTTCCATCTCTTCAGAAATGGAAAGCCAGGCATCCCAGATAATGATACTTTACAAATTCGTATTGTTTTCATCTGCTTCCTAATCATGCATGTTCAGGGATCACCATTCTCTGCAACTGGGAATGCTGCTACTTTTTTGTTTTCGATGGAATCTGTGTTTTCCCTGTTACTACAGTTTTTCTATATAAAGGCTTTTAACTAAAACTTAAGCGCAGAGTACTTTATCTTCCTGTGTTTATTCTCCATCTCTGATTTCTCACACCTCTTTAAAATACTGCTCTTCTTGAAATTAAGTCCTATGATAACTGTGGATGTGAGTTAACCTGCAGAAAAACAGGAGGGCTGTGGGAAAGGGAGCTGGATGTGAGGAACTGGGGGTGAAACAGAAGGCTCTGAAGCAGCCTCCTTGCGTGTTAGTCATGTGAATGCAGCTTTTGCAGTAGATGCTATGGGTGTGAAAATGTTATCACATGCTCTTACTCTTTGAAGCTTGCTCTATTTTCATTAAAGGTGGTGTAAACTAGTTGTCTCCCCCTTGAGTGACCCTGTCTTATGGAAATGCTGTCTGCTGTGGCTGGGTAGCACCGCTGTTATTCAGTCCAGGTCTCCCACTAGGCGACTGGCTCAAGGGGTTCCTTCTGAGGAGCTCCTTACTGGCTTCCCAAGGGCAGCCAGTAGTGTGTGTGCTTTTCCTGTTTGTATTTGAATCTCGGCTTTTCTCTTCCAGGGTGCCATTTTCATCAGTGGTGTCGCAGGCTATCTTCTAGTCCAATTCCATCCCCTCTGTCATCTTTTCTGTGGTCCCAGAGTGCTCTAAGGGTTAATTCCTTTGCTGTACAGAGCTGATAAATCTGCTTACAGATTAAATGATACTGTTTACCGTTCTCTAACATATTTCTTTATCTAGCTAATTCTTGAAGTGGATTTTTTCATGGCTGAATCTAGTATTGCATTTTTGTCGTGCTATGCCAGGTAGCGCTTGACCTTGCAAATACTTCTCGCAGTCACTTACAAGATGCTTGTTTAGAGACAATACCTTAGGATTAAATGAATGCGGAATATTTGAGCAGTAACCAAATGGAATGAAAAATGGAAGTCGTATTTCATTCTGTGTGGCTACATTTTTCTTGCAAAGCTTGTCCTTGAAAACAAAACATATCAAATCTTAAATCAAAAGGTTTTTTTACCGGCATGCTGCGAATTGGAAATGTTGCAGACGGTTCCATCCAACATGCTTTCTTAAAGTTTTAGCTGGAAGGTGATAGTCAAGGTTGGAATGGAATAAATAACAGGCACTTGGCTTACTACATCATGGCTTTCACTTGTATTTAGACCATACTGGTTTATTCTTCAACAGCGGACTCTTGTGTGTCTGATGTGGCAGGAAGGTATTATGTTATTGTGGATAGCTGTATGGCTTGGACTGTGTCGTGTATTTCTTTTTGTCTTATTCTTTCAAACAGCAAGAACAGAACTCTTTTATTTTACAGTAATTTCAAGATTTTTTCCCATGCTCTAGCAGGATTTTCTGTCATGTATCGAGCAATGCAACAAATACTGTGTTTATAGCCGTTCTCCAAGTCAATAGTGGACTTGCTAAACAGAGAAAAGAAACCTGAATAACTGAATTTTAAGGGTCAATTCTTTAGCTTGTCACAAGCAGTAAGAAGCACCCACATCAGTCTTGCACTTGCTTTCTGCGCTGAAGTAATGACCACAAAATGCAATACTGCTATTTTTATCATTACTACTTTCTTCTGTTGTTGTAGAGATTGGTATTTGTTAAAATTTCACACTGAGATGGGGTAGTTTCTGTCCCACTCCTATGGTGTGGGTTGTTTTTGGTTTTTTTTTTAAGCTTCTGTTTTTTTGTTAGATTTCAGTGCTCTGATCTTCCACAAAGCTGATGCTAGTGTCATCAAAGTAAAATAAGAGTTGCTTTTACGTTTGTTTGTTGCAGACCTATGCATCTAGTAGGGTCTGGAATGGTTTCTCAAATGAGTTCAGCAGTAAGGGATGCCTGCAGAGAGGTTATATGAGTTAATCTGCCAGAAGAAATTCAATCCCCATATTTCATTTTAAGACCACTTTGTGTAGCAAAGTAGTTTAACCAGTAGCAGATTTTTGACTTGCTGATGGTTAATTTCATGCCCTACAAAGGGTCAGCACACTAATACAGAAGAACATGATTACCTCATCCTAGCTTCCCCCCCCCACACGCAGTGCAGGGATACCCCAGCGTTTGTTTTTGGTGAGCTGTTGTCAGATACCCTTTATCTGTTTGATTTGGAGATGGGTCCTCAAAAGAACTTCTTAAAAAGAAAGTTGTCTTTTTTTTTTTTTCCCACCATGAAGTTCAAAGGACAGAGTAGCCTTATAGGGTTTTAATTGGAAAGCTACTGCTTGACCCTGGTTGTCTAAACGTAGCGGGGGGGGAATTCTGACAAACTTGTAGTTTTGTAATCCTTATGCCTGTCTGAACCTTTGACCTTTTTACTTTATAACTAGAGCTTCATTGTCACCATTTGTCCCTGCAGGTCCTTTCAAAGAAAACTGCCTTGCAAGTGTCTGTTTCCACTTTGCTGCTGTGTTCTGTTAAGGAAGGGTATTAATTCATACCTGATACATTGGAAGGGCCAAGACTTTTGAACTTGCACAAGAGCTTGGGGAGGGGGAAATGAGCATAGCAGAAGCATGTCTTGCTGATGCAAATGAGTACAATGAAAACAGTCTTGGGAGATCAAGGGGAATGTGGTCTTGCTAGCAGCATTCAAGTGCAGATTATTAGTAAGATTAACACAGCTCACACAAAAAGTATTTTTATCACAGATTAGTTGCTTTGCAGAGTTTGTTGTAAGCTTTCAAGAGGATTTGTAAACTCAGGGTTACCTTTGCATTATTGTCATGAAAATAACACTCCCATCAGTGTCAACTATTGCTTGTTGACATCCTTGTGAAGATATGACAGTTCTTGTTTCTCCCATTCCAGGTGAGTGAACAAGTTTTATAGTTGTAGGGTGTATATATGGATGACAAATTTATGTGGAGGCCTCTTGCTGTTGAGTGCATATGCTGAAGGAAAAACTGTCCTCTGGAGGAAGGAGTGCCTTGTGTTCAGTGGATACTGTCCTGGGTCAGAGAGAAGTCACTGGAGAGTCTTGAGGACTTTTGGTGCCAGCTTGAAGTGAGAATAACATAATAATGAACCTTGTTCTGGTGACAAAATACTAACATACAACTCCCCTGTAATGCAATTCATATTCATGAGCCTTTATGCAGTCGTTGATGTTATGGGAAGTACTCATGGGCCAAGAGAGTTCAGCTAGCACTGATGCGAATGTTTTCTAAACACTATTAAACTTGCTGGGTTTATGGTGTTTGCAAATAGCTGACATAGCTTTGTATTAAAAATGCAAATAAATAAACTTTATTTCTGTAAAGGAAAACACTTTTCTCTTGAAATTGAAAGACTGTTTTTTTAAATTTGCTTTAAGGAATTTGACTGGTGCCTGATGCTTGTGTGACAAATTAAAGGAGTATTTTTATTGACATTTTAAAACAAAAGCCATTTTTTTAATTAAGGAGTTATGCATAAAAAAAGGCAGCTGGCATAAAAATGTTGCTCCTCTTAAAAAATCTCCCCTCTCCCCAGCCCCCCAAGTGCGGCGCTGCCTGCCGGCTGCCAGGGCGCACCAGAGGGCAGTGTTCCCTTGCCATGCGGCACCTTAACGGGAAGCGCGTAGGGGAACGGGTCAGCGCGGGTGGAGTGACCTTACTCTGAATTGAAGCAGAGTTAAGTAGGAGATTTGAAACACAACTGTGGCTTAATTTTTCCCATTCCTGAAGAAAATATCCTCTGTGGTTTTTGGGAAGACTAGTCTTATTTCATCTACTATTTGGATAGTGCTTTTCATACCTCAAGACAACACCCCATACGTCTTTATTGCTTACACATTATGTGAGATGCAAGTAACGCAGGTGAGACAGAACAACTGTGTTTCCTTTTTTAAATTTGCTTTAAGGAATTTGACTGGTGCCTGATGCTTGTGTGACAAATTAAAGGAGTATTTTTATTGACATTTTAAAACAAAAGCCATTTTTTTAATTAAGGAGTTATGCATAAAAAAAGGCAGCTGGCATAAAAATGTTGCTCCTCTTAAAAAATCTCCCCTCTCCCCAGCCCCCCAAGTGCGGCGCTGCCTGCCGGCTGCCAGGGCGCACCAGAGGGCAGTGTTCCCTTGCCATGCGGCACCTTAACGGGAAGCGCGTAGGGGAACGGGTCAGCGCGGGTGGAGTGACCTTACTCTGAATTGAAGCAGAGTTAAGTAGGAGATTTGAAACACAACTGTGGCTTAATTTTTCCCATTCCTGAAGAAAATATCCTCTGTGGTTTTTGGGAAGACTAGTCTTATTTCATCTACTATTTGGATAGTGCTTTTCATACCTCAAGACAACACCCCATACGTCTTTATTGCTTACACATTATGTGAGATGCAAGTAACGCAGGTGAGACAGAACAACTGTGTTTCCCTGGAGTTGCATGTTAGTGTTGTGACTCTTCACCTGCGTAGAAAGCACTGTTTTATTTTACACTTATGGAAAGTTTATCTAGTTTAACCTGTAAAGCAATTGGTGATGTGGGAACCATGGAATGTAGTGTACACAATTATTTTAATTCTTTCCCCGTAACCGAGCAAAGCAAGGTAGTTGTACTAGGTCTGTTTTGAACCAGCTCTGTGCTGTATAGGGTTTGTTGTGAGATTGAGCAGAATGAAACTTGGTTTTATGTGTGTTTACCAGAGTACTTTAAAATACTGGTCTTCATGTGAAACTTTTATCGATCTCCATCATAAACTTTTATTGGTTCTAACTTTTCCTTTATTATGGATTGCTTCTCATTTCTGTGTGTATTAATGGGGGGTTTTTTTGAGTGATGCGACATTGAGACTAGTCTACTTGGCTGCTATGACTTCTATTCTATGCTTTTTTGACTTGAAGCCGATTTCTCTATTAAAGTTACACGGGTTCAACAAGCTCCTAAACTACACATCAATTTTGAAGTAATATTGGAGAGCAAACCCTTTCCTTTTGTGGGTTGAAGAGTTTAAAAAGAGCAAGAGAGCCATTGTCTTCTGATCTCAAAAGTTACAGTGAATAATTGTACTCTCTTCCGCTTCTTGTTAGAATCTTCTCAGAAATGTACTGTTTCCTGTGTTCAGTTAAAAAATGCATTGCACATACGTTGTTCTGATTTATAATTGAATTCTCAGTCTTAAATGTAGATTGTAAACAGGAGTGGCTTTATTGAACTTTGTTTGAATGTTAAATTGTCTCTTGCTAATATAGGACAATTTTTCTACAAAGCTTTTGAGTGGTTGTGTTGCATACTTGCTTGTATGCAACAAAATTGTGCTAATTCACATTTCATTATTTGACACAAAAACTTGACAGCTTCTCAGGAAAACATAATAACCAAGTGCTGTAATGGTGTTGACTGAGTCTGTTTGATCATTCTTCCTATTGATTTAAAAACAGAATTTCTTTGTTCCATCATACTGTGTGCAAGCATTCATCAAATAACCACATGCCCTTTCATTTCACTTTTGCTTCATGTTTCTCCTTACTTGAAAATATTTTGCAAGCTCTTTGGGAGAGTAGTCAAGCTTTATTAATCCATTTTTAGATGTTTTTAAGTATCAGCTAATATAGTGAAGTCTTATAAATACCTGTATAAAACCTAGAACAATTTACTGTAAAATATGAAGCATGTTTACAGTTAAAATTACCCTTGTCAAAATAAATTTAAAGCACATTTTTCAAAGTAATATCTCTACTGATGATGGCTATGTTTGCTTGCTCAGTAGTCCAATTTAGCAATTCAGTGGTCTACTAATCCACAAACTGGCTTAATAAGGTTCTACTGTATTTGTTCTACAACTTCAACAG
Source organism: Egretta garzetta (assembly GCF_000687185.1). Taxonomy (NCBI): domain Eukaryota; kingdom Metazoa; phylum Chordata; class Aves; order Pelecaniformes; family Ardeidae; genus Egretta; species Egretta garzetta. The sequence continues at coordinate 1,951,738 of NW_009259719.1, forward strand.
AAGTTGTCTTCAACTAGCAGATGCTAGATATAAGTGGAATATGTTGCTTATATACAGAACCCACCAGTTTAGCTTGATGGAGCTACAAACTTAGCTTCCCTAATATGGCTCTCTGGTGGCTTTTTTTGTTTGTGCTGGGAGTAATAACATATGTTCTTGGATGATTGTTATGAAGTACTGTTTATCAAAACCCCCAGAAAAACAAAATGCAGATTGAAAAATCCAGGTTATAATTGTAAAGCAGACATGCAACAGATTTTCTAGCTAAGCGAGCAAACCAAACTCCCACATTGTTGTTGTTGAAGTCCGTTAAGTGGAATAAAAAGTTGTTTTTCTGTGTGGCAGCTAGTTGTTTTCTGTCTAGGAACCCTAAGGTTGCCTGGTAAGCTGAAGAGCAAGGACAGATGTTCTGCAGTGGTAATTTCCAGATGGATTTTTGAATGCATTGTGTTCTGTGGGTCACCGCTCATAACGGAGGAAAATTGAGTGAGAGCTCCAGCAAAGAAAGACTTGAACTGCTCGTACGATAGCTATGATCGCAAAGATACCATGCGTTCTGTGGGAAAATATTCTCTGTGCTATCTGTAAAATTCAGATTAAATAGCCATTCTGAAGTGCTTCCTTTTAAACTGTTTGCTTCCAAAAAACGTTGCAGGCTAAGTAAATACCAATAATTCTTATTTCCCATTTCCTTATCAGTTATTCTACCCAAATGTTCTTGCACAGCCTATCTAATCTCTTCAAGTGAACATGAAACAGTTAGCGTTGGCTTCCAATTTGAATTACGGTCTCTGTTTCAAACTTAAGCTGATTAATTCTACATTAGATTGTAATTATCAGCATTACCAGCACTAGTGGTGGTTGCGACCAGACAAACAAATATATATATATGTATGTTGAATGTAACAGCAGAATGAGTTGGTAAATAGTGGAAGAAAAGGAAGCAGAGTACAGAGGAGAGCTTAAACAGAAATGAAGGAACTGTATTCAGGAGCACCATGGGGGTAAAGGATGATGAGGGGGGAGTAAAAATCGAAGTTTGCATTTTGAGATTTATAGGAGAAGTTGACCTGAGTAAGAATCCAGGCCCCTCACCCCAGGTTGCAGAGGAGAGATGACTCATTTGGGCATACTGTTTTGTTTAAAAACTTATTTCTTTTACTTCATGCCACAGAAGGATCATGAAGGTTGTTATGTCCGCTGCAGATCTGCTTTTTCTACAGTGCCAGAAAAGTGAATTTAATGCAATCCTCTGTAGCACTTTTGTCTGCTGTGCCAGTTCTCCGTGTTTTGTTTTATTTGGGATGCAACATATGGTTGGCATATAGGAGTAGCTGGTACTCTCAGACCTCGGGGGCTCTTCTTAATTGTGGAACTTTGCCTTGATTTGTTCAGCAAAATTTCACCTGTCTTATTTCCATTAAATGTATTGTAGAGCAGGTAGGAATATTTTAGGGATGAGTCCTGTATATGTAAAGTTTGAAATGGTCTTTGAGAAACTGTTGGGTACGGAAAAGCTATAAAGTGTTTGAGAATTGTTGAAAGAAGTATCCAATTACATTAACCAGGATAGGCAAGGGGAAATATCTTTTGTCATAGATGTTTATTCATGCTTAAATCTACTTTTGTTATATTAAAGACTTCCCTTCCAGCAGTATTACTTTGGAGAAGAAAGTTTCCAAAGCATGTAAAAACTGCATTTCAGGGAAAGAAACAAAATTATTGTAGCTTTCTTTTTTAGGATCAAGAAGAGGGGGAGGGAAAAATGGTTTTCTTGTATTTGACTGTGCTGTTGGATGGAAGACAAAGCTCGGTCTCTCTTGCTGACTAATGTCATCATCGAGGCATTTTTTTCTCCCACAGAGCAATTTTGTCTCCATTGAGACCCCCACAGCCATTGGCAAGACCATGGCCTGAGATTAAATCTCATGCTTGGGTGAAATTCTAATGACTGTAATTGTTTCCTCTTTTTAAGTCTGTGGTCCCTTCATCAAAGAGTGGTGCGGAAATTATGCATTTATGTTGCAAAAAGGGAGGTCATGATTACCTGAACCTGTGGTTGACTTCGGGGGATTCTGTGTCGTGTTCTGGCAGTGGTTATCCACGCTGACATTCTAGTATGTGAAATGATTTAAAATGTGGCTTAGAGTATACATGTAAAGGAATAGTGGCATGCCTCAGTCCCCCCTGGGGTTTGTGCTGCTCTCGTTTGGCTGTCACCCACTGTCGGATGATTGCTACTGCTCAGTCGGGAGTGGTAGCAGCTCTTGTGTTTTGGTCATCTGTTGGAATAGGAGAGAAGGAAAAACAGTAAATGTGGGTCCAGGTAGGTTTCTTTGAATGATGAAGGGTAAGCTTCTAACCTAGTGCAGCCATGAAATAGTGCTGGGCTTGTGCCTCCCCCAGATTGCAGAGGGCTTAGGACATATCAGCAAGTGTTACGGGTTACCCTCACGCTTCAGTGTTTATTGAAGGTGTTCAGCATTTTGAGGGATTGCCCCAGTGTGGTAGTGCTGGTTGTGGAGGAACTGAACACAAGTATGTCTGAATGTGGATATGAAAAAAAATGACACGTGGCTTTACTGAGGTTGCTTGCCTGATCCTGCAAAACCGGAATATATGAGTGCATCAGTGTTGCTGTGTGATTGGAAAAATTCATAGAAGTATTTTGTGTTACTTGACTTCATTGTGCGGTTCTGTATGTACACAACTTTGGAACCATATTCTCCCTAATTTCTTTGAAGATTTATGAGAAAAATCGTGTACTGTGCATTAAGCACAAAACTTTTGGAGTTTCTACTCTAATTTATGAAGTATCCTTTAAAAATGTCAGAAGAACTGACAAAGAGCCATTTCATCACAGAATAAGTAAAATGGTTCAAATGGTACTTAAAATTAAGTGTCTAGGCTGCGTGTGGACTAAAGAAACCCCAAAGCATTGTCATTCTTAAAAGCACTCGGCATCAGAATCTTTCCCTGACCTCAGTGATATGATGAGTATCAGTTTAGAGTATTGAAAAGTACAGTAACAAAAAAAATCCCAAGTGTCAACAGTGCTGTTCACCTCAGGGACCAGCTTTGGGCATATAACACTGAAACTTTGGCTGCTCATTGGCAATATTATAACTTCAAATAATATGATAATATGCCTCATTTTTTAAAATCCCTTAAAGCCTGAAAAGCAAGTTTTTACACCAAAATTATATACATGTGTTTACGTAAAATAATAAAAAAAACCCTTAAATAATTGTTGATTAGTATTTATCCTTGTATATGGTACAATAACAGTACTGCTAAACATTGACAAGCCAGGCATCCCTAAGGAAGCTGTTTAAGGAAATCATTTTGTTCTCTCGGCTTGCTTGCTGTGTGATGGGGTTTCAGCCCATGGTAGGGGCTGATGTGTATTTCTTTCCCTGAGATGTCTTTTCACCTGAGTAACAACTGAGATCCTCCCTGTATTTCAAGTGCTGTGATGAAGTTGGGGTGGCTGGTGGTGTTTACCCGTGTGTTTGTAATTGAGCTCTCCCTTTACTCTCTCCAGTGTGTATTGTGATACCCAGCAATGCTAGCTTTATCTGCCCAAAATTGGTATTTAACTGGGATCTCCTGTGGGAAGAGATTCAGTTCTCTGTGATGCTTCATAGTGCATCTAGGGGCAATACAAAGAAATGTACATTTGATTAAATTGAACTGTACCAAACTTTGCATGGAGAAAATACTCTTTTGGTTAAGGGAAGGAAAGAGTTTTGAACTGAAGCTAAATTCTTTAATAAAATCCAAAAAAACAGTGGCTGAAAATCCAGTTTTTACAGGAAGTTCATTTCCAGATGTGTTTTCATTACTGAACTGTATTCACTAAAAAATTGCGTGTGGGTGGGTGTTTGAGTGTTTTTTCATTATGTGTCCCTAAATGTGTGTTCATTTTTTGTTTTGAAGCTTTATTTACTGTGTGAAATAGTTGATTATTCCAGTAAATAGCCAGCACGGCTTTTGTGGGTTTTAATGTTTTCTTTGTTGTAATTTAAAGCCAAGCAAATCAAATGTGAAGATAAACTTAACTTTTGTTTGTGTTTTTTAAATGCAAGCCTAGCTGTTGATTTGTTTTTCTCACCTTGCACCAAGAAACCAGTGAGTCCTTAACTTATTTTAAAGAACACTTTTTTTATTTTTTGGAAACACAGCAAACTGATGCAGTGGTAGAAAGTTATTTTGTTTACTGTACTACTTTTCCCTTTGAATTTTAAAGATTTTTGTCCCATTAAGAAAATGTTAGACTGTAGCTAGGAAGAATGTAGGCCACATATAAAGTGATGTCAGGTTTATGGATTTTGTGTGTTTGTGTGTGTAATTGAGTCAATTCTAGGTAAAAATAGAATTGACTAATGTGAACTTTAAATTAGTCAACAGTATTGTTTCAAAGCTTATGCATACCATTTTAAACCTTTTTGCAGTAACTTATGGGCTCATAAGAACAGTTGGAACAAAATCATTACAATCCTGTTTGAGGCTAAGCTGTCTAATATTTTTTTTTAGCAGCATATGATATTTCAGCAGCACTTTCACTTTGTATTGGAGAGCTAAGGGCTTCATAGCATCTCAAATGCAACTGTATTTATTGGATGCTGAAAACTTGCAGGACGCCAGGATGAAATCTTCAAAATGCACATGTTCTGGTGGTGGTGTTCTATTTGGAAGCTGTCATGCTTTCTGTGAAAGATTTGTGCTTTTCTCTCAGTCTAATTTCTCCTTTATGTACTGTTTGTTCAGAAGTGGAACAAATAAGTTCTGTGAATAAGAAATGTGCTTCTGCTAAGAGGATGCTAAAGTGGGGTCTGATATTCCCTAAAAAAAAAAAATTAATTTAGAGCTCAGAAGCATAGTACAGTATAGATGCAATAAAAGCAGCAAAGATCAGTTCAGCTCAACTCAAACAGCCCACTTATGAGAACTTGTCAAAAGAAGCAGAGTTGTGTGGTTAACAGTCATAACTGAAATACAGGATACTCGGGCACTACCTGATAGGTGGCAAACATGAGTTTGTGGTAGCTCAGCAAAATAGCCCATCAAGCCAGTCTCCCCAAATTAAACGGATTCTGGAAAATATGGTTTGCTAAATGGTAATGATCATTGCAAAATATTTTAAATGTCCGAGTTGCAGTCTCTCTACTTCTGTTAGCTCTGAGCAACCAGAAAAATTGAGCTTTAATCACCAAGGCTGTGTTCTTTCTTGGTGATTTCAGCATTTCATTAGGCAGTGATTAGTACTTTTCAATTATGCATTCGTTTATCTTAGTGATGCATTTACAGTTAGAGATAGTGTTGGGTTATTGAATTTGGCTGATGCCTAGCAATTTCAGCAGATTTTTTTTTTCCTTGCCACGTAAGAACATGCAAGAAAGCAGTAGGGAGGGGTTTATAGCCTTGGCATTGTTTTTAATGATAATCTTAGCTGATTTTTTTAAGAAAAGTGGGAAATATGTGTTGGGTTCCCCCCCTTAGAACTTCTAGAAGAAATTCTGTTCTGGAGTCCATCTCCAGGTTTCGCCTTTGTCTGCTGGACATCAGTGGTGCAGGGAATAGGTGGTATAGCAGGCTGATCTTGAACCTTGTAGTTGGAATGGATTTTTCTCTGTGTCCATAAGCTGTCAGTTCCACAAATGAATTAAAAGATCTTCTTCACTTTTGGGGGGGGAGGAAAAGAGGAGGGACAATACAGTGTGAAATGGGGTTGAATGTGAACTTCTTGATACTTATATGTTGTCCTTTCCTGTATTAGTAAGGGGGATGAGAAGAGAAAAGGATTTCAATACTGTTAAAAGCTGCCCTTGGTGGTTTTCTATCGTAACTGGATAAGGATTAAATTTAGGTGGGCACTGGTGGACTGTGAGGTAGAATGATTGTGGCAGGGAGTACTCTCCCTTGCTGATAACCCACTCTTGCTTCACTTTGTTTCGTGTTTTTTTGTTTATATGTTTTAAGTATTCAGTTTGTATGCTGTTCAATCTGGAAGCAAGCTTGAGTTCTAGTTTATTAACAGACCTGAAGTGAAATGGGCTCCAGTGCTGCTGCAGAGGGAATAGACTGTTGCAGCTTTCTCTTGGTACTGAACAGGTCAAAGCTTTCGTTTTGTTGGTAAAGCCGTTCCTAAAACTTGTATACATCCCTTGTATACTCTTGGATGTTGTGACTTAATTTTCCTTGGACCACGGTGACTACAAATGAGCAAAGTAAAAAAAAAAAAAAAAAAAAAAAAAAAAAAAAAAAAAAAATCCCTTGTGATGTCTCAAGTCTCCCCCCTGGTCCCCAATATGTACGTTGCTTAACAAGGCACTCTAGAGGTAAAAGTCATGTAAATGGATGCTAGTATTACTTCATTGAGGGATGAAAAAAATTAAATACCCATTTATATGATTTTTATCTATTTTTTCTACTTCCGTGTGGACCAGTCATTAAAGACTATTTCATTTTCTGTACCTACATTACTTACCTTTTTTCCTTTTCATAGGCTTTATATCGATGTTATATTTTTACAAAATGGCAAGATAATTTTTTCCTCAAAAGCAGATTAACGGTGACATTTTAAACATAATTAATAAAAAAGAATTTATTGGAAGTACTTTAAGGAGCTCTTCTAACAAAATTTAATTTAAGTCTATAGTAAATTGTCAGTAAGAATATACTTAATAAAGTTCCTTTGTATTTCTCTTCCGTTATTATATGGTTCTTCAGCAGTTGTCTCCATCGTTTGATGTGAAGACTGAAGTGGCTAGATAACAAATGAAGCATATTTACTTAAGTACATTTGAAATTAAATTCTCATTCTGAGTTTTCTATCTCTTGTTCTGTAATTCTAGTTCTTACTGTCAGAAAGTTTAATTTAGAATTTATTGTTCTCTCCTAGCCTAGAAGATGCAAATGGGAAACAAGACCTAACAAAATGTGAAAAGTAATAGTTAGGAATATTAAAAAAAACCTCGTACGAGGCAGAAGCATCGAAGAGCAGGATTCTATGAAGAGGGAAGCATGTAATATTTAGATTTTCTTTGATATACTTTTGATACTGTTTTGTATTCTTGCCTAGGAATTTCTTCTCTTGGTCATCTGAGAAATTGTATCACGGAGGTCAGATGAGCAAGTGCAGGTGATTTTGCTGGACTTCTGGGCACTTCATTTCTAGAATCCCATCCAAGCTAGATAGTGATAGCGCTGCCTGTAGTTGCTGCTCTTTGAATATGTGCTGTGACGAGTGGTCTTTCGAAATGTGCTGGTTACGTTGTTCTCTTTTTAAACCGTGAAGTGCAGATTTACAGGTACAGTATACTCTGGAGTAGAAGCATTATTGCTTTGCGCTCCATATAATTTTCTTGTTTATCTAGGATTCTTTGTGTATTTCCACTGAATAACGAGCAGTGCCAGCATTCCTCAGAGCTGGTCACATGAGCCTGGCAGAGCAATGTGTATTCTGAGCATACTTCATTTTCTGTAGGCGTGCTTCCCACTTGCCTGGGGATGTTGTCAGCCTTTGCTTTAGCTTGAAACTTTAGATTCGGGAGAGAAGTGGTTCTTAATTATAAAATAAACCATAGGCGGGTAAGTGTGGGATGCAGAGCTGGGAGACCTGTTGTGCTTTTTCTTCTGATGACCCTTCTTGGTCACAGAAGCATAGCTCTGGCCTTGACAAAGGTTTTGATCTTGAGTGATGTTTTACTTGACCAACAGATGTTACTGCTCACAAACATGGCTTACACAAACTGCCATTACTACTGGTAGAATGCCTGTACCTTTGAGTCAACACTTGTATTTTGCTCGGCTGTTTATTTATCCTAGGGAAAATGCTGGAGGACTTGCTCTGAGTTATTCTGAAATCTCTATAATAATCTAAGCATGTTCTGTTTTATATAGTATTTGAGCTGTGCTATGAAATTACCGTGCAGGGTTGTGTTGAACAACTTCACCTTTTGAGATTCTTCAAAATACCTAACAGAGAAGTTTTTTTTCTTTAAATATGAGGGGTTATAAAAGGACTGGGTGGCTTCTATGGTTCACATCACAAGATTGCTTCAAGTTTTCTACTTAGAAAAGCATCAATAAAATAACCTGGCTGTGTCCAATATTAAAATGTTTTCATTATTCTAGGGAGCAACAGGTCTAAGCTTAGTGTGGGAGCTTTGTAAAGCTGGAGCATTGCTTTGTGTCTGTCTATGAAGTGCCATGCGCGCTTGTGGCTCTGTAGAAGTAACAGTTTGGAGTCCAACTGGGCGGTCTGCATCCATGCAGCCTTGTAGGAATGAACTCTGTAAGGGGGCTTGCAGGATTAAGGTCCAAACCAGTACAAACTCAGTTTGGGTCTGTAATTTGCTCCTTAGTTGGCTGCAAAACTTCATTCACACAAGTATCTTTTTTTTTTTTTTTTAAAAGGAGAAATAATTCAAAGCATTTTAAATATTTTTTTAAAAACTAATAATCTTCCAGTGAAATTTGGAATATTTTTTATGGCACTTATTCTGTTGTCAAATTGTTTAAAAAGTTATCCTTTTATAAATCATGACTCCTTAGCTTTTTCACCTTCCCTCTATTAGTACTGTTGCAAACATTTACTCAAGCATTGCTACTCTTATCTCTATGTGGTTATAGATCATTAAATTCCAGCTCCTCTTAACACGGCATAAATTCTAATCTTGGCAACTATTATGTCTGGCTTTATTTAGCAATTAAACCCTGCACTGCTTTCCTACTTTACAGTGAGCATCACTTCTTACATTCCAGTGGACTTATATTAATTATATGGGGAAAGTATTAATGTGAAACACAAATAGCACACAACCTGCAATATTAGGAGTGCTTTGTAGCATTGGCAATTTAGATAGCATATCTAGCATGATATAGTTTGTTTTGTCCTGGAGTACTGGGATGCGAGATTTACATGACTGTTGATGCCTTGGGACCACTCTAAAATGAGGTGTGTATCTTGTGCAATCCTAGTCGGCAAAAATTTAAATAAAAATAAATACACTGTCGAGAGCCCTTCTGTTGGCCTAGAAGGAAGTATGAAATAGTACCATGTGCTCGATAACGGCTTCCTCAGAGAAGATTCTCTGGCACAATGTGATGTGACTTTGTGGAATGACAAACTATGCAGAATACTTGTTATTGTCATGATTTGATATTGAATTGTTAGGCGGGGCCTGGTGTCTGCCATGGACTGAAGGCCAGAGAACTGAATACAAAATAAATCTCTTTTTGGAATTCGAGTGGCAAGTCAAAATTATCTTTTAAAACTAACAGAAGTTACAGCCTTTGTGAATGTCGAAAGCTTCATTAAAGTGAACTGAGAATAAACTAATAGATCGTTGCTTTGAGTTTGGTTTCAAGTGATAAGTTTGCAATGGTTTTGTACATAAAAACTTTCCTTGGTGGTGCAGTATTAACTCTTAAAACCTTAGCAAGAACAATTTAATGTCAACATTAACTCTTCAATACTCATTTGAAATTTGTAAGTTAACAAATTACCTGATATTCAGCATTGTAGCAAGGCAGGTTAACTGGATGCTAGCTAGACTGTGTCCAGATTCTTCCAAAATATTGCTGTTCACTTTGGCTCTGATTATCTGTGTACAGTGCAGAGAATGGAAGTATCCTATTTCTTAGAGCCAGCATCCTTAATTTGATTGTTTGGGACTGATTTGTTTTAGAGATTTTTCTTTCCGTGTGCCGTACTGCTATAGATGTGTAGTAATGCAGGTGCTTGAAATAAAACTTGGCATAAAAACTGAGATTGTTTGCAGGGTGTCTGTCATAAGGATAGCCTTACTTTTTTTTTATCTAATTTTTTTTTTTTTTGTCCTTGATCCCCACACTGCTGTTCTTGTAAGGGTTATAATTCTTGTTGGCTTTTGGAGATGGTGAGGGTTTGGAAGCTAGAGTGTTGGTGTTAGAAGTCTTGTAGAATTGTGTATTATGAAGTTGAATGAATTTCCCAGTTTCCATATGGGTAGAGTTATATGTTGAAGTATATGACACAAGGAGTAATATAATTGTTCTACCTTTATTTTTCCATTTGTTACATGCTGCTGCGGGAATGGCAGCACACCGGTTTTCTGTATTACTGTCACAAGATTGAGAAACTTGCATCAAAATTGGGGTTCACCGTGCTCCAAAATACAGAAGACTGAAGGCTAAATGTAATATAGTCCTGGTAACTTGGGGTAGTCTTCTTTCTCTTTAGTCATTCTAGGTTGAACTGCTTGACAGAGAAGCAAAGCTATAGTTGAATGTATGAGAGAGAAATGTGTAGATTTAAATTGAATAGGCGTGTTTATTACTGTTAGTTGTAGTGGGCCTCTCCTTTGTTCCTTGTGTTCTCCCTCCATTTGATTCTTAATTGTAGTGAGATTTGTCCTTCCTTGATTGACATAATTTTCAAACTTTATCCATAGCATTCTGTCAATGCAGGTGATGACCAAGGGTTATTTAGCTCTACAGCCTTGATGTCATTCTGCAGCTGGGCATCACGTTCATCTATGGGGCAAGCTGTTGTGGCTCCTGGTCAAAGCTGGGCTTCCCTTCCAGAAGAGCTTCTTGACCCTTTGTACTTTGTACCGTATCCGCCTCGCAGTCGGACTCTGGAGCCCTTGTCTGGAATGCGTGTCTAATGTGTTCCACTCGGATCCTCAGTTCCATTCCATAATGTTAGCTTTAATTGGCTGTTTTTAAACTTTCATGTACAATTTGGATGTACATGGTAAATTACCACCCCTTTTCCTAAGAGCAAGCAACTAGAATCCAGACTATGCTTTCCCTTGCTGCCTTTTACTATTGCCCTTGAGCTCTTTTAGAGACAGCACTGGTGGGTAGTGTTTCTGTCAGAGGACAGACCTTTTTTTTTACTAGCATTTTTTTCCTCTAATATCTCAAAGACTGTACTTTTTAAACATTGCATTGTATTTCTGGACTGACTTCTGTGTTTGAAAGTTTAAAGAGAATTAATACTTGTCCAAAGAAGTATTTCCAATTTAATAACTGTTGCCTAACTCTTAGTGTGGCTAGATATCCAGTATGTCCTCAAAGTGATTTTTTTTTAATTTTTTTTTTTAATATACATATATTTTAATTTGCTTGTTTGGGCATACCAGAACTTCAGGACAGAATCAGTTGTATAACCAAGGTTTCTCTTTGCTATGTAACAATACCTTTGTATGTGCTTCTGAAGTGTCAAAATTTATAGCATTGGTGCAGAATGATAGGCTCTGCTACTATATGGATTTCATCTAGGCTTAAGAACTTGATCGGAGCATCAGCAGAAGCTATTTTTGAGAAAGAGGGGTAGTTTATTACACAAGGAAAAAAGTTGGCAGTGCTGCATACAAAACAAACTCTGCAGTTCAAGCTCAAAACAGTGATGAGTCTCTTGTTCGTACTTGGTATGAATAAAGTAAAACAAAGCCTGCCTTTATCCTCCGTAACAGGCTTCTGAGCTCATGTTTCGGCTTTTCCTTTCCCCTCCCTTTCTGACATGGACTGTCTTTTTTTTTTTTTTTTTCTTTGCTAAACAGACAGTAACTCTCCACAATATTTTTAATCTCAACAAGATGTCCAGTGGCTGATGATGCAAAAGTGTTGCATCAACAAAGAGGGGATGATAGTCGGAGCATTCAGAGTCTGACATTTTTGGCCAAGGAGCTGTGTATTGTGGCCACTGATTCCTCCCTGCACAGCACGCTTGCTTCGGGCAGGAGACTACGTTTCATTGACTCCTGTTGTGTGCCTCCCTGCTCCTTATTTTAGGCTTCCCCAAGAAGTTACGTCTGGGAGTCTCATGGTTTTAGATGAAAGAACCTGTTGTCTTGTTGAATTATCTCCTTTCTGTCTATATTTAAAGCAAAGCTGGCAGGTTAAAAAAAAAAAAAGGTACAGTGAAACAAAAGCTCTGTTATAGCAACATCTCAGGCTATATTAGAATAAAACTGAAAGAATGATCTAATGTGTTTTTATTTTTGTGTTTGTTTGGACTGCTTGTTTACCTGTAGTTCATTGGCACTTGGCAGTGGAACTGGACTCATTGTATTCAACTTTAGATGGGTTCCAGGGCACTGGTGGAATCTAACCTACAAAAACCTATTCACTAAAATAAATCATAAGTATTTCCCCTTTTTAGATTAAAAATTGTCTGTATACAAAGTGTATATTATGGAATTTAAAAATTATATACATGTGTAATCATGGTATTGAGTAGCCATAGCATCTTGTACTTAGATTGAGAGAAAAATTGTTTTTAAAACCTAAACCAAATATTTTTGATTTTTTTAATACTCTAGTGCAACGTTTTAAGCTAATGACTTTTTAAGTGACTGAAGTGAATGCAACTTGCAAACCTTTTTGTTCACTAAAAGTATAGCTGATACTTCTTAAAACGGACTTAAGAACTTCTTCATGACAGCTAAACTTTTTGAATCCATGTAAAAATCTGCTTAGCTTACATAATTTACCCTTGCAGCACTAGTTTTATTGTGCAAATAAACTAGCAGAAATTGATTTATAACGTAGTTGTTTCATAGACGTGCCTGTTTGTTATATATGACTGTTACTGTTGTAGTCTGTATTCCTTCACAACATAAAGCCTTCAGACATCTCTTCAGTCGTGTCTCTTAGGCTGTTACAATCAGGCACTTCTTCTGGTCATGAAGTTTTTCCCCAGCTTAATAAAAGCAAGGTGGGATAATTTGTTGATTTCTACCTGAATACATCATTAACCATTACAAGAGAGGAAATTGGGGCATGGGTTTGGTGTCTTTTTTTTCTTCCCCACCCATTTTGTAAATCTTATTTTTGATGCAAAGGCAGTTCTGTCGCCAGCCAGTCCAGCATGCGTAGACTCTCCCCCCTGCCATAAAACAATGAGCACATTCAGGCACAACTCGTGTTTTCAGTTATTAAAAAACGGAGCCGTCTGTCTCTGCCTGTGACTTTAATCTTTAAGCCTTTATTCCCTGTACCCCACCCCCTCTTTCTTTCCCCAACCTTTTGTTTGTGAAGTGCAGAGCTACAGGATATGTGGGCCTGGAGTTTCTGAATGTATTGTACATTCCCCTGGCAATTACAGATGTTTATAACCCTGACTGATGTTATTTCAGTGTTGTGGAGGGTGAAGAGAAAATTAAAGAATGCTTTTTTCTTTGCCTCTAGCAGTCTTTAATTTTTTTGAGGGGGGGCGGGAAGAAAAATGTAAACTCTTAATTTCTTTTCTTTAAAAAAAAAAAAACCAAAAAAACCTTGTTCAGCATCCTTAGATGGAACATATGAGAGCGCTGTGCATGAATCTTCCCCCAGCCCAGCGTAACTCTTCTGCTGGGACAGTGTGTTGTGTGCGGTGTTGTAAAAAGCATGATAGTACTGGATTCTGGTACAAAACAAGCTCCTTGGAGTGGGGCCCGTGACCTTTGGATACTTCATTTCAAAGACAGAGACAAGGTAGCTTAGGGCTTGAAATGCTTTTAGAGTAGAATCATATTAATTTATTTCCAGCTTTACATGGAAACTGCGTTTTCTTTTTTGTAGAATAATGATTTAGTCTGAATTGGAGATTTACTTTTGGACTGGCGACTTGCAGAATTATTCAAGATAACTTATTTTGGTTACTCAGAAATATGCTCTTGATCTGTACAAGGTTTAAAATCAATTTCTTATTGGTGTTTCTTGAGCTATCTAAAGCTGCAGGTGCACTGTAAGATTAATGTCCTTGAATTGACAGAGGTGGAGAGAAGAGAATCTAGTCACAAGTCTCTGATCAAGTTGTTAATTTGTATGGTTTTTGGGGATCCCTGTGCATTTAGTGATCTTCAGGGTAATAGGCCTAACGTGTTGAATTTAAGTAGAGAAAAGTTTAATGGAGTCATGAATTTCAGGGTGGTTCAGCATTATCTCTAAGGTACAACTTTCATACCCGTACCCATTTCCCGACTGCATGCAAGCTGCTGTTTATAGGTTGAGCAAGTTTGGAGCTGTGTCTCGTAAATGTATGTTCAGGTCTGTCTAGCTATACCTGGTGTGACAGTAGTCCTTGTTTCTTAGGACTGCTGCATGAAACTCTTTGTTAGACTGATCTTTTAAAGATATGGCAGAAGAATGAACAAGAATTCAGTGAGATATTTGACTAGGCAGGACTTTCAGAAGTGACCACAAAAGCAAAAAATTTTACTGTCATTTAATATTAAACTGAGTAAACTATGCTTAAAGAAATTCTAACAGATGTTCTGAGATGTTTGTAATTCAGTAATTCTCCTAAGCACCCAGCGGGAGGCAATAGATGCTCTGTAGTAACAATTCTTCAGCCTTTTGGGAAGAAAAAACCTAACTAGTTGGTCATTAAGCATAGTACATTATTTTTATCCTGAGATAATCAAGTACTTGAATTGTGTATTACTTGTGTAAGGATTTCAGAAATGTGCTATTTCTTTGTATATTGCAACACAGGCGTGGATGTGATTGAATCCTAGATATGCTAACGTAATGATATCATCTTGTAAGAATTTTAAAAGAACTTGAAAAGTTGTGGAGCTGAGTGTGAAGTAGCACTGATATGGAATAGAATTTAAAGAAACTCTGTAGTTACTGTTCAGATATCTGGGTATTTTTCCCCCTCCCTGAGTCCAGTATTTAATAGTATATTAAAATACATACAGAAATATGAACACATTGGTTAGGAAACATTTCAGTCAGTTGTGCTGTTCTTGGAAACCAGTGTTAAGTATTCTGAAAAGCTAATACAGAAGCTCACTGCCTGGAGCAGCTGTTTGAAGGAAAATGTGTGCATGTACTGTTTGCCTGTTTCATTACTTTCCCTGAAGCAACCTTCGAAACTATGGTCAAGTTATTCCAGGCATCTTTAACATACTACTTTTCTCTTTCTAGTACAGCCTAGTTTTATATGACTGTTGTAATTCATAACAATAGGCATACAGGTATATCCTACTGTAGGCTGAAGCCTCAGGATCCTGTAGTATCAGGGAGGTAGCGGGAATTTCCATGACTGTAGGTACTGCAGAGGCTTTCGTTCACTATTTGTCTCCACACTCCAGTGTTTATCACCGGTGGAGAAACCTCAGGTGCAACATTCCTGAAGCTGGGAATGGTTTGTCTGTTTCTGTCCTGTATGAGCTGAGTCTTTAGAGATGGAGCAGAAGACTCCAGATGTGTGGAAGTCTGGCAGAACTGGGGATGGGCTCGTGTCCTCATTGATGCAGGTTCAGTGCCTTCATAGTTCTTCCAGATGCTTGATTGCTTTTATACTGCTTAGCCACTATTTTCTCTTTCGGGTCTTGGAAATAGTTTCAAAGATGATGTCTTGTCTGTATTCTTTGAGAGATGGAGTGGAGTGGGCAGAATAGTCCTACTATGTAGTCATATTTTTTGCAACATATTTAGCATTATAATATGCTAATATATTTACCTTTTTTCTTTGTAACTTGGTGGGACATCTCGTAGAGACCAAATATAAAGCTGATACGAGTCAAGACTATAAAAAGAGTATTTTTTTATCTTGTTTCTTCTGACCTGTTTGCTTTTGAGTGTTTACTGTAAAGACTTTATGGACCTTCAGGGACCATTTATGGTCACTGTGTAAGGCTCAGTGTAATGTTACATTATATTTAATTTTTTAGAGCAGTGCAAAAACACATGTGGCCTTGATGCCAAAGCAAAATACCTCTGCATAAGACGTTTGAAACTTGAACTACTTGCTCATCAGGCCATAGGAAGGCTTACTAGGACCTTGAGCACACAATATTGTTTGAGGAGATCAAAGTGGGGTTTTACAAGTTTCCATTTTTTATTTTGCACCTTTCTTTTTCCTGAAGCATGTACATAGTGTTGATTTACTGTACAGCTTATTGCCACATTGTTTCAGAAACCTTGTTTTGTGAACTCAGCAGCTCTAGACAGAAGGAACAGGGCGCATTGTTGCAAAACTCTTAAGTTTGAGTCTGGTGTGAATCAGTGGAACTACAGGTGCCATTTTCGTATGTCACTTAGGAACCCAGAAATTTGACATGACTTTTTCTTGTTGAGATGTTTTATAGTCTGGATGCCAAATTATGAAACTGAACCTTTTTGTGCTAGGTGTAATACAGGCGTGTAGTGCAAAAAAACAGGTTACAACCCAAATGGTAACAACCCCAATTGTTCTGTGCTTTGTTTTGCTTTCAAGTGTATGAAAGAACCGCTTTTCCTACTATATGCCATGGATTGTACTCCAAAGATGATGAGCTGTATAATGATGTTCAGTCTAAAATGTTAGGTAACTTCCACTCTGGTTTTGTGCAGTATCCTAAATATTTAACTTTCCACCTTTACTGGTATCTGCATTTGCATATACGTATGTATGAATGACACTTTAAAAAGTTAATGTTTGCTAACTAATTCACAATTTATGCACTTTCAACTTCAAGCCAAGAAAGAAATTAATGCAGCTGAAATACCATTGTGTTGTGTAATTCAGCAAATGCTAACTTTTTTTGTAACAGTCATCTGTGTCTACTCAAATGATTGTTGCTTTTTCAAGATATGTAGGCGTCTTAAAACCCTACCACAGTTAATGTTTTCAGCTTTAAAATAAGTAGAGGTCTCTCTTGGACTCTGTCCAGTTTGTGCCTTGTCAGTAGATAAAATCGGATCTAGTAATAGGTACTATTACAGAAGAGGACTTTGCTACGTATGGAAGAAGGATGATGTCTTGTCTCATATGGCGCTTTACCTCAATTTTTACACTTGCCACGTATTATATGGCATTTCTTGTTACGAGGCAAGGATTGCTTATTTTTTATGCTTATATATTTATTATATTATGTCCTGTGCAACATGCTCTAGGTGAACCTACTTTAGCAGGAGAGTTGGACTGGATGATCTTCCTTCCACCCCTTGCCATTCTGTGATTTTCCTGTAGACAATGAGGGGAGAGCATTCTCACTTCTGATTTTCTGGTTTTGGGAAATACTCGAAGAACAGGAATTGAAATGCTAGACCCTAGTAGTTACTAATCTAATCTGCTACATTTTCTTTGGAAACGGTCAAAGTGAATGTTTCAGAGGGTCAAAGATAGAATTAAGTGTCCCTTGCTTTAAGTTTCCTCCTAATGCCTCTTACATAGAATCATAGAGTCGTAGAATTGTCTAGGTTGGACAAGACCTTTAAGATAATAAAGTCCAACCTTTAACCTAACCCTGCTATCTTGAGTGTGCTCACGAGGCACATGGAGGACAATCAGGGGATCAGGCCCAGCCAACATGGGTTCATGAAAGGCAGGTCTTGCCTAACCAACCTGATTTCCTTCTAGGACCAGGTAACCCACCTGGTAGATGAGGGAAAGGCTGTGGATGTTGTATACCTGGACTTCAGCAAAGCCTTTGACACAGCCTCCCATAGCATTCTCCTGGAGAAGCTGGCCATTCATGGCCTAGATGTACTCTTCGCTGGGTTAAAAACTGGCTGGATGGCCGAGCCCAGAGAGTTGTGGTGAATGGAGCTAAATCTAGTTGGCGGCCGGTCACATGTTATGAACAATGAAACTTCATCAGCTGGATGTAGCTTAAAAAATATTAAATTAAAATACAGATTTGCTATTTATGCAATTGTCTGAAGCCAACTGGTATCCAGCAGCACGGAGTTTGAGGTGCTTGTGCTTTTTACCATTATATAATTGATTGTGCTCTTTTACTAGAGGTGTTTTATTTCCCTTCTCTTGCTTAGCTTCACATACTTTTGTCATTTGTCATTAACATGGATTTTTCTTTGTAAATGAAGTTGTATGTGAAGAACATAACTGCATTTGTCTTGTTTCCTTTTTCTGGAGCCACTTTATCTTTCAGGTTCCTTTTCTGGAAAGTGATTAGATCTAAATGCAGTATTTTATTTCAATATTACATCGCATACACAGTATAACACTTTACTTTTTTCACTACTTCTACTTACTACAGAAAACAACTTTGGATTGAACGGCATGTAATGACTATGTCTTTTTGCCATTTTCTAAAGTAATAGCAGTAGTTTTGTGTAAATACATGTGCACTTAATGAGTTTCTTCCAACACTTCCTAACAATACACTGACCATTTATTCAGCTTTAAGTTTCGTGAACAACTTAGCCTGCAGCAGTGTCCTGTCCCTAGAAACAGGAGGCTTGCTTTGCTCTTTCCTTTTTTCCCCTTTGCAGCTCCTGGCTGTTTGGTCTTGCTGCCTTCCTTGTGCCAATGCTGGCTCTCCCTGGAGCCCTACATCAGCTGGGTCACCTTGCTAATCCAGAGGAGAGCGGGCTGGTCTGAGCTTCAACTTCTGCCTTTCATCACACCCTCAGTGAGCCAGGAGACACTTGAATAAGCACAGTGTTGGGGAAGCATAGATGGGAGCAGGGACTTCCCAGCTCGCAGGACTGCAGCCTCCATCACCAGGGTGTGCCACCTTTTCAGGATGCTCTGCTGTGATGACTGCTTCTAGGCAGCTGACTATATACAAATAGCTATGTAGATTAATGTAAAAACAAAGTAAAGCATGTGATTGCCCTGGCTTGAAACTACATGGATAGAAATGCCTTTTGACTTGTGTGTTTTATCTTTACAATGGAAGTGAAGGGAAAAAAATCTGCACTCACGCTTCTAAAAGTATGCTTAAAGTGAAATGGAGCCTTTCCTTGTCTGTAGAAGCGTGTATCCTTAGCCGTGGCTGTTACTTGTGCTGCTCTCGCTTAGGCGCAGGCTGAGTGGTTAGGTGTACTTGGCTTCTGTTTGTGCTGGGGAGAGGGGAGGAAAAGTTTAGGAAACTTACTCTGTTACCTAAACTAAGAAGATTCACAGCAATCTCTTTTTGGTAGTGATTTGTATTTGAGAGCCTTCAGAGGAATGATTCTGGTTTATTGTGTGTATTTTTTACAAAGCTACATATAACTTTAATATGTGTATGACCAATGAGTCAGGTTGTACTGAGGTCTTCCTGTACTTGCTGCTTTCTGGAATGGTCTCTCTTCTATAGTGGTGGAAACTGCAGAAGTGTTCAGACACTTCTCAGACTGGTGCTTTTGGTCTCACTCAGCCAAAGAAGAGTAAAGACCTTGGAATACTTCTCTGTAACTATTGCTGCTGACTGAGCAGTGCAGGCTCTTGCTGTTCTCCAGATAAGTAAATCAGGGAGCCATGGGAAAATAATACATTGAGAGATGTCAAGTCAACAGCTCGATGCTAAATTTTTCTCTGTGTCGAGGGGTCAAGTGTGTCCCTCTTTGTTTCTTTCACGTTTTCAGAGTACCCTACCTCAACTCTTAGGCCTCCTGTGCTTGCTTCCTTGTGGGTTGGAATGCACTGCAGCTCCTGACCCAGAAGTCTGACAGTTCAGATGTGTTTCAGAGAGTATCACCAGAAGCACGCAGAGAGAAAGCTTATTCAAAGTATTATTTAATTTGTAGTAAGAATAAAAAAACTTGAAAAGGGGAAAAATGAACTTTAAAATAACTGGTCTATAAGCATAGTTGCTCTGCTTGAGGCTTACCTTTCCATAATAATGAACTACTTCATCTCCAGGTGTCCCTAGAAAATGCATAAGGGCAAGTCTCTTGTTCTACACTCTTATGTGTGTTTGTAGTTTTGGGTTTTTTGGATGTGTTTTTTCAGTGGTTTCCCTCTTATAGCACTGTCTTCTCGTAAAATAGTTCAGGTTTAAGGGACCTTTGGAGGTCATCTGGTTCCAACCCCTAAAGGTGGGCCAGCCACCTCTAAGAAGGCAAATTTTAAGCTAGATCAAGTTTCCCAAGATCACTTAGGGCTTCATGGATGGCCTGTGTACCACGCATCTCCAAAGAGGCTAAAGGCAACACAGGACTCCTTACATTCTGTGAAGTCTTGCAAAGGACTTCTGGATGACCTTCTCTGTTCCTGTGTTCTAATCCCTTTTTTGAGGGAGTTTTTACTTTCAGGTTTGTTGTAGGTGGGTTCCCCCCCCCATAAAAGTAGTCTTTTTAATATAGGCTTATTCATATGCACAATATTGCAATAGCTGGATCAGCATATAATAATAAATTAAGGGAAGATACGCCTCAGTTTTTCTTATCCGTAACCTTCATTGAAGGCCTTATCAGCTCTGCTCGTGCTACTTCAGCATGGCCAATCAAGCTTATTGATGTACTGTAATCATTATAGGTATTTCCTCCCTCTGAAGAACACAGACTTGTTTCTGACATGGAACATATTTAAGCACAAAACATCCTTGGATGACTTGACAAAGGAGAAGGTGGAGGCCCTTGTTGCCTTCAGGGCAATCTTGCGCGCTGGTTCATCTGGGAGATGAAGTATGAAGTATGTTCCAAGTGGATTCTTGTGTGATATTTCTTACAAAATAATCCTTGTATTTTTCTTATTTATAGTAAGAGATTAGCGATTATTTCTTTCCATCGCTTACTATTTGTAGTTGAGATGAACTCAGAATTATGAATAAATAACTGTAAAAGATGGGTTATTTGACATACAAGAAACCAACTTCTTAAAAGTATGCTGTTACGATCATCCTGTTCTCTTTGTAGCTCTCAGTTTAGGAAAGACTGTAGTCCCGGTTTTCATTTAAAGGGAATTTGTGCAACCAGTGGTTTCTTTATTGTGTAATGTGTATAATTCTAAACTTTACTGTGCATTGAGAAAGACGTTTTGTGGCTTGCTAGTCTGACCCTTGCTATCGGAGGTATTCCAAGCTATTCAGAGTTTGAAGCTGCGTAGCTCCATGTTTGCCCTTACAGCTGCTGAAACGGTTGGGAACAGCGTGCCTGGGAAATGGTGGTGGGACACTTGAACTCCAGAAGTTCCTGTTCTTTTTCAAAGTGTTTCCAAACTAAAGTTGTGGTATCAGTTTTGATCCATGATTTGCATTGCTTTACAGAGGGTTTCTTCATGTGTAATTCATGTGCTCCAGTTGTGTGCACGTCTAAATTTTGGGAGATTTCCGATCCTGTAAAACATCTTCCTTATTCATTGCAATTCCTCCCCTAAGGTACCTAGCAAAATCCTGTGCGACTTGTAGCATCTCCCAAGGTGTTACTGTATATGAAAGCAGAGAATAATTTAGTTGTTTCTGAATAAAGATTCTTAACAAAAAAGGGGGGGACACCCTGGGAAGGGGGAAGTTTCATACTCTCTGCATGATATAGACAATATTTCCTGAGACAGGAGATACTAACCTCAAAGAATTTAAAATAAAACATTGATTTTATTATTTTTTTGAAAGGGGACTAGGGGAAGCAAAAATGGTAGAATAGTCAGTCTTTTTATCCTATGTGCAGATGAAATTGATTAAACCTTAAAAACTCGCCTCAGTCCACCCGGTTTATTAATTGAAGAATTTCCTCTTCCCCAGAATGGGAAGTGCACATTAAAACAGAGCTTTGCCCCTGAGTAGCGATGATACTTGAGAACGGTACATTTTGTACAATCCTATTTTCTCTTTCTGCTCTAGAGGAAATCCTAACATGGTAAAAAGCATATTTAAAAAAAAAAAAAAAGTATGTTTAAGGAAGTCCTCTTTCATTTCCTTGTAAAGCATGAAATCAAATTATAGCCCATGGCCCACAATTATTTTATTTTTACATTTCAAATTCCATTTTCTGCTTCCTTTTGGTGCCTGTGAACAGGAGTTGTACTGTTTGTGCAAAGTCAGCTAAAAAGATTACCATGAACAGGACAGGACACAGTAGCTTAAAGAGTCAGAACTGTGCTTGTGTTCCATGCTCGTGTGGCACGCAAGCCCTCCCGCTCATTCACACAGGGACTCGAGCCCTCTTCCCTCCGCTAGCCCAGGCTTTATTGTTTGGAGCCAAGTCAGCTTTACGCTGATGGATTAGGGGGAATCTAATGCAATGCTAAACTTATGCTTACCAAAATAGTAGTGGTTGTAAATGCTCTAATGTTCCTAATCTACTTTTGTTGAAGGAAAAACAGTTGAGGTTCTACCTATCTATTGAAAATGCTTTTTGGTTCTCCTTTTCAGTAACGCTGAAGTTGCCAGCTAGCTTAGTGCTTGGAATTTATAACCCAATGGTCCTGAAGGTGGGCATAGTGCACATACATAATAAAATAATAATAAGCTCTCGGAACTGATTAAGTAATAACAAGAGGCTGAAATTTTTGGGGTTTTTTTTTTCCCACTTTGCTGTATGGCTTCCCCTACACACAGCTCAATCTGCGCATTTGCGTTACAAACATGCAACAGGTTGCACAAACAGAAGGGGTTTTCATTTCATGTGCATGCAGAACTGCAGCAACTTCTGTGACTGAGGTTGAAGGGGATTTGTTATTTACGATGCAATGTTCTGTTCCAAAACAAACATGGCAATTGTGATGATTTACAGTTTTTAAAAATGCAGCCTGTAGGTTGGGTACTTGTGTGGTGTTTCCCTGTGAATGCTGGTAGAACAGATCTGGGCTTGCTAATTGTATACTTTTGCGTAAGGATGCGAGGCAGCAGCATGTAAACATTGCAGAGTTTGGACCTAAGTGTCTGCTTCAGCTTCAGTGAGCAAAATTGAGTGCTGTGTTTAGATAAGCTGTGTGGAAGTCAAAGGTGGGTGTGATACTATTTAACATGTTTGAGGAGAGTGTCTAATGCAGGGGATATGAAGGTCTGTAGCCTCGTAGCCTAGAACTCTGGATAGGTCTGTCTCCCTATTTCAGTAAAGGTTTGAAGGGATAATATACTAAATAACACAAATGCAGAAAATGCAATGAATTTTCTCCTAAAGATTAAAGGTTTAGCAATACTTTTTTTTTTTTAATGCATACTGTTCTTTTGGGTCACTTGTCTCTTTGGGTGTCCTCAGACAGCAGCTGGTGAGTTCTTTCAGGGTTGGGAGTGAGAGCTGGCTGTGAGTGATGTGCTGCAGGTGGTATTGCCTTGCTCTTCCCTTGGAGAAATGGAGCCGATGGCCAGTTTAGGGAAACTGAGTTGCTGCCTCCTTTGCTTTTGAAATTCAACTGGTCCAATGAGTAAAGAGCAATAAGTCACTTTCCTGATGACTGTTCATAATCAGATACTCCCCAAAATTCAGAAACAAGAATGGGTTGGAGGTCATTGTTCAAAGCAGGGGCCAGACTTTTTCTCTTCTCTCTGAAGGTATTTTTTGTTAATACCTGTGAGTTCCATGTTCTCTGTTGCTTTTGTGGTACAAATGAGTGCTGCTGCCTTCAAGTTTTGCTGGTGCTTCTTGCAGTCTTTTTTCTGTGTTGCTGCTCTTGTTGCAGTTTTCCTGTAGCTGGCTCGCCTGCAGATTCTCTCTTTGTGTTATCTTTCTTGTTTGTTTTTCTTCACTCAGATTATCTACTTTACTTTGGTTTTGTGCTGTGGTTTAGCTGCTTATCTTGCAATATAATTCCCATCTTTCCCCACCCCTTGTGTTGTCTGATGGCAACTAGTTTGCTTCATTTGCTTTTTACAGGGCTACGTCTGAGCTGTATGTCATCATGTGAAGGATACTTCAACAGTTCATCTTTCATTTTCAAACAGAGTGAGAAGTCTTCAGGATGACTCTTTATCTTTCTGGATGTTCTTGAACGCCTCATAGATAAAACAGCAAATGAAAGGATACATCCCTGGTTTTTGTGTAGGGGAAATGATTTGAATACCTTAATTTAACTTTATCATCAGTTCCATATTACCTGCTTCAGGAAAACCTGCAGATAAAATATTTTTCTTGATTGCTGTGCTTCCTTATACGCAGACCTGTCCTTTGCATGTGTCTGCTTTGTTCAGATTAATTTCAAGCCATTTGCCTGCTTTGAACAAGGGCTTGAGGAATGCTCATCTCTTCCATATCGTTCTAACTACACAGGACTGTATCCTGTCTCCTTTTTTTGAGCAAAAGCAAGTGTTTCAGTTCCTTTTTGTTCCATTTCCCACAAGACCCCATGGCAAGTGGTCAAGATTGTGCCAGTTTATTGAGCGATCTTGTCAGCTTCTTTTATTCTTCTTTTTGTTTTTGGAGCCTCTGCTTGGTATGGTCGTAATATTTTTATGCCTTAAGCTTTTTCCATGTGAGATTACATACATGAGAATACCCAGATAATCCATCCTCACTTCACCTTCCCCAGTTAAATCTTACTCTGTGGTAAAAAAATCTTCAGGAATGTTGTTCCTTTTTCAGGAACATTCAGTGTGGTAGTGAGTTGATTGATTAATAGTCTGATAGAGCTTATCTGAATTGCAGATACGAAGTTAGGCAATAGTAAGTCTGCTATTACTGTTTACATGCTATGTGGAAAAAATGTGCTGAATGAGGTGTCCTATGTTCTTTGGAGGGGTTTATAGTTTTGTCACCTTGTTACAAGTAACCTGCCAGCTTTCCTGATTAGAAATGGTACATTTGTGAATTCCTGTGCACTTGTTCTGATTTTCCTAGATTTCTTCATTTTAGTATTTAATGAACTATTATGCATGAATAAGGGCAGCTAAGGAAATGGGTTGTAAAATATAAAACTGGCTAGGAGAAGACTGAGGGATCGGGAAGAAGGTGAACCATCAAAGATGGCTTATTAAATAGCTCAGAGGAAAGCTGAGGAACCAAATCTGTGTTGTGGTTTTTTGGTTTGGTTTTTTTTTGCCTTGTTGCTCAAGGGCCCTGCAAACTTGAGTGTTCATGTCTTGATATGCATGAATAGACATGTACACAACGCCTTCAAGCCTTGGGAGAATGTGGTTAAAGTATTTCTGTCAATGCTGTCCTGATCTTTCCCTTAGGTCCTGTGACTCTGAAGGGCAGCAGCTTTCCAGCTACTTTTGGGTGCCAGCTCTCCCCCGCCATGCTTTCTGTTCCATCTTGGAACATCTCTTAGGAACTGTGGCCAGTTTGCACATTATGGATTTGGATGAGGTGCAGTAGTTGTACTGGGGCATGTATTTGCTAATTTGAGTATGCTGACGTTTCCTTGAGCGTAATATATATTCATCTGTTTTGCAGTGATATGTTTTCTAGAGTCTTTCCATGGACTGTAGAGTTATTTTTCCTTTGTTAATCTTCTGTTTGCTATGAAATGTCCTGCAGTAGATGTTCTTGACCTTCTAGAAACTGGGCTGATGATTTTTATGGCTCTCTTAAAGTGTTGCTAATAGGTTCATAAATACAGCAATTACAAGTATTTGCTTTATAACATGTATTCAGAGCAGTTGATTTAGTGTTTCAAGATAAAGTGGCTCTTGTACTGAAACTGTGTTGTAACAGTTTTGGTGCAGACTTTGTCACCTATTGGAGGGAAGAGATGCCATACCATATATCGTGCATCTTACCAGCCACCCTTTCAAGGCCAGATTTCAGATCTGGTTCCTTTGGCTTAATTCTGGAGCATAAGGATTGCTGTGCTCTAGTGGTCATAACAGTTAGCTAAAACTTAAGCTGCAGCATTGTTATTCTTAAAGGTTTTTGTTCTTAAAAGCATTAAAATTCTTAAAGCTTATTGGTAAAGGTGTGCTTTTTATAGTATTAATAATAAATTTGACTTGATGGTTTGGTTTTAATTATTAATTTCCATTCATTTTAGGGGTGTCACCTGTGTAGTAAGAATTATGAGGAGCAGCTGAGGGAACTGGGGGTGTTCAGCCTGGAGAAGAGACGTAGGGGAGACCTTATCGCTCCCTACAACTGTCTGACAGTAGGGGGGAGCTGGGGGGGGTGTTGGTCTGTGCTCCCAGGTAATGGGCAATAGGACAAGAAGGAATGGCCTCAAGTTGTGCCAGGGAGGTTTAGACTGGATATTAAGAAAAATTTCTTCACTGAAAGGGTTATCAGGCTCTGGAATGGGCTGCCCAGGGAAGTGGTTGAGCCCCGATCCCTGGAGGAATTTAAAAGATGGGTGGATGAGGTGCTTAAAGACATGGTTTAGTAGTAGACAGGTACAGTTGGACTCAATCTTATAGGCGTTTTCCAACCTATGGTCAGAGTCACAGTATTAAGTTTAAAAACACCCTCCTGTATGTACTCACAAAAGCACATGTGTTCTGATTGTTCAGTGTTTTGTCCTACTGTTTTCATGCTGTTCATTCCCCTTCTGTATGGTATCTAAAGTCTGAGCCTTTTGTACAGCCTTGATGATGTTTATGTTATAGTTTAAGCAAGTTCTAAATTAATACAGTTCTTAAAATAATAAAAATGAAAAATACTTTTGAAGATGTCAAGTCTGTCTTCCATTTCTCATGGAGAGATATTTGAAATGCTCGGTGAAAATTCTGGAGGAGCTTTGGAAATGTCGTAATTATCTGGCTAGCACTCTGAAGGGTTTAGCATTCATTATTACAAGATGAAAGCTTTGGTAGGTTGAAAATAGTCATTTGTAACCATAATTTTTTTTTCTTGTTGTAGCTCACGCCCACTCATTCACCCATGCACTTCAACCTCAGAATGATTTCCTATTCTGAGTTCATGGGAATTAGGAACAAGGGTAGCTGTTATCATAGCCATTGTACCAGCTTTAAAAAAAAAAAAAGCGGGGGGGGGGGGGGGGGGGGGGGAGGGGGGGAAAAGAAGAGGGCGAAGGAACAAGGAACAGTTGTATTGATTTCTTGTTCTTCTGATCAAAAGCTTAAGGCAAATACTAAAAGAACTTAAATTCAGAATGCTGTAATTTTGCATGATTTCTAGCTTCTATTATCATTCAAAATGTGGTTTTTGATGTATGACTTTCCGGTAGTTCTGCTTTAGTTTTTGTTTTAGTTTTTTATGTTTAAATTTTCTCAACATTAATCTGTTGCACTGTACTTTTTTGTTGTTCAGAGTATTTCAGTTACCTGGAATGAGAGAAAAATTCTGAATGTAATTAGTGGAAGGAGCAACATTCATCAAAAGTTTCCTTGAAAACTATTTTAAATCCATGAAATTCACGTTGTTTCAGTCAAATGATGAGGGGTTCATGATAAACATTCTGAAAAATAAAAATAATCCATAAGCATGATAGGTAAATTCAGCCTAAAATTGAGGAACTTTTTCTTGAGGAAATCAAAGTATTGGATCTGTTTGCGCTCTGTACGATGTACATATTGAAGTTACGTACATCTGAATTGGGAATGAATGACAACATACTGCAGGGTTTAAACTGCCTCTTCCTCACAGTGAGGGATTGTAGGAATTTGTTCAGATTTGGGGTAAGACTGCTTGTGGTGGTGGTAATCTTGTTTTCACTTCTATCAAATTTTGGGCTCTGAAAGAAGAAATGGTGGGAAGCAGGTGGAGACTGGGAATTGCAGGCGTAGTTATGCAGTGAGTAGTTGGCTCTTATTGGGGTTGCTCTGAGTGTGCAACTGTCTGCAATGTTGTGTATTACCTTGGCCATACCGTGTTCTTGATAAGCTGCTTAGATTGTCTTTTTGAATTGAGGCAAATGTCATGCTTGTGTTGCTACAAGGGTAATTTTTTTTTTTTTTTCAAATGCAGTGATGACATCCTTAATCTTGAACTGTTCATATGGAGGAACACATCAATGATCACATGCTTCCATTTTATTTATGTTCCAATGGGTAACATGTAATAGCTTCAGTTCCTGAAGTGTTATTTTCAAACACAGCCATGCATTTGATCCTTACTTTGACTTGTGTTCTGTTCATATTCGTGGGCCTTTGTACACATACTGACAGTTTTTATGGAAACTATTTGAGAAAATGAACCTTAATTTTATGCTGCTGCAATACTGACTGTGAATTCTCCTCTAGGTGCCCAGATTATTGATTTGATGATGCTTGTAATAGATGTGACAAAAGGGATGCAGACGCAGTCAGCAGAGTGCTTGGTAATTGGGCAAATTGCCTGCCAGAAGATGGTGGTAGTTCTGAACAAAATAGATCTCCTTCCAGAGGGGAAGAGACAAAGTGCCATTGAGAAGATGACTAAGAAAATGCAGAAGACCTTGGAAAATACTAAGTAAGTTAACAGTAATATGAAAACCTGACTTGTAACAAAATGTTTAACAAAAATACGTCACCCACATTTCTTCTCCTTCTAAACACACTGAGATGTCTAGCAAAGGTAAGAGAGCGGAAAGATTACCAGAAACTTGAATGCAGTTCTGAATTTGCATCTGCAAGTATTGTGTGTAGAGAAATATTTTCCTATAATGAAGCTTTTTAGTTAAAGGGCTGCTTGGAGTTCAGACTGGATAAAACACAGCCAGAACATCCAGGTGAAGAACTGTTGTTTTGAGTGTGTGGGTGGGTTTTTTGTTTGTTTTCTTTTTTTTAGTTTATTGGTTTGCAACTTTTGTTGTGATCTGCAAGTCTCTTTCACTCCAGAGAAAAGAAAGTTTTAGGGTTTTTCCTTAACTGAGGATGAAAAATGTGACTGCCCTAACTAGGAAAAGCAGAATGACAGAGGTTTATATAATGGTATGTAGCTCTGGCTGGAATGATTGTCAGTCCTGTTTAGGTAAATTAATTGAGGCACATAATGAGTGAAGTGCAGTGAGGTTCATGATGGAAATTATGAAGTGGGAAGATACAGTACAGACACAATATTTATTCAGTGGTTATGCAAACTGAGGCACAGCTTGCTTTGCCCAGGGTCATAAGGGGACATTGACTCCCACATTTACAGCTTAGGTCATGTTTTGATTTGAAGAATCAAAGCAATAGGATTCAGCATACAGAATTTCACCAGGACCAAAAAAGCAAAGCTTGGTTGGATATGGTGGTTCCTGCTTAGCTTATTTGCAATAGTGGGGCAATGTCCTTTTTCAACTACACAACTGCCACAGCAATGATTACGAAGATCTTGGTATTTTTCCAGCTCCTTTGTTGTTTTTGGGTCCATTCATTTTGCTGGGAATGGTACAGAGGTCACCAAGAATGTAAAATTCTCTCTTGTGAATTCAAATGGAATCTTACAACTTTCAATTATCTCTGGCAGCTGTTAATTTAGGGGCAAATAAATACAGGGTGGCTTGGTTTTCTCTGTAGGTTGCTGCCCCTCATTTTAGGGGAGATAGAGAAAGGAGACACCTGCAATATTTCAAGGCATTTTGGATTAACAATTTTTTGTAGCTGTGAGTTTGATCAAATTCACAGGTAATCCCAATGGGGGTAGCACTGAGCTAGTAAAGCTAGGAAAACTTTAGAGATGGCTATTGAATGGAATTATTACGATTTTATTTGGTTGTTTGAAAGGTTGGTATATAGAATGTCAATTAAGCAGGATTACAATTAATAGTTATTTTCTATCTGTTTCTCATCTGTGCCAAGAAGTTAATGATTTTTAAGAGTTTATCTTAATACAGTACTCACTTTTTATTTTGTCCTTTTAAAATGTTTACTATTCTTGAATGGCAGTAATTGCTGCTGCAGGTGGTACTTCATTCTTGGTTTAGTCCAAGATTGTATTGCAAATGATTGGGGAAAAAAGTCTGTTCTAGTTCCATATTTGTAAAAGTAAGACACATTTTTGTAAGGAAACTGGTGTTCAGAAATACTTTTTATGTACACTATATGAATTAAGCCTTCTCTTTATATTCTGGAGTACAGATGGGTCTTTACAGCATGGTTTGAAAATTAGCAGACTTTGTCAAAACTAAAGGGGAAGTCAGTTTTTGAAACAGTTGACATGTTAACTGTGAGGTCCTTACCTCCAGCCCCCTTTTAAGACAAGGTTGTGTATCAGCTGATCATAACAGCTGTGATTCCACCAGGAGAGAAATGATCCCGTCGTAATGTTTTAATTACCCATTTGAACTCTGGGTCCTAGAAATGCTTCTTTTATTGGATGTGTCTGTGTTGTTCCCATAACAAAAACTAAGTTTTTGCGCATGCAGTCTGTGCTTTATGGTGCTTTGAAAGCACTGCTGACCTGGGCTTGATTGTAAAGTGCTTGCCCTGTTGTACCTTAGGCATGTGGTGTTTCTTGACAGTCTCTTTCCCACCTGACTTTGACTTTCCAAATGCATGTATGTTAACTGTTTTTGTGTTTCTAAACTACTCTTACTAGCAGAGTACATGCTGAGACCATTTGACAGCTGCCTCTGACCCCAAACACTTGGTGATGGTTTTTTCCAGGAATAGTCTACTTGTTGATTGTTATTTCTTGTTGATTGTTACTTCTCTACACACAGAGGCATGCACGCACAATTCCATAGCATAAGCAAGTCTGAAGTCTGTTGCAGCTGTAGTGTGGGTATTGCCATTGATGCTGGGTAAATTATTGTAGTGTTGTCAGGAGGTTCCATGGAAGGTGGGGGGAAAAAATAGGTAGAGGAAAGTAACTGTTACATATTTGAATAGTTTGACAGTTTTAAATTAACCTGTGAAACTTGCTTATTATATGGATTGATACCAAAACTAAAAGCAAACTGTCCCTGTGAATGGAATTTCTGTTTATTCATAATTTTTTGCACATGCCAGCTTTTATCTTTGTCCATGAGGGTCTAAACTCTGCTGACAATAAATCGATGTGATGGAGTAAGAGTTGTAGGGCTGAATGTTGTTTGAAAGTACCTCCAAACGTACTACGTGATTCCAAAGCTAGTATGCGATTACTCCAGTTTGTTTCGGTATATGGGAAAGGAATAAAGCACTGATTCAGCATAAACTTCTATTTCTTGCAATACAGTGCCCTAAAGTATTTGTATGAAAATGAGTTTCTAAAAGTTCTATTGTTAATCACAGGAATTTTCAGTGCATGCTTTTATTACCCTTTGTCCCTAGATGCCTTAGACTTATGGTGTATAAACACAGAAAATTGATTACTAGATGAGTGCTCTCTATAGAACTTAGCATTTTTTCTTTATAAAGGCATTGTCTTTTTCCTCCAGTTCACTCCCTTTTTGAGAGAAAAAAATCTGTGGGGAGGTGGGTGTCAAAAGGATGACCGCAATAATTACCTTTGGTCTGAATCTGTTGCATAAGAATCATGTACTTCTTTGTATTATTGCTGATTATTGTTCCATTGCTTGAATAAATATTTCTTACATGGTTAATTCTGACTTTTGCAGAAATGCAGTAATAATTTGAGTTACAGTCTAACTTCTCTTTCCAAAATTTAGGCAAAGCAAGCTATTAGATTATTCAAACACCAGGTTTCATTTTAGGGAGCAAAAGTTACAAATTCAGTCAGGAGACTTAAATAAAAAAAAAAAAAAAAAAAAAAAAAGCTGCTGAATATTAAGGACTCGAAGAGTAAAATTAATTGTAAGAAAAGAGCTAAACTGAGGTTAACTGTGGAGCTAAGCTGAGGTCACCTGTGCTCTGCTCTGAACCTTTGCATGTTTGAGATTGTGGGTTTCATGAACTTTGATTTCAGTACATTTCGATCTTACTGTTGTCAGCAGATTTTGCTGGCTGCCTGCAGGCTCAGGTAGGCATCATATGCCATCTTGCATTTGGCTCCCATTTTGAAGGTTATGACTCTATAGCTAGGAATATAATCACTTTAATGAAAGTTGAAACCAGCACTAGTCTCCAGGTAAAATGGCTCGAATGCAAAGCTGCTGCCATGAAAGCAGGTAACAGACCCTTGCTTCTGAAATAAACCTGAAGTCTTGCTTTTGACTGCCACAGAGTTGAATCACTACCTAATACTGAACAGGATTGAAGGTTTCATCGTGAAGTCCAGTAGCACAGATACTAGTAATTAAAGAAAAAATTGTCAGTTATTCACTGTGGGGGAAGAGCAGATAAATCTGAATTTGAGGGAGTTTCCTTGCCGCCTTTGTCGAATGAGCATGGGACTACTTTATATAGACACATGTAGGATATCTGTGGTCTAATGGTGGGAGCCTTTTTCTCTTTCAGGTTCTGTGGGTGTCCTATTGTTGCTGTTGCAGCAAAGCCCGGTGGACCGGAAGCCCCAGAGTCTGAGAATCCCCTAGGTGTTTCTGAAT
>NW_009259719.1:1983640-1990040 GCF_000687185.1 Egretta garzetta
GTTTTCTTTAAGTCTTTTGGGGAGTACACTGTATTAGTATCTAGAGCTGAGGAACCCCTGCATTAATGTCAGTTTTAAGGAACCTGATTCTTTAGGGATTCCTTCCAGTGAATGGAGAAGTTGAGGTGACATGTCCCAAAAGTGCATTTTTTTTTTTTTTTTCAACTACTAGGCTTCTGTGCCTTTGAATAGCTGTGTCTTAAGACACAGCTATCACATGTGTGGTGAAATTGGTTTTAAAGTTGTAAAGAATTATGAATCGTAATGAATAACAATAGTCTTAAAATTCTGCCAAATCCTTGGTAGGTGGTGTTTTATAATTGTACCACAATTAAGAAAACAGTAAAGTTCTGAAGTCAAGCACTCAAAAGTTATACATTAGGAATTGTCTCCTTCCTTCATGTGTGTATTATGATTCAGCGTTTAAGTGCATGATTCCTTATTCTAAACAACCCTTACCTTGTTCCTTGCACAGGATGGACAGGGCTCAACTAGCAAGCAGGTAGTCCGTATCTTGTTTTAATTCTCATTATTCTCTGTGTGGCCTCATGACTCCATTCAAATGCTGCTCTGCATTCAGGATGATTAATTTCCTCCTGGACTTTTCTTTGGCACACATCAATGTGGTCTTGAGCACTTGGCAAATGGTTAATTTACTTCCAAAAGACCTATAGGAAGTGTAGAGGTGACTTTAATCCATATTTAGATTGGGAAGCTGAGGTACAAAGGAGTTAAGTCTGCTGAGTTTACTAATTTCAGTTGCCAAATTTAAGGAAACTAGGAACTTTTTTTGGGACATGCTTGTGTTCAGATCATAGTACTTGCCAACTTTGACTGCAATTGTGAGTGCTTAGCACTTCTGATAAGCTTTGGGGTTTCTGTTTTGGACAGTCTGAGGTGTATAGTCAGTGATTACCTGTGGAAAGTTTCATTTTTAAGAGAATGACAATACATGGGAGTTCTGGCATAAGCAAGTGTAGAATCTGTTCTCTAGAGGAGCACCGCCTGCCTTTGTGATGAAACCATCTTTCTCTGTGATACTCTGCCTTGCTTACTGTGTGCCTTGCACAGCTACGACAGATAAAAAGCATGGCCTGGATTTACTCTGTGCCCTGAATGAGGTAGGGGCTGGAAAAAACCTGTATGATTGTATAACTAACACTGTATCAGACCCATATGAACAAGAAAAGACTTTAAGCAAACTGGTGCTTCACAGGTATCGTTAGTTCCAGCAATGTGGGTTTGGTTGTTTTTTTTCTGGGGGTGGGGGGTAAGGGAGAGAGAGAAGTTCTCGAGTTTTCAAAAAACCCTAAGTTTTACGATAAGTTATACAGTATGAAACTTACACTGTGAAGGGCAGGATACTTAATATAGCTGTTTGAGAGCTGTTTGTAGCTTGTAGTAGACTTGTCACCCTTTCTGTGAATAAGCTTTAGGGAAAAGCATCTTTGTATCCAGCATATTTGCTCTGGAGGAGTGACCCTGTTGCTTGTAGACAGCAGAAAGTAGTCCTAAAACAGTCATCATTCTTTGCAGACTTGTCTAGGTCTGATTTGGATGCTGCCAGGTTTAAAATACTTGTAAATTGCTGAAGTTGGGGTGTAGCACCAGTCATCAAAAATGTAGTTATGTCTGGCCCAGGGCAGCCTGGCTTGTACGAAGGTAGGATGTTCCACGCTGCTGCTGAGCCATGTTGTACCTCCCACATGTGGCCCTAGGTGGGCATGGGGGTGTGATGTGGTATGGCCTTAGAACAGACTTAGCAAGAATAGGGCTGCCCCCAGCAATGTCTAGAGAGCTGGAGATAGGCAAGTCCTTAGTTCTCCCTTCATCTGGTGCCAGGTAGATTTACTGAGATGTTCCCCAAGGTTAAAACCTTTGAGGGAAAGACCCATGTTGCAACTTTTTCTGTCAACTCTGAGACCTAAAATTAGAAGAGCTGGCAAACACTGTTTGAGCTCTGCCATTGAACTTAAAAGCATTATCCTTTCTGTCCTTGGTAAGATACTCTCTCCATTGTTACGCTGTTACAACTTGGGCTTAACCAGCAGTTTTGGACCTTAAAAGCAGACATTAAAGTGAGTGCCAAGTTTATATGTTGATGTTATAACAGAGGTAGTGATTAAAAGTGATTTGAGACAGTGGTGAAGCAGTTCCTCTGAAGCACTGTTGGGTACTTGACTGCATTTCTAAGAATTAAGGTCTTCTGTATATGATGATTTGTTTTAAGAAACGTAGTATTTGTCAGCAAAACAGAAATCCTGAACTTGGAGAATTTCTCTAGAAAATGGTACTTGCATAACTTTTTTTTTTTTTTAGTGGTTTGATCCTCCAAGAAGTGTCAACAGAAATCTGAAAGGGAAATTGACTTTGAAAACTTATCTCAGTACAATAGTTTTTTGGGTGGGTGGCAGGGATGGGCTTTATGGGGTATTAATATCTCTATATAAGTTCATTTTCACAAAATCAAAAAAGCTGAAGTAGCAAAATGCACTGTAAAATTGTACTTTTGAGAGGGGGAGAAAAAAGGGGGATGTACAGGCTTTTTTCCTCTCTGCTTTGCTGCAGTGTTTATATTGAGTTTGGCAGCAACTCTGTTGCCAGTGCAGTTTTGCTAACCAAGCTAAATGTGCAGCACCAAATCTTTCTGAGGCAGAAAATCGAACTGTTCCCACTGCTAAGTGTGCATCTCTTCTATGGCACGAGGTTAATTTGACATCGGTGCATTCTAAGCTCATTGGGAGATGCTTAAAATCAGTAAAACTGCAAGCTTGTTCAATCAATCATCCACTTGCCTGCCTTTTGCTATATGGCTGTCATGACTTTTTACCCAGGCATGGTGCTGCTTTTGTGTGTCTCTTTCAGGTCCTGAAGTCTCAGGCTTACCTGCCGTCAAGAGACCCCTCGGGACACTTCCTTATGGCAGTCGACCACTGTTTCTCTATCAAGGGTCAAGGCACAGTGATGACAGGGACTATTCTTTCTGGCTCTGTTAGCCTTGGTGACAATGTGGAGATTCCTGCCCTGAAGGTGAGTCTCTCATTTTCACTCCCCCCCCCCCCCCCCCACTCTCTTCGCTGACAGATAGAGAAGAGAGTGTTCTCTTCCAGTCTGAAATTATTCAGTTATCTTCAATGTCTGTTTCTTTTTTTTTTTTTTTTTGTGCTCTACTATAAGCCAGCTTATAATAGGAGGGGACATAGATATTTTTAAATAAGGCAGCCAGTAAAGTTACCAGCTCAATTTTAGTTGAATGAAGAGGAGAGAAGACTGACCCAGAGTAGTGTATTAAACTTTCAAATTCAGAAAAGCAAGATCAGCATGTTTCCAAGATAGAATGTACCCAAGGTTTGAACAAGGCTTGAGTGAGGTTACTTTCATTTGAGATGTTGTGCTGCAGTGAGAAGGCTTGCAAAAGAATCTGACTAGGTAGGCTTCCTGAGATGCCTGGAAGTGCAGGAAAAGACAAGAAGATGGCATTGAAGTGCTTGATGCATATTCTCTTTGTTTGTTGGGGCTTTAATTGATGTCAGCATGTTCTGGGAGAACTGCTGGGATTAAGTATGTGGCTTGCTGCCATAGTGGTGTGGTTTTTTTTTTGTTTTTTTTTTTTTAGAGAGCCTGTAGAAAGTCAAGAGGCCTTTCAATGGCCTTTGAACTGCTTAACTGTTGTTGCTATTTTATTTCCTTAAAATATATTCATCCTTTAAAAGAAAACAAGGTGACTTTATGCTTGGAACAGGTGAAGCATGTTTCACAGATGCTGATTCGGACTGTTCTGTTTTTCCCTTTTTATTAATTGCCCAAAATGAGTCAAGCCTTGAGGAGTGTTTTGCAGCTGTCACTTCCAAGTGGACCTGTCTGGTTACGTTCTGAGAGTAGGCAGCTTTTGGCTGGACAAGCCTGGATGGGACCCTTTTTGTGCTGTCAGTATTATCCTCAAGTCATGTTGCTATAAGGACCTTATTTTTTCATTGAGTGAACATGCTGCTTTCCCGTTTTTGCCTATACTTTGTGGGCAAGTGAGGGACTAAGTGAGGCATTCTGACTTTACCTGAAACATTTTGCTGATAGCTGATAACTTTTGGTCAGCTTCTGTGATACCTGTGATCATCTGGTTTTTATCATGTTGTCGTTTGCATAAAACTGACTTACATGATACGTACCCCATCGTGTCTGCTTTCCCAGTGGAGTTCCTCACTGCCCATAATTCTCATTTGCAGCATGCAGCCTGTTCTGGGAGCTGTGCTTGTAATTCCTGCAGGGATTAAGCTTTGCTGGGATTGTAGCTCTGGTTTCAGCCTCTCTTGCTTTCCCCTTGCCAGAGTTCCTTCCCTTTTCTGTTGTATCCTGCTTGCTGTCCTGGGCCTGCCTGCACAAGGGGTCCAAGGAGGGACAAATAGTTAGGAGTGCAAGGCTGATGAGTGCTGAGTGATGGTTCCTGCCTCCTGCCCAACGGGGGTCTTGCATAGCTGAGTTAGCTACTTTCCTTTTGGCATAGCACTGGCCAAACTTCCTGTCACTTTGAGCTCTGGGAGATGGGGGTGAGACAGAGCAGAGTAATTACTTCTTGCAAAGAAAAAATGCGTAACTAGATGATATCTGCAAGTGACTGCTTAGCTCTTCATGTATAGTCCCATAATGTTTTGGAGAAGTATGTTTAGGAATTACAATCTGTTCTTTGAGAATCTGTATAGAATGTAGTATTTTAGTTGGAAGGGACGTACAATGATCATCTAGACCTACTGCCTGACCACTGCAGGGCTGACCAAAAGTTAAAGCATGTTATTAAGGCCATCATCCAAATGGCTCTTAAACACTGACAGACTTGGGGTATTGACCACCTCTCTAGGAAGCCTGTTCCAGCGTTTGACCACCTTGTGGTGGTATAGTGAATAACTTGCATGTTGCAAATGAGTGTTTAACAGGACAGAAGGAAAGCCTTTAAGTGGGACTTTAAAAGATGCTTTCTTCCCAAGTGACTGGGGAAGCAGTGAGGTGAAAGGCAAGCTAGCAGATAGAGGTCATTGGCAAA
Source organism: Egretta garzetta (assembly GCF_000687185.1). Classification (NCBI taxonomy): domain Eukaryota; kingdom Metazoa; phylum Chordata; class Aves; order Pelecaniformes; family Ardeidae; genus Egretta; species Egretta garzetta. Next base: position 1,988,676 of record NW_009259719.1, read on the forward strand.
AAGAAGCCAGATCATTCGGCTTTTATGGCATTATCAACTTCCCTCAAAATCTTAGTTCTTTTCAGTTGCTGTTAATGAATTAATCCTTCCACTGCCTTGTGTGAAATAGATGTGTCCATACCTCTGAGTGGTAATAGCAGTGGGCAGAGTTTTGCATTTGTTTTTTGCTGCTAGCAGCTTGTGAATATTCATGTTCATATTGTACAGGTATGGAAGCTAAGGCACAGTAAAAGGAAGCAACTTTTGTAAGTTTGAGTTGTGTGTTATACTTACCCCTGCTAGCATCATGCAGAGTTGGGTTAGGATACCTATAAAAGGTCAAATCTTTCTCAGGCCTACAAGGTAATGGAGGAAGCACATTTCACAACACATTGCGGTTTATGACTCTTTCTGACCTTTTTTTGCCCTGACCCTATGGTAACTGAGATTGACAGCTGGTGCCCACTGGGCATTTAGGGACATTACAAACCAGCTGCTTTTAAAATTTGAGGAACCCTCTCACCAAATGAAGTGGCATCACCTTCCAGTTCTACTAATGGACTTCGACATCTTTGACCGCTTGAACCTGCACAAAGGAGAGACACAGCAATTAAAAATAAACAGTGACATTCTCAAACGCCCATGCTTGCTCTGATTGAGGCTGAGAGCACCAGCAGTGCATGGATTCCTTTATGCTGTTGCCTATGTCAATTGCCATCTGGGGTTGATTATCCATAGAGCGAAAAGAAAAATTATATGTATCTGTGTTTGGCAAAAAGCTTTGACACAGCAAACAGTTCACTATCCAATTGAGTTAGTACTATTTGCTCGCTAGCACTTGAAATCCACCTTGAAGAGCATGAACCTAGTATTTCTGCAGCAAAAATGTCGTGTTGGCAGAATTCTGAATGTCCTTTAAGATTATTTCAGTGGTCTTTCAATCTCTACAGTCTTCCAGCTTATAAACTGTAACAACTTGTGACATTTTTATTTCTGCTGTATAAAAGTTCCTGGAGTTTGAATAGTAAGGATTTTTTCAATATAGATTAACTTTATTTTACTGATAGGTTTGGCAATAATCACTTAACTATTGATCTAAGTGGATTTTTTTTTAGTGAACTTAGTTTAAGCGAGCGTGACTGTCAAATTCTAGTGTTGCTGTGTCTCTCTTAGCATGCTTTAATTGAAAAAGGAAAATGTGTTTTTTCAGTGGGGGAGAATTATCTTTGCCTTCCTTATTCAGGTGAAAAACCCCATAGTAGTTTAAGAACAGCAGCAACGTAGAACACAAAACAGGCAAGAACCAGGACTTTTGTTCTTATCATTGGTTGTCTCAAAACAAAAAAAAGTAATCCTTGCGTGAAAAGTAATGCAAAATGTTGTATG
>NW_009259719.1:1990055-2037905 GCF_000687185.1 Egretta garzetta
TTGCAAGCACATTAGAAATACTGGATGGTTAAGTAAAATGGATGCTAATATGTTAATATTCCTTTAAAGATGTTTTGCAGCACAGATAATGTTCCAGATTGGTTAATAAGAATCGCTCTCTCTGTCTTAAGAGAAAGTGGAAGATCATAGAAGAGGTCAAGTCTGAACTGAGTGGGGAGGCAGAGATAGATGTACATGGTTAATGGATATAAATCTGGTCATCCTGAAAGTGTTGAATCAGCATTGCCTTACCTGTGATCAAGTGCTGCAGGTATATATCAGCCACAAAGCATGTACATGGCAACCGAGTATGAAGACCACTGGTTTTTTTTCAGGACTTCTAAGAAGTACAAACTTTTTTGTATTCAAGTTCCTGTCTGTTCTGTTTAATGCAATTATTGACAAATGTTAGAGCAAGCTGATGCAACCTGAATGGCTGGTGGATGTTAATAGCTTCATTGGAACATATATAGAAGTACAGTATGCTGCCATTTCGTACTGTATTTTGTCAGAAGTTCATGAATGCCCTGAAGGCTGAGTAGCTGTGGTATTGGTAAACACTTATGTTGATGTTTATCTGTAGGGGACCACGTGGGGATTTTTTCTGCATGCTGAAGCTGAATAATGTATCTGGTGTAGTATAGTACAAAGTTATCCCTTATGTAATAAATCATGTGGACACCCAGTCATAGGACTGAACTTGGGAGGTGCCTCTTTAGAAATTGTCAGATTTGTGATCTGCTAGGTGTGGCTGAGCTGTTACTAAAGGGGAGGAAGAATGTTCATACTGGGTCCAACCTTCACTATCCCTGAGGTTTTGCAGTAGACAATTGCTGCTATTAGTGTTGAGCATTTCAATCTCAAAAGTTGCAAGCATGTTTCTGAAATGCTTCTTCTGTAGTTGCAGAGTAGTCATCCATATGTTTTTGTACTCTGGTATACTTTGAAGAGATCATCTGAGGCATCAAATACGAAAAATGTGAGAAACTTGCTTCTGTTTATCTTGTCAAGTCTCCTAGTAAATGAGTGTGTCAGTTTAAACCAGTAGTGGATTCTGTCTTGGGAAGGGCCTATTTGCTGTCAAATTATAGTGACTGTGAACTTTTAAGAGGCATCATTTTGTGTAATACTGAAAAGCTTCATGGCTTCCACCATATGAGAAGAGACTCTTTGTTGGCTAGATAACCTTGGTCTGTGTTTTGGCAAACACTTTGCAGCTCTTATGGCTCATCCAACAAAAAAAATCTCCAGTGTCTGATAGAATAACCCAAATAGTATTTGCAAGACTTATTTTCTTCAGACCACAGTAGCTATTCAAATCATAACAGATATGTCTGCTTTTGCCCACATCAGCCTGTCTGATGTTCCAACACGTCTGATTAATGAGCTTTAGTATATAAATGTAGCAAGAACTAATTTCAGAGTTGCATGGTTAAGTCTTGTCAGAGAATACTTAAATCTTGGAAACAAAGTTGGATCAAACCCCACTGAACTGGATCAGCAAGGTGCTTGTATGTGGACTTTCATGGTGAAATCTTAAATACAATTTTACCACTTTCAGTTTGCTTTCTTTGGTCCTCATAATATACCCCTTCCAAATTTCAGGATATCTTGACTGGTTTTTGCCCTGCAAAAAGAACCTTTGCTAAATTTTCTGAGAGTAGGTCTGAATGCTGTTTCTACATCTTGTTTGGGTTTTTTTCCAATGCTTTTTGGATTTTTCTTGCCCAGTACTGGTAGTAACAGCCTTTAAAATACTATGATTCATATGCTGTGGCAGAAGTCTAGCTCACATTGAACATTTTCTTTTCATTTAAGTGCTGTGAAGAGGGGCAGTTGAGAAAAATTGGGACAGGGGAGAGAGTCAGTTAAATGTAACTGGTAAAACAGTGAAAAGGCAGTTCATAATACATATTAAAATATGTGGGTGATAAAATACGAGAATCTTAAATCCTAAATCAATAAATTAAATATATACACAGTGTTGTACATGCGGTTTAATGCAGTACAAGTATTGAAATGTTTCTTTAATTGTCTGCCACTTCTAAAGCATGGGTTGTGTTTTTTGGAGATTTTCTCCTTTCCTAGAAAACATTAGTGTGAATCCTACTGGTTTTGCATCTGCTGTGGCATTTACTTAAAAGCAAAACATGCAGGATTTGGCTTACACTGGAAAGTGCTCTGCTTTCAACATTTAGGATATTATCAGCTGTTTTGGAAGAATTAAACTCCTCAGCACAGTTCTTTGTGGTTAAGTAAAGGATTAAAGACCTGATCCAGTGCCTGTGGAATGAAATTTAGATCTGGCAATAAAAACTTCTCAAATCTTTTTGGCTCTATCTCTTGAGAGAATAAGAGTAGCAGATGCTGAGCTCTTCTTAGAGATCAGTTCCCTCATTTTCAGTGTATGGTTTTGTAGCTTTTTACTGTGGTTTTTTTGGCTTTGTTTTTATTTCTGTTTTAGTTCACACTTTAAAAAGAAAAAAACCACCACTACCCTTCAAAAAAACCCCAAGACCCCAAAGAGCAGAATCCATTTTAATTCTGTATTAAAAAAAAATAAAAATTAGTTAACTTTAGACTTTAAAAAGACTCAGGAATAAAAATACTCTGGCAGAGATTTGTATGTGGCTATTCTTTCACTACCTGTTAGTGAAGTACAGTTTAGTTCATATCACTTGCAATTTTTTATTAAGTATCATGTAGGTACAGTAAAAAGAGGGAGCAAGATCAGGAATTTGGTGTTAAGGTTTGTTTGATTCAGGGCCAGGGATAAGACATAATAGAGATGAGCTGGATATATATCATGGGGTTTAATTTTTTTTTTTTTTTTTTTTTTTCCTGCTTGGTCAGAGCAGAAGGGAAGGAAGCCAGGGGGAGAGCAGCCAACCTGAGCAGTGCTAATCCAAACCATACACTGTATTTTTGGAGCTTGTATGTCTAATGTGATTTCTGTAGGCAGAAAAGTGGCCTAGTCAGTGCTGGCCAATTAACTCTTCAAATACTAAAATTGATCTGCAGCTTTTCTTGGAGGTCTAGGTGTACCCTGTGCTCCATGCCAGCTGGAGACAGTTGGGATACAGATTGCCTTCTAATGGATTAGAAAAATTACCCAAAGCATACAAGTTTCCTCTTATAGTGGATCTGAAAAGGAAGAGATTTATGTGTAACTTCTGCATTGCTTCTATCCACGTAAACCATCTTTAAATGACTGTTTGGGATCCAGACTCCACATTGAAGTGCAGCATTGCTTGAAACAGTAGCGTTCTCTGAGGTAGACTTAACTTCCACGGTATTTGGAGCATGTCCAGAGAAGGGCAACGAAGTTGGTGAAGGGTCCTGAGCACAAGTCTTATCAGGAGTGGCTGAGGGAACTGGGGGGTTGTTTAGCCTGGAGAAAAGGAGGCTTGGGGAGACCTTATCACTCTCTACAACTACCTGAAAGGAGGCTGTAGCAAGGTGGGTGTCAGTCTCTTCTCCCAAGCAACAAGTAATAGGATGAAAGGAAATGGTCTCAAATTGTGTCAAGGAAAGTTTAGGTTGGACATTAGGAAAAATTCCTTCACTGAGAGGGTTGTCAAGCATTGGAACAGGCTGCCCAGGGAAGTGGTTGAGTCCCCATCCCTGGAGGTGTTTAGAAGACAGGTAGATGTGGTGCTTAGGGACATGGCTTAGTGGTGGACTTAGCAGTGCTAGGTTAGTGGTTGGACTTGATGATCTTAAAGGTCTTTTCAAACCTAAACAATTCTATGATTATATTTCTATGATACTGATTGCCTGTTCAGGGATATCTGCAATGCCAACTGGTGGTGGTTAATGCATGAGAACTTGACGGTGTTTTGTGCTGTTGCCACACTGATAATTCTGCTTTAACAGTTAGGAAGTGCATGGAGTTAAAATTGGCTAAGAACTGATCTTCAATGGGGTTCAAAATGAAAAAGAAATAAAGGATCGTCTCGACTGAGTAGATGAAAGTACTGTGTGAGATGGATGTCAAATTTTTATTTGATACAATGACTGATTTTCTTAGATAAATCAAATTACATTTTTTCTGTCCAGATCTCAGTAAATCATTTGTCTCATGAGAACTGTTAGAAAAGATGAAGAAAGTTGTTACAGAAATGCAAGGTGGGAAAGAAACTGGTCTGAAGAAGGGGGAACTAGTGGACTAACAGGAAAATTACACAGGTAGAGTTGTTCTGAGGTTGGTCTTGTCGCTAGTGAAGCTATTACACTTCAGTGCCTGCATGCACTCTCCCATGTATGTAGGCGTTCTCCCCGCTAGCATGCCACGCTGGTGTGCTCTGCTGACTAGTGCCATACAGTCTGTGATGTTCGGTGTTCTGTAGCTCTTTGGGATTTACTGATGTACTGGGTTACTGGATCTGATGGAAAAGCTCCGTATGACAGTGCCACAGTTGAAGAAATGGAATATGTTGTTCTATTAGGGAGTAATTTGGCTTCAGTACAGCAACATTTTTAAGGATAAACAAATAGGTAGGTTTGCAACTCTAAAACAAAGTTGAAAAGAAAACCAAACATCTAATAAGCTATTAAGATAATACCTGACATTTAGATTTATCTCTATTGCTTTAACTTCCCTCATCTGCTCATTCCACTTTTTCTCCTGCCTATTGCCATCTTTCTCTATCTCTAGCTTTTTTCCCAGTCTCAAAGTTGGCTCTTCAAAGTGACTAATCTTTTCCACTTATACCATAGATTGAAGAAACTTTTTTCTCTCCTCCTTTTTCTCAGCTGCTGTTGCAATCTTGAGTAACAGTACAGTTGTGTGTACTTCCTTTCCTTTCTCCTTGAGTACATCTTGGCTTGAAACCTCTGGTGCTTGAAACCAGCATCAGTCAGGGTCAGATGAGAAACTTGGGATGGTGTTTTTGAACTTGTTTCCATAGGCTGAAGCTAGAGTGGGTCCAATGAAAGAAAGGACAAGACCTGATAAACATTGAGTATTGTTATCCTCTCAAGGAGAGTTTCTGAAGATGAATAAGCAGGTTCCAATACCTCCTCTACAGGATATTGATTTCCTAGGGCTAAATGTCTTTTATAGTTTGAAAGGGAGTCCTGGAGCATCTAAAGTGGGTACTCTAAGCAATGGTCCTGTAAGCTGCATGCAGGAGGAGAAAGGTCTTAAGACAACTTAAGTCATGACTGCAGCTGAACAAAAACATGCATGTTGTTGGGGATTTGTGTACTCTGGGGTTCAAGATCAGTTTGAAACCAATTTAATGGACATTGCTATAGTAGTCACAAAATCATCCAAATGCTTTTTTGTTTAAACTTTATGGTAACTTTTTAAAGCAAGGGATAGCTGGTTTGCGTTTGCATAACTTGTTTGCTTAAGCATTGCTGCTGCCAGGTCATTAACTTTATTTTTATTACTTTTAATTTATCAGGTAGAAATGTTCTCAATCCAATTCAATTGAAAACAGACCCACATGCACGTATGCATACTGTTTGAGCAGGAATCTTATTGGAACGCTCAAATAGTAATTGGAAAGGTAACCTCCTGTATGGTAAACATAGCTTTCATGTTGCATTCATGCTGTGAATGTAACTTTAGTATGAGTAGGCTTAGTTAGGGCAGTGGGTAACTATCATGTTTTAAATATTTAAGTTCAAGTGCTGGAGGCTTTGGCAAAATTTCAGTAACCAGAATGAAGGAATGGGATGTCGGTTTTTGTTCTTCCTTGGTCATCCATATACAGTACAATTCCTCATTTGATCAGGCTTTTAAGAAGCAGAAAAATTCAGCAAGCACTGCAATATCTAAGCCATGGTCTGTATGTTACGGAGTTCTGCTCAGATCTGGCCACTGGCAAAAAAAAAAGGATCTGAATATTGAGAATGTTATTCAACCAAGACTGTTGGAGATAAACTTCTCAATTTGACCAAAAGACAGAAGTGTGTGGACTAGTACGTATGTGCCCAGGAATCTATAATTGGTCTGTACCAGAGTACTTTCCCTGAAGTGTTACTGTAACACCACAGTAAGTCCTCTGAATTTCATGCCTTGTACTGTGTTCCTGAGATGGCCCCGTTTATAAAACTCTAAATTTAGTTCTTTGTTACTACTATGAAAATTATGTGAGAATTGACTTTGCTCTTTAAATGTTTGTTCAGCTCATCATGTGCATCTCTTGTTGTGCCATGTATTGTTGAAACTAAATGGAAGATACATGTCTTTGCTAGAGTATTCCCATAACTTTACATTATAATAGCTGGTGCAGTTTGAAATGAAAGAAAAAGAAGTACTAGAGAGCCAATATTTACAGTATCAGCTAGAATAATATAATTATGTAAGCTGCCTAGACAGCACTCTGATGAACATGATACAAATGCCTAGATACAGACTTTCATTTGCAATTGTCTGAAACAAAAACTACAAACTCCCAGGCTCTTCATGGTCATAAAGATTATCTTGAAAGCATATGCCATAAAATGCAGTTGGCTTCTCTTTATTTCCCCTCTAATGAATAAATAATCAAGAATAAATGTTTCGCACTTTAAGAATCATGATGAAAAGGTCAAATAGCCTTTTTAAAGACTCACTGTAGCTAACACATCTTTAAATGCTTAAATTGTAGACTTAAAAACTATCAGGCATTTGTGAAAGTTCTATTTAGTAGTTGACCTGTCTTCTGTATAGGCAACCTGTTTTTAAAGCTATATTCTATATATAGGGTGTGTAATAGATTCTACGAAAAGAATGACGGGGATGGCCTCGCTCCTTGTTCAGGCTAGATGGAAGAAAGCAGCCGTGAGAACAGCATTGGAAGCAATGGCCCTGTCATACACAGACATCAATTTTTTTCTTCAATGGGAGAGAGAGGTACTGAAAGGGACTCAGAGGCTTTTTTTGTAACTTAAGTTTTGTGTGAGACTTCAGAGCCTCTTGAACTTTTTCTGCTCTTTCTCAGTATTCATCTAACCACTTTGGTTTTGTTTTCATTTTGGTTACTACACAGTAGTTGTTTTTTCTTAATATTATATTAATTATATAACTAATTTCAATAGACTTTTTTGTGCTAACCATCCCTAGAAGATGATCTGATGTGCAACACCAGTGCATAGGATGGCAACAAATTAAATGGTGGTCTAGGGGGAAAAAAAGTGCTGTTATGAATCAGTTCAGTTTTGAAATATGGGTGTTATTTATGTGGTATTTTCTTTGCATAGTTGAAGACATTGATCCTGGTTTTGGAGATTAGCTGACAATAATTTGAAGTCTTCAGGGAGTGAGGAATATGCAGATATACCACAAACAAAACAAAACCACAGAAAAGAGAATTGTAAGGGGAAACTTGAAAATACATATTTTTAGGAAAGAACTGAAATAAATGCCAATAAGACTAAAACAAATGCCCAGTTCGGCCTTGAGTCAACCAAAGCAGCACCACTTAGTTTAGTCTCGATGCAAAGAAATATACAAATCTTTGTAAAAATAAAACACAAAATCCCACCTTGGGCTATTTTGCATTGAGTTTTAGGAGAAAATTGGAGTCAGGTGGTTGAGTAAGAACAGTATTTTGTACAATGTGTGTTTATTTCAAATGTTCCTTTTCTGTTGTTGGTATGATGCCCTTGTTTGGGGAGAAACAGTTGTTTGTACAAAATATATTAAGGTGGCAAGGACCTGTCATTAATGCTTCATTGCAGTCTTGTCAAAAGCTACTCAATTGCTTGGGCTTCAGTGGAGGTTATTGGGTATCCTCGCCCGAGGGTCTTTAATCTCTTATGGGTGGAGGAAGTTCTCCCATGTGGTGATACAGCATGTGGTCCTAACTTGCTCTGAGCCCTCCTGTGAGGCTTTAATGTGAGCCTGAGATGCTCTATGAAATTGAAGTTCAACATAATTTATTCTGATGTGTTAATTTAATGATTTATCAGGCAATGCAGTTCCCTAAATAGTGGGGAAAATGGTGGAAGTCTCAAAGTTAGTAGAAATCATCACATGTCTGCTTTTCCTTCTTGCAGCAAGTGCTGACAGGCTAGATGAAAGTTCTAAGTTACGTTTGTAGTCAAACACTTTTTTGTAGTACAAAAAGTTCAAAATTTTTTCAAGTATTTCCTTTTATTTGTGTCCTTGCTTTGTTTTCCTCTTTGTTTTTACCGTCCACCCATCCTATCTGTTCAGGTTGTTGAACTTCTGTTTTTAAATCCACTTCCCAGATGTGCGATATGTGCAGACAGCACACAAGTGGTTGCCTTCTCTGAGATCACAGGGCTCTACTTCTGCTTTTAGAGAGACTCTTAAAGGTTTTAAAATCTTTGAGGGTGAGGGGGAATCTTTGCAAACTTAAGGTTCCTAGTTGGGAATAGAGGTAATAAGAGTAATAAGAATATGTTTAGAGAAGACTACTGTGGTTTCAGTAGCCCCTGCCTCTTAAAACATGTATATACTGGACTGATTTGGTGGATTATCAGAAACCTTGAGGATAATTTTTGTTTTTAAAAGGGATGTTTTTGACAGGAACCTAAGCAGTGTTTTTTTTAAAAAATGACACATTTTCTAGTAAAAACACACAAATGTGAAGGTAGGGGTTCTATTCACTTGTACTTTCAGAGGTTTAGGGCTTTTTTTTTTTTTTTTTTACACAGGCTTTCTGTTTTAGTTTTGATTAGAAAAAGCAAAAGCATGATAAATTCCGTTTGTTTTTTCTTTTAAAAAGGTGATGCTAATTCTTGTCTATGAGGTTTGCATGAAGCTATTATTTGCAAGCTGTTTTAAAGGTTCATATGTGGGAAGAGATGGGCAAAGCAATTTTTGTATCAGACTTAAATGGGGGGGGGAGAAAGAAAAGTTAACATTAGGGCATAGTTTTGTGGTTATGGTGTGACTCACAAGAAAGACTTCGGCCATCTGACATGTACATTACAAACAGTTGTATAAACATACCATTAGATAGCCACAATATGTAGTGGGCTGAGTTAATGTTATTTTGAATTCATAATGTTAAAGTTATCTGGCACAGTGAGTGTGACTCCACAAATCAAACCTTCTATTACTGCTTTTTGTTTTATGTTACACTCTTGTCATTGATGGACAAGGTTCTTTCTGATCAGCTCAGCAGTGAAGTTCTAATCCTGCCTTTCATTTGTTCAGTGTCATCTGGCTATGCTGACACCAACCAGGGCTTTCTACTTGAGTCAGGATTTAGATAGACTTTGACAGAGAGAATACAGCATTGTGATTAAAATTCTTATAATTATGCACAGTGTTTTACAATATGCATGCTTGTTTTCTTGCTATTTTCCTGTATGTGGAAAAATCAAATTTGTAGAAGGTTAGATTTATGTTTAAATGTGGTTATATTTTTAAATTTTCCTTAATGTGTCTAAATCTCAAACTGTGTGGTGATAACTCTCCTAGATGTTGAACCTTTGCATAAGTATAATTTTGAACCTATTAGATCTATGCCTATATCTGAGCATGACCATGTAGAAACAAGCCTCATGTTTCATAAACTGTTAAAGTTTCTTGGGAGTCTTTATTCAGAATTTGAATTAGTTTTCAGTTTTTAAAAGTAATGGATTCTGTAGCTTCAGTCTCAGCTCTGAAGCTGAGCATCATAACCATTTAATAGCTTTAAAAGAAGCTTTTTGGAAACTACAGTATCTGTGGTATGTGCTATATGTAAGACTTTTTTTTTATTATTATTTTCACCTCAGAAAAGTGGTCTTTCCTACAAAGCTATGAAGATGAGCTGCTTTTATACCTTTTGTGATAAGGAGTGAGCTTTAGGGTCTGCTTCAGATTAAACAGAATCTTAGCTTTAACACAGTTAAGACTTCATTGGGTGCTTAAATCCCCTCACAAAAATAATTGATTCCATCTATTGTTTTTTACCTGTGTTTGTAAGTCAAATATTAAGACTTCAGTAGGTTGGTATAGAAGTTATGAATGTCATGTTAAAAAAAAAAAAAAAAAAAAAATTTCCCTGTCTTCCCTATACGTAGCAATTGTACCAAGCAGGATTTGGTTTGAGAGGCTGACCATGTCTCCTACGCTGGTGATAAGAGGAAAGTATTTTTCAGAGTGCAGAGAGATGGCCCAGGAAGGCTTCAAAGCCAGGTGTGTTGGGGTTTGGGGGGGAGGTGTTTTTAGATTTTCCTTGTTACAGGTACTGAAAGTTAGGGTCATAATCAGCATTTCTGACAATCTGTTTTCCTTCATCCCAGTTAACACTCAAATAATTTGCAGCCACGAGAGCTCAGTGTTTGTGTAAATCAGGCTGCTTTTGTTTAGTGATGGGTTTAGTTGTTTAACTAAAAAAATGGCCAATGAAGTACTGTAACTTTTTTATTTTGGGGTCTGAGACTTTCCCCTGCTGTATTTAAGGAACATATTAGATGCATTTCTCATGCAGAATTTCCATACAAAAAATTGCATGTAGTTTGAGTTCATAGTGCTCTGATAATGATCAGAATTCTGCAATAACAAAAAATAAATCCGGGCTGAAATAGGGAAATTCTGGGGCTGTTAAACCTTCAGAGTAATCTTTTATTGTGTTTTTGTTCGTAAATACAACCACCTGTAATTTCGGTGAAGCAGACATCTCCCATCTGAAAATGGGAGAAGCTGAAACTAGCACAGGCGGGTGTTGAGCAAATGTCTCCGATGAGCTCTCACAAGGGTTGTGTTACAGATATTCAGTTCTCTTTATTAGTCTGCTCAGAATCTCAGTTCTCAGATTTGGACTTAATTGCTGGGTGATTCTGTGACATAAACATCCAGATGTATACCTGTTGCTTAAATCTGATTCCAGCCAGTCTCCCAAGTCAGATTTGTTTACCCCTTGTGCATCACAGGCTCACTCGGATACCTTCTCCTCAGAGCTGGTATATTGTTGCTTCAAGATAATTTTAACTGACCAAATTACTAGAACACACTCTTGGGATATTTATTTATACCTTTTGAACCACACTTAAAAAAACATAGAGGACTTAGGTGTTCCAAAAACACGAACTTTTTTTAGCCTCATCAATTATTTTTAATATTAAAAGTCAGCAGATGGAGCCAAAGGCTTGTAGAAAAATTACTTGTGCTGCGTATATTAAACCACAAAGCCCACTAAGTTTAACTAATAATGTTTCTATTGAAATTTATTACAACAAAGCTATTTATTTGCCGCTAAACCTCATACTAGCATCCCTTTTTCATTCCCTTGTCTCTGTGCAGAGTGAGAGCTCACCCCTTCATATACCAGGGAGTCTAACGAGACTAAAAGAGTAAAGTTTGAGTGGGAACCTGATTTTCTTTGTAGATCTACATCTGCGGAAGGTTTTCTGCAGTATTGTTCACTGCTTTATCAGAAAATGGTGTTATATTTTGTCAGTACTTTTACATCTACAAGTACGGTAATTGGAATCCGCTATTGAGGGTTGGATTGGAATTCATTACAACCTCATTTTTGTTATTGCATTAGTTGGTAAGGTCCTGGAGTTCCGTGTTTTTCTTCTGAAGCAACTGAAATAAGTCTTTACCTTAGATAACTTGTCAGACTTAATATTCTAATAGGCTAACCTTATGCTTTTGTTAAATATTAACATCCTTGTGGGATTTTAAGTAATATCTTTAGAAAAATAAGGGTGTGGAATGTTTTCTAAACAGCATGCAATTTATCCCACTTCCATAAAATAAAAAAAAGGCAATAAGTGGTACCTACCTTTTCCAGGAAAAGGGGCAAAAAACCTGTCCTAGTTATAAAATATGATATCCAAAGGGGATGCAAGGAATGATGCTGCTGACTGATCAGAGAATACTCCAATGGTACAGTATTGTTATGCCTTTTAGTAAACACAGAAAAATGAAAATGTTAAGTGACTAACGGCAGCCGTTTTGTCTAACTATTAAACTTCATTTTAAAAATTCTTTCTCCTCTAAATCTTATCTTCTGAAGCACTACAAAATATTCATATGTTACACATAGAATATAGAGTAAGTGGCATATGAGTGTGTACTTAAGTATTGCATGTAACTTTTTTCCCCCATTTTTGTTTTACTGATTTTTTTGAAGCTAGGTCTCTTTTTAGTTTGGAGCAAGCATCTGCTTAGAGTGACTTTGGAAACTTGGCTTACTGGCCAAGTTAAAGGTTTTCTTATTTTTTGGCTAGCTTTGGCCTCATCTGTTTTTAAATTGTCTTTCCCCCACTACTCCTGTTGAAATACAGTGATAAAACTTCAACCAGTTGTACCAGCTTGCTGCTGACTTAATTTCCTCTAATCAACATTGGCTGTAGTAGCAAGAGTTTCTAACAGTGACATTTTCCTTTTGGATGATATGATCAGTTCTTAGTTTCAGATTCAGTCCTGACTTCCTGTAGGCTTTTATAGTAAGACATTTTTCTTCCTAAATAAAGGTACCCAGTCACTACCAATAAAATTATATTTTCATTTCAAGCCATTTGAATTGTGCCAAAAACCTCATAAAATCCGGGGCTGGAGGGTGCATCCTGAACTATATCTTAGTCCAGTCTCCTAAAATTGCACGTAACCAAATTGTGCAGTCTCACTGTGATGAGTATCTTCTATATTTATATTTACTGTAGAAGAATATTAATGCATCTTTTAGAATAAAGAGAATATAAACTTGTGACATAGGAAGACACAGTGCTCTTTGCTGTGTTTAAGAGACTTATGGACATATAGTTCAAATTCAGCATTGATTTGCACGGAGACAAATGCCGATATCCTCTGCATAACGTTGCCCTTAAAGATGAGAGCAAATGCTGGTTTGGTTTTTGAGAGAAGAATGTTTTGGCTAATGAAGAACAGTTGGTAGATGTGGTGGCCGGTGCAGTGGGGTCTCCTTAGCAGAGACACTGTGCGAAAAGCAGCAGTAACTTCTTGGTGTTCAATTGCAAGTTGTTGCCTTTGTCTCCCTTTGAAGTGCTCTTCTGATACTGGGTATCTCTCCTATATTTTTAGTAATGAGCAAACCTAACTGGGTGTGGTTTACTTTTGTACATTTTTTTTCCAGATATTTCTACCTCCATAGTGTGTGGGGGTTGTCCTTTGGCAATCATTTTAAATTGAGAAGGTCCGTAAATTCCAACATATATAATGTATCAAGAGAGAAAGCCATGATGCAGTTTTGTGCTATTGAAGTACACAATCTTCCAATATTTGGGGGAAAGGGAGCTGTGAGAGCTAATGACTGCAGTGAAAAATCTGCAGATGAGGAAACCTGATCATGAAGAAGTGCTTCTGAAAAGTCTGATGGACCTTTTAGAACTAAACTGGCAAAAAAAAAAAATCCTAAATAATATAGTGAATATAGAAAAATCTTTTGCATTGATGGATAGGCTAGATAAGCTTCCTTTGGACTGGATCCAGTCATCTCAAAGAATTTCTTGTGGCCTGCATGCTTTGCATTACATGTAATTTCAACTTTAATTTAAAAAGAAAAGGTTCTAACTTTCAAGACTGTGAGGGAGTGACAGTTGCAGTTTTCCAGTCCTGACTGCAGACAGCAAAGACGTGAAATCTTCTTCCACTCTTGGAATGTTAATTTTGAAGCCTAATTGTGTTACTTTGGAATGTCATTGGCCATATCAGCGAAGGCTGTCTCAGCAGGTGTGACCGGGCACGCAACAGCCTTGAGACCCAAGGATAGGAAGTGGAAGATTCTGCAAGGGAAGAAATCTTGCAGAAGGTGATATATACATAGATAGAAGAAAAAACAAAGAGAAACAAAAGGCAAGAAAAACTTATTTTTGTGTGCTGCAATACCTTATAAAAGTATTCAAACATTGTTCTTTGGTGTGTGAAATACCTTTACATGCCGGCATTAGCAGTCCACTCTTTCTTAGGCTTCAGGTTGCCCTCCTTACTTCGCCAAGGCTCTGTTGTTGGTGATATGCTGTCAGGTATTTTTGCATGGTGGCTCCAGTGCTGTCTCGCCTGTTACCCATGCGTGTTGTAACCTCAGTGAGCCTATTTTTAAGGTCCCTTCATGGACCACTTTTAACTTCCTTTTAAAAGACCCATAATGGATTAAAATTATTTCTAAATTGACAGCTGTTTTCCATCTCTTCCTCCTGACTCATGACTATTTCCTTATCATTGATATATAAACTCCCAGAGCAGATCTTCCTCGAGTTTGGTTTTTTTTTTTTTTGAAAATATTCTGACAGAATGAATTCTAAACCAGATCAATAAACACAAGCACCAACAAAAGCAAAATTGCGTTTTTGTTCATAGTTTATCCTGAATATTTTGGTAAACATCACATCAGCCAAGGGAATCCTGTTGAGCATTCACTGTGCCTCAGTGGTACTTGCACATCTGTGCACGATGGGCTTGTGCCCTTCCTGGAGCTGCAGTAGGTTTCCCATGTCCCAGGTTTTTAATACAGGTGTCTGTGATACTTGATACTGGAAAATGAGGCTACTTGTTTTAAACAAGAAATGAATTTGCACAGGTGTTCAGAAATACTGAAATAGTAGGTGCTAGTTGACATTTGTTTGGATCCTGATGAAGGTTTAAAAATCATGTCAGTAGGGCTGCTGCTAAAAAGAGTGTGTATATGTAAAAAGTAGAAATATTTATTTACCTAAAGACAGCTGAGAGGTTTAGGCAAATAGAAAGTGTGTTTAGAAGATAGTGGTGTGGAGTGCTATTGTTTGAATACAGCTCCTGGCTGTCAGTGTCAGAATGCACTAGGTATGCTTGCAGCACATATCAGGAATTATTTCTTTTATAATCAAGCCTAGGTTTTTTTTTTCAAATTGGACAGCTCTTCCATAGCAAGTTAACAAATCCTTGAGAGGCAAAGAAGTCACAACTCTGACTATTCTAAATGCTTGTTGTATCAGAGGTGCGGGACCCTTTTCATGAGTTAATCAAAAAGACCTATGCAAACAAGCAAGAGGATTTTTTTCCTCAGTCAGTCACTACAGTTACAGAGCCTGACATTGTTGGGTGAACCTTCGTGATCTCGCAGGCTACTGCATGCTCTTGTACGCCAGACCCCTCTTAATAAAAATGTGGGGCACTGGATACACAAATTCATAGCAGCTGTCACAGCTGGGCTGTGGCGAAGTTTGGTCAAGACCCTTTGAACTTTTTATTTCACACTAATCCCGTTTAGTGTGATCAATATATGGACCTCCAGCTCCTAGGTCTGTTAATTAGGTGTCAAGTGTTGGGTTGGCCGGTGTCAGGCTGTAAAATACAAACACAGAAGAGACGATCAGTAGGGAAGTGAAGTGTTTATTGTCTGAATGTATAAGAGGCATTGGTTTTGAAAAGTTGCCTTCCTAGTCTGAGATGTCTTTAGGGATCTTGAGAGCCTTTTGTTTTTCTCTGTAAGGTACATGTACAGTTACATAAGCATTTTACCAAAAATATTGGTGTGGGCTGCAGAATAATGTGAAAGATCTAACTCTACTAATAATTTGATGTTGGAGTAGCTCTTTGCTTACCTTCTTCCCCCTCTTTTTTTTTTCCCCTGCTAATAAAAATGCTTAATAATTGCTCTGGTAACTTATTTTTATTGGGCTCATTAAGATAGTCCTTTCTTATTTTGTGTATGTACATCTAAAATGACACTTCTAAGACTTTACCAATATTTATTTTACCTTGTGCTTTGTAGCATTCAGGGAATAGACAGGATAACTTAGATCTTCATTTCCCCATCTCAAAGAATCTCAGCGGTTTTTTTTGAACTCCCCCATCTTTAGTTCCCCATCCTTCAGGGAAGGGTAAATATGTAGAATGATATTTCAGCTTTCATACATTTTTGGGTTCCTTTATTTCAGTCTTTCAGTGACAGAGAGGACTGGGGAGTTGAGAGTAGTTTGTTTCATCTCCTTTGAAGAAAACCTTAAATTTATAATCCCAGATCAGACCTTTCCTATAACTCACGCAACTCATCCTGTTAACTGTTTTAATATATGGCACCGCTATTTCATTAAACAACATCCAGGAATAATTAGTTCAGCAACAATGCCTCGGAACAAAAGCCCTTGATTTCGTTTAACTTTATAAGTTGGTCTCTTTTGATCTGCAAGAACACATCTGGGGCCTTTAAGAAAGAAGAAAGAAAAATATTAAATGTTTAGGAAGGCCGTTGGTGAAGGTTTCAAAGCACAGTAACCCTTTGGTACCAGGATGTAGCTCAGAGGCAAAAAAAGTGTGAATTTCTTATTTCATAATATTTCACATGGCTTCTCTGTATGGTAAATGCTGGTTTTGCTAGCTGATAACCACTATATTTTTACCTTATTTCCAGTTTCAAAAGATGCAGTCTCTTCATTCTTGCCTCAGTTTTTCTCCTCCCTTTTTCTTTCCTTCTGCCCCCTTTCTTAATGCAGCTGCATGTGAATGGATTAATCGGAATCATTACTGTAAACATGACTTTTTTTACCATGTATCTGTGCATTAAAATTTGTTTTTGCTATATCAAACTTTGCAGTGTGCTGCTTTGTTCCTTTAATAGCTTAGTAGTATTTGTGTTCCTTTAATAGCTTAGTATTGTGTGCCAAGATGGTAGGGAGAAATCTATTTGTTCTTTAGTTTAGGCTCAAATGCTGAGATTTGGAAAATATACAGTGCAGAGGGTAGAAATTTACTCATCTAATTTTAATCACTGTTACTCACTTATATGAGAAACTGCTTACCAGTTGAACTCTCTTAAAATTTGCCACCAAAAAAATCTTACCTCAAGAAAAAAATCCATAAAGATTTTGTATCCCAATTGTTTTTTATCTCATAAAAAGGATTATTGCGAAAAATACTTGTCTGATATAATTAATTCCTTTTTCTTTTCTTCTCTTCTCATAGCAGAAGTAGCCTTTGTTTTGATTGTAATTAGTACAAGGAATTCACTAGGAGTAATACTGTATCACTGGATTTGTACTGATGTGCATGCTTGTGTTTGCTTGTTTGCTGCATGGCACTAGAGTGCTGTTGTGTTTATATTCCAGGTATTTCCTAGAAAATGCACAAATCATCACGATTAACATTAACGTTTGCCACAGCTAATGAAGCCTACCAGATCTCTCAGTAATTATTCATCACCTTTGTTTCATTTTGTATAAATCATGGCTTCTGCTAATAAGCTTATTTTAGGGAAGGGACAGGAGAATTTTGTTCACGAGAGAGAAATTAGCAAGAGAACTTTGTTCTTATTTTTCCCCTTGACCTGTCAAATAGAATTGAAAAGAGCTGAAAATATTATTTTTTGATTACGGGTTTTATTTTTAAATGCAGCTTTATGTTCACTCTGTGTTTGTTTTCTTTAGTGAGCCTTTAACTCCAAGGTTATGACCCAATAATGACCTCTTCTTTCCACTCTCAATTGCTTTTGACCTACTCCATTAAGTAAAAAGAAATAACCTAACAGAAGGGTAACCAGATCACTGCTACCACACCAAGGAAACAGGCGGGCTTTGGGATGCTCTTCTTTAATCTCTCTATCCACAGAGCCTTCATTTTAATTTGCAAAATTGAACCCAGATCGAGAGCAGTAAAGCCTGAATACGGTAAATATTCATGCCTCAGTGATCTAGAGTGGCTCCATTACATTTCAGAGATTGGGAGAATTACCTTTTGGATTATGTATATTCATAGGCTGATTTTTATTTGAGATATAACATTACTTGCATTGGGCTACATGTCGCATATTCTACCAAAACCAGCCTCCTCACAAAGCACCAAATGTTCCTTACACATAAAAGTTTTACTTCTTTACCCTATAGTTTCCTCCCTTTTATGCTTTTCAAAGACTGGTAGTAAACAAATTTCTTTTAAAGAAGAAGAAAAAATCCCAGTAGAAGTTCTTCTATAAAACCTTCAACCCTGTGTTTACTGTGATATATTCTTTTGCATGTGACTTTGAAGTCTTCAGATAAAAGTATTATTATTGTTCTAAACCTAAATCTATTTGGAAAAAAGAATTCAGTTCATTCTGTTGGAAGAAGAAAATTCCAGACAGCCTTTCTTTAACCTATCACTTTGCATTGGTTTTGACTTCTTTTTGGATTTTTTTCTTTGAAAAATGTTTTATTGAAATATTTTTTGATAAGTAGCAGAAATTTTAATTGGTATGTAAATGTTAAGCATATTCTATGTCATAGTTTTACTATGAGCCTGACATTCTCCACCTAGATACTTACTGTCTAAACTCATTGGCATTATTATGCTTTTAAAATGTGCCCTTTTTCACCTGCAGAGATGGGTGTTACGAGCAGTACCACTTAATTTAATGATACTTGACATCTTAAGGTTCCTTTTTCAGTTACAAAAAATTATGAGAGATTAAGAGGTGCCTGGCTTCTGCTTCCTTCCATGCATCCTGGGAGCATGGGGATCTCTTACCTACCTACAGCCCCAAGCGTTAGGCATGTACAGCTGTTGGGCTCCTTTGGCCAGAGGAATAAAAGGAGATGTGGGCTCTCCCTATGTGAACCGATTCACCCAAATCTAGAAGAGGCAATGTGGAGATAAAATAAAGAAATGAAGGTGCAGTGGGGCTTGGTGCTCTTGGTGTTGCCCTTGTGAAGCCCAGGTGGAGGAGGGAAATGTAAGGGGTGGAAGCCGAAGAGAGTATTAAGAGCATGTAATTGCTGGGAAATACTGCAAAGGCAAATCATGCTTGACCAGCCTGGTTGCCTTCTGTGGCAAAACATAGAGATAGGAGGAGTCGTGACTTTAGTAAAGCTTGGGAAGCCTCTCTCACAGCATTCTCGTGTGGAAGCTGGGGAGGTAGGGGTTGGGTTTGAGGGTTTTGGTGCAAGTTGAAAATTGGCTGAAGTGGTTGATGCGGTTGGAAGCTTTGCTCTGAATAAGGAAAATTTCTATGAAGTGATAAATGTTCTGAAAAATCAGCCTTTTGCTTTCAAAAACTGGGCATTGAGGTTTTCTTGAGAATTTGGGTTGTTACAAATTACACAGTTTAGTTTCCTGTTTGCGGTGAGGCATACTGCTGTGTTCTATCAAAAGGGCGACAAGATTACTGAAGTTTCACAAATAAATACTTCAGAAAGACAGCATACATGCAGTGAGAATCTGAGGTACAGTAAATAATGAATTCAGGGCAGTTCAGTCATGAGAAGAAATAGAGGATAGTTTTCTTATTTAGTGAGCTTTGTCTAGCCTGTGCACGGGATGGATTAGGTTCTGTTGAAAAAAATTTTAGATTTGAGGTCATCTAACTTTCTGTGCCAAATCTTAATCTTAACACTTGCTAGTTTTTGATTTATGATTGTGTGCATGAATATAACATACATGTAATTGAAATTTAAATTACAGTATTACAGGGGAGCAGCATGAGAGTAAGATCATTGACCTGCTCCTTTGTTTACTGCATACATATCTGTATTTTAGATGCTGTGAAAAGAAATAAGATAAAGGGATTTTAGTATCCCCTTTTATATTGCTTTATTCCAGTGTTGCAGTGCAGGCTCTTCAGGCTATGGTGTTATTTTATCAGGAGGAGCAGTATGTTAAATAAAATCTGACAGCACGTGTGTGGCATTACATAAGCACCACAGTAGTCATACGGTGAATGCCCTTATAAACTTCACTTAAAAAAAATTAAGATAAAATAATCATAGAATCACAGAATGGCAAGGGTTGGAAGGGACGTCGGGAGATCATCTAGTCCAACCCTCCTGCTAAAGCAGGTTCACCTAGAGCATATTGCAGAGGACATCATCCAGGCGGGTTTTGAACGTCTCCAGAGAAGGAGACTCCACAACCGCCCTGGGCAGCCTGTTCCAGTGCTCATCATTCTGTGTGGAATAGTTTTTCCTACAGATGCTATATTCCTTTCCCATCTGCAGGCAGAGTGAGGCCATGGACAAATAATAGATTCTAGAAATACTCAAGGTATTTTAGAAAATTTTTACTAAGTCACATGATCTTGGTGGTACCTGCAAACTTGGAATTATTTCTGACCCTTTGAGGTTTCTGCTCTCTGTAGTTGGTCCTAGCTGCTGTTGTGATGTTGACACAGAAGAGACAGCTTTCCACAACCTGAGCTGTGGGCAAAGTTTGCATGGTGTGATTGCTGTTCAGCAATGTACTATTGACAGCTCCTGTTTTATCTGTTTTATGCTGTTCTGAAATCCTGGTTGAAGATTTGGAACTAATATTTCTCAGTGTTCATTGAGATATGAGATGAACTGCATGGCATTTCGGAGAACTATGAAAACAGTCCATATCTTAATTTTTAAAATAAGATTATTTTTTTTATTTGAATGGAGGATGTGGATGGAGTAGGGCAGAGGCCTTGACTAGTGATTCCCAAATGCTCGTTGTTGTTGGTTTGTACCTTAACAGCCTAGGTGTCCTTTTGATGCTTTCAAGCAGGAGTGGTTTGCTGCCTTAGCTAAACACATTGCTGCTTACTCATCTGTAGGACGCAGCTTTGCTTGTGAATGTTCGTCCCGCATAAAGCCAAGAATTTGGCGTGCTTCATGTTCAGGAGAGCATTTATGAAAGGATCTGCTTACATGTAAAAGCAGTCTTATGTCTGAATTAGAGCTTTACTTAATTTTAGTATGTGTGCTTAAACAAGGATTGGCTGAAAATTAAAATTGTGGTAGCCTTTCAGACAACTGGGTTGCGTTTTTTTGACAGTGTAGCTTGATATTCTCTGACCACCAGGAGATGATACTGGAAGCACGAAGATGAGATGCCTTATTCGGATTTGTAGTAGAGCAATAGGGAGGAAGGCAGTCCTTGCTGTCAAAAGCAGCAGGTAAGGGATAAGTTTTGATTGTGCACCTGGGCCTTGGTTTGCTGCAGGCAGGCACTTCTGGATGATGGTAAGGTGCTGATTCTTGTATTTGGCACTCTGCTGTAATGTATGGACTGTTAAGGCCTCTCAAGTGTGGTTTTTTTTCTTGTTTGCATGCTGATTCAGGCAGGTTTGCTCGTGATGCATTTCTAAATCTCGGTGCTGAAATGGTGCTTTCTTCACTTACCAGACCCTCTCCCTTCTTGATACAAGTTTAAAGATGCAATTGGGCTTCAAGTTGTGATCTTTATTTTGAACTGATTGGAGTCGTCTGCATTTAAAGTGGGGTCTTTTTTTGTAATACACGTGTGATACTCCTTTTCTAAATACTGCATTTATAATTAGTATTTTCTCTAATAGATTATTAAGACTAATTATTTTAACTTTGCAGTTTCTCTTAAGTATTACAGGGAAGCGTGGTTGCTGTATCTTTCGTATCAGAAAGATGTGCTCACAGCATTGGGAGGCAGCAGGATGGCTAGGTTCTTATCTAAAGAAGCTATGAGCAATGGCATATGGTTGATAACTTAATGGAAGTTGGATAAATAAAGGAAAAGAAGCTCAGACATATCAAGGGAAAAAGTCATTAGTGGACTTTTTCTGTATCCTGTTTTCTATTAGTCTGTACTAAACTGCTTTGAAAATCTTAGTGGGCTTTTCCTTTGGTCTTCAAATAACTGGTTCTCTTATATTGGACACACTTGTTTATCTCAAGGGCTGAACTGTTTGGGTGCTTTTGATTTCTGTTTTGCATTTTTTTGATCTGCATTTGAACACGTAAACTTCTTTCTCACCCTTTTTATAGACCTTTACATAATGTTTTAGGAACACTAATGTGATTATACAAATAAAATTTAAAAAGCAAAGCAATTCCCTTTGCAAATGATGTAAGATTTCAGCACATGGCTCTTGATTTATATGACGAGATATAATCAATTCCCTTGTGCCATTATTAGAAAACAAAACGTGAGTGAATTTCTTAGTGAGGTTTGTAGCGAGTTTTATAAGGGTATCCAAGTTTTTTGTGTTCACCTACGTTGTTTGCATGCAATAAAGTCTGTCTCTTTAAAACTGCACTCTTGTTCACTTTCTGTGTCTAAATGCCTAATTCCTCAAAAGGAGGAGGAAAATATATTTCTGTTTAGTGGATTGCTAAAATGGGCCTTGCACTATTTTCATGGATGAGATGAGATAGAAGTTGTTTTGCAGGGAGCATTTTGGGTGGTCAAAAGAAATGCAAAGGAATGCCAAAGGTGCTGGTCATAGCTGGTCTCAGTTACAAATTCCTATTACTCAGGACAGAATGCTCTGAAGTATTTAACATCATTCTGTTGGTAGGTGGGTGGATTGAGTGATCCAGCTCCAACTCCTTACTTGAAATTGCTATTGCTATAAAGCTAAAGAAAATATGTGAAAGTTTAGAACTGTGCTACAACTGGTGTGGATCCCTTACATAGGGGAAACTAGATATGCATAAGAGAAACAAATCTAATACTGAGGGCCAGTTGCATCCCTTTCAGTGCTTCCAGGTTTGTATTTTAAAGGCCAGACAAAACAAAGATGAATTTTAGTTATGTACTTCAGTCTCTTGAAAATAAAACCCTACATTTGGAGTATTTTAAACAATGGACGAATGTCTCTGTCAGTCGGGGTCAGAGGGAAAAGGAATGAAATACCGGACTGATGTTCATGTTCTGCTCTGAAAGCAGGAAGTGGGTGATTTAAAGCTACTCTGGCTCTTGTTACTTGATCCAGTGGGTGCTGATTCACTTCTCTGTGGGTTCCATGTCTGACCTTTTGAAGGAGACTCAATTCCAACTCAGTTCTTGTGTGATCTAATCCACCTCCCCCAATCACCTAAGTGCACTCTAGTGTTCTGGTTAGATTCGAATTCCTACATACGTTAGGCTCTTGGAACAGAGTTTATGGTCAGGTAACATAATGTGCTGCGTACTCCTTTTACAGCTGATTCTCGTACTGAGAACATGGAGGGGGAAAAAGGAATGGGCTTGAGTGTGTTCTTCCCATTTGCTTTTCTTATGTCCTCTTATATGCATATGGGAACATTAGATACAAGACTAGATACCATGAATATAAGGGAAAAAAACTGTTTATATTTAAAACAATACAGATGGGCTGATTAAATTGTCTGCAGGGTAATGGATAGGTCAGCATGAGGTGCTGATTTTCAGTAGGTTGAATAATGCAGTATTTTTCCTTCACGTGTCTTAGGACAAGCAGACCTGCCTGGAAGCCAGACCCAGCTGCAAAGAAATGGGGTGATTCTTTAAGCTCTGGGTGAGCACAGCCAGGGTGGGGGGCTTGCCTCCTGTGAGAGAGTTGGGGGCAGCACAGTTAACCTGCTTTGGTTGGGGGAAAAAGGTTTGCTTTACATGATTCTGCAAATTTTCAGTGTTTGGGGATTTTTGGGGTTTGTGGTGTTATGGTTTGTTTTTTTTTTTTTAATTGGGATAGTCTTGTCTGAAAGAGAATTAGTCAGGATCCAAGACTCTTCCTGAACTTGCATTGGAGGCTGTGGTGACTCATACGTCACCAAATGTATGAAAGGGAGCCATCCTTTTAAAGCCTCATGCGACACTGGGAAATACGCTTGTATTGATAGTCCACTGCAAAATTTCTCCTACGTATAAGAATTAACAGCAACTTTTGTCATGGAAAACTACACTTCACAATTGTACACTCTGTTTAATGTAGTTTAACGCTGAGAAATGTGGAAGAACACAGCTGGTATTCTGATAGAAGCCAGCTCTGTGCTGTGATTGAGAACTGCAAATCTCCCTGGAAAAATCCTGATCATGTGAAGTGAATGTTTTTAAATTACTTGTTAATTCTCCTTGTCATTGTTATGTACGGGCCTCATGTCGGATGCATCAAGCCTAATCATTTGAGTTAATTTAAGGGGAGAGAGTAGGCATAACACTCTTGAGGAATGTTTCATAGATCCCTGATTAAAAGCTAAGATGTATTCTGGGTATATGCATGCAAGAATAGGTATTTTTAAACACAATCTTTATTCTTTAATGTTATGAGTTCTGTGAAGGGTGTTTCAGATGAATGTAGACTGTTTCATATGTAGACTGTTTTAGAGACTGGCAAATATTTTCTGTAGTAATTTCACTCAACTGTTTAGGTAGGTAATTTCTAAAAAGTAACGTTACAAACTGGAATATTAATAAAGAGAAAAATCCTTGTATTGTGTCTCCATTTAAGGTAGACAACTGCGTAGATCTTTTGTGCATCTTTCAGTTCTGGCTTTGTGTTGGGGAGCAACAGGAGTGGAAGATTCCTTAGGTCTTGTCAGTTAATTCACCCTGTCCATGGTTGTAGAAGATGAAAGTTTTACCACTGGTATTACCATACATGGAATTGCAGAAGTCTTTCAAACCCCTGTGGTTTGGGTTGGTATTTTTCATGTAGTAATTTCAATCTTCTAGTGCTTATTTATTTCTTTGAAACACAGATGTTTAGAAAACCTTCTGGGTTTTTTAAGTCCTTACATGTTCCTTGTATCATCAGTGTTGCAACTATCACAATGACTGAAACTGGAGAGGAGGCATAGGCTGTAGTGAATGAAAGAAGGAAGGGTTTGATACAAGCCACCGTACTTCCAGCTTTCTGAAGTACAACTTTGGAAGTGAATAGAGAGGTGGAGGTAAATGCTAAATTGTTTCTCTTCAATCCATCTAGATAGGCTGTAACTGTCTGAGAGGTATGGCTAAAGGAATAATGAATATCTATTTGAGTGCAAAAATGCTTGAAACAGAAATCCTAGTGTGTATTTAGAATGGCCTTTTAAGTCTGTTCTGACATTAGCTCATACCAAATTATTTTGATCCAGGTTTTTTAGCAAGGGGTTTTTCTCTTACATGAACACACCTCTTAATCTCCTTTCTTACAATATTCTGTGGATTCTCCAAGAATCCACAGGCATTGATGTGGGATTTGATTTGAAAAATGTTGCAATAATGACTTGCTATAATCTGTAAAAGGAGGTTTCTTTTGGTTTTTTGGTGAGCAGCCAGAGACCCCGGGAACCCAAACAGTATTTATAGTGGTGAAGCTCATGGCCATTTTTATTTGTATGATTATGATTTCACAAAGGAATACAGAATTTTTGTTGTTTTCCAGAAACCATGCAGCTGCTGGATTTTTTTCCCTTTTTAAAATTGGCTTTCTGTGTATTGCCTGTGACCATCTTTTTGCTGACTTATTTGGAGAGCTCTTTATATTCCAGTTACTGAAGGTTTTAGTTCAGCCAATAGACTTTTCATCTGCTCCTCTATTTTGATCTAAGTTTCTGGAATTTTTTCCCCTCTGAGTCTTTGTTCCTTTTTTTTCCTGCGGTCTTCTCTTAGCACTGCGTAGTTTGGTGATGTTGGGAATTGGCATTCAAAGATTTGCCTGAAGCCAAGTACTATGCCCTTCATGTAGGGCAGCAGGCTCTGTAGAAAAGGAAAATGTGAAAAACATAGTTTTGTTTCTACTTACACATTGCATCCAAGATGCAGGAAAAAAGCTGTTATTTTCAGTATTATCCTGTGAGTAAATAATTCTGTGATTAATAAGGTTAACTTCTATAGACTGTTCCAAGTTGTCTGATCTAAATGTTTTGCTCTATGCTGTGTGACATACTGAGAATGAAGCCCAGATTGGCTCAGTCCAGTCCTTTGGTTTGGGGTTCTCTTCGTCAGTGCTTGTGTATTTTGGTTTCCTACTTTCAGGAGTTAGAAGATAAATGGGGTGGTCCAGGGATTAGAAAATGGGCTAAGGGACATGTGGTGATTGGAGATTGATTTCAGAACAATTCCAGCTGGGTAAGACAGATACTACTGGCTTGAATACTGAGAATCGTATAGTTACATTTGACATGAACCTCTTGGATAGCTGTAGAATTGGTACTATGAAAAGAGAGAGAGAAGAAGAATTTATGCTGAGAGTCGAGATCTGTTCTAGCAATGTTGTTGTTTTGTACACATTCACAGTATAATATATTGTATTTTGATAAAGACATACTAAAGAGATGATCTCTGGAATGGAACATTCCCATGGCGAGTTCAGTTCTTGGATCTGAATTTTGAGGTTTTAGCCCTTCGAAAATATGTTGTTTATAACTTTTCTGTACTAAGGACTCTTGTCCAAATAATACTTAATTAGAAGATAATTTTTTTTATTGCTAAAAATACCATTTCAGTATTAAAAGCTTGATATCTAATGTAGGAACTTCAAGCAGAGTGGTTACCTATCCAAGCATCCAGTGTTAGTATGAATGCAACAGGTGGCAACGTAAACATTATCAGAAAAAAATTTGGTTACACGAAGGCTGGGCAAGGGGCAAATCTTACCAAAGGATGGTTTGCAGAACTGAAAGAAAAGCTGAAATGAAGTCTCGTACTGGCTTAGTCTGATCAAGCTGAGCCTGGACTGATGTTTAAAAGCTTATTTCATTCTTCTCTTCTCCTGGGAACTCCTTGAAATAACTAATATAATAGCAAGCTCATTAAGGTCAACCTTACATAGCATCCGGGAAGAGCTAAATAAATTTTAAGTATAAGTGGTGGCCAGTGCTGCACTTTTCCTACGATAATCCCAGCAGAAGGACCCCCATGTTTTAGTGGCACTGATGCTAGCCATATGTTTAAAACTTCAAGGACTTTTTTTTTTTTTTTTTTTTTTGTAGTGGTGGCCAGTGCTGCACTTTTCCTACGATAATCCCAGCAGAAGGACCCCCATGTTTTAGTGGCACTGATGCTAGCCATATGTTTAAAACTTCAAGGGCTTTTTTTTTTTTTTTTTTTTTAGTGTATGGAATGTCATAGACTAGAAGAAGGTAGACTTCTGTATTAGTAATTATTTTGCAACAGTAGTTTACAAAATGTCATTGTGCTCAGTGTTATACAAATACATTATTAGGAGGGGTTTTTTGTTCTGAACATTTTACAGTTGAATTCAACCAAGTCAAAGAAGTCTATGAAACGATTTTCATAGAAGGTGTGAGAAAACAGTCACATAGGTGTACAGATGGGTATTGCAGTGCTACACTTCTGATGGTGCAGGTGATTAGAGGGAGTGCGTCAAATAAGCTGTTCCACGATGTGGATATAGCTGTTGATTTGCAGATAGTATGTAGGTATTGCAGCACAAATGATGCAAATATCAACATAACTGTGGCCATGATAATCTTAGTCTCATGAACAGAAGTAGAATAAGCTAAGAGGCTCAAACCTGTGGTAATTCTAAATGATGGGTATGTTCTCCGTCTGTTCACTGTCTATTTTTTGAATTGTCAACTATTCTAGAAGGTCAGACATCTAATGAGAGCAAGGTGTGATATGTGGTTTTGTGCTTGTGATGCTCTTGTGTGCAATTAATTGCTTCATTTTTTTCTTGCCCTTTCATCAATAGGTGACAAAGAAAGTGAAGTCCATGCAGATGTTCCATACTCCTGTGACTTATGCTATGCAGGGTGACAGAGTAGGTATCTGTGTAACCCAGTTTGATCCCAAACTGCTAGAACGAGGCTTAATTTGCACCCCAGAATCACTTCACACCATCCATGCTGCAATAATTTCCCTGAAGAAAATCCAGTATTTTCGAGGAGCTCTTCAGACCAAGGCCAAGTTCCATATCACAGTTGGTCACGAAACAGTTATGGGAAGAGTGATGTTTTTCAGTCCAGCCCCAGCTGACTTCAACGAAGAAATTCACGAAAATGATTTTGATTTTGAAAAAGATTATCTTTATCAAGAAGAATATTTGTCCAAGGACTCAAATTCTTCAGAGAACAAAGAAAATGACCAGGCAGGAGAAGTCCAGCTCCCGAGACAACAGTGGGCTTTGCTAGAGTTTGAAAAACCAGTCACTTGTCCTAAACTGTGCCTTGTGATCGGCTCCAAGCTGGATACAGATATTCACGCAAATACCTGCAGGTTGGCATTCCATGGGGTACTGCTCCAAGGCATGGAAGACAAGAACTACACTGAGACTTTCCTTCCAAAGCTGAAAGTGTACAAACTGAAGCACAAAGAAGGACAAGTGGAAAGGGTAAGCTGTCTCTTTAACGCTATACATGGGAAGGAAAAATATTTGTTTGGTGTAAGTATATGTATTGGTGAGCTACAGAACTTTCACAGTCCTGTTCTAGAGTCTTTATACGCATTTTGCAATATGCTATGTATACAAGCATAAGAATCTTGTCTGTTTGCAAACAGTCAGAAATCACTGCTTGAATATGACTATTCAGTTCAATGCAGTGTTGAGTAATTTGATGCTTTTTTTCACTGATCATTTTGATGTATAACCACTCTGTTCTTCCTGCAAACTTGCTTTGCTTAAGTGCTCATCTGTTCTCTTCCCAGTTGACAGAACTTCCAGCTTTCAACTGACATATTTTACAGTTATTCTGCGGTGCATTGAAAATGTAGACTGTGTAAACCAAATAGAAAGTAGCATTAGACTAAATAACACAAAGAACACTATTAATTTTTATGTATTTTTAGATTTTATTAAATAAGAAACTCAATTATTAATGCTAATTTTAGTAGGTAAAAAGAATCTCCAAGATGCCTTGCAGAGAGCTATAGCATACTGAAGTTGGGATCAAGCTTGCTGTGTTATACAGGTGTTAATCTGCTACAGTGTATGTTCTTAATGCACTCACTGTGGCAGAAAATAGAGGTGCTTTCTGGAGGAGTTAGCATCTATAGTAAAAATTATTTGGGATTTTTTTACTGTCCCTTCAGTATGGACAGATACCCTGTCAGTAGTGGTTGGTGTTACTACATTGCTGTCATAAGTTTGATCTTGGTGGTGGTTATCTTCCAGTAATCAGTGGAGAACCATTTGTTTATACATCCCATAGTGGAATTTTTCATAATGAATGGTTTAGGTGGAGATGTACAATATATGAATAACTTCATTGCTTACCCCTAAACAAGCAGAGTTGATGTAAACTTTAGCAAATGTTTAGTTGATGTATTAGTGCAGTAGGTATTTTATTAACTTTTGGGTAAAGTAGCGTTAATTTTTATTTTTCTAATCCAAAACCCGATTGTTTGAAGAAAATGTTTAGTATTCTTACTACTTTTCAAAATTTCATAAAGCTGTATTGAGTACTGCATAATATCTGTCCTTACTTCACTGCAGGAGACTAAACGCTTAGCATACCTTACCATGTTTGCAACATATAGCAGACTTCTTTACTGCTTGCTTGCTTTACTATTTAATAGTAAAAAAAAAAAAAAACAACCAACAAACCCAAAACGTGTACCAAGATGCCCTGTCAGGGCATGATTTTGAATTAGTGAGGTACTTTCCTAAATGCCTCACTACATTAATTGATCAAATGGGCAGTTCATATTTCTGCCTTCTCTTTGAGGATTCTATGTTGCTAGTTTAGTGTTTTAAAAAAAAAAAAAAAAAAGTTTCTCATCTGAATTTCTACTACTGACTTTGGAGGCCATTCTTTTCAAAGGAACTGCAGACCTGTGGTGGTGTGTTTGGATGCCAATTTTGTCGCTAGGAAGGAAGGTAGTTAGGAGGGACGGGATCTGTAGCTTTCTGAAAATTTGGCGTCTTTTGATATGGGTTACGTGGGACATGCAAGATCAGCAGTGTTGCTCTTCAAAATTGTGGTAGCATGTGTATTTCCTCTTTTGAAATGGCCAGCTCCCTTTCTCTTCGGCTGATGGCAATGTTGAACTAGAACAACCTGTCCAAAGTGTTCTGTCCTCTAAGCTGTGGGACCAAATGTGTGTGTATTGATACCAGTTCGTGGGATGCTCAAAAGCTGTCTGGGTGCATGAAATATTTACCTTTTTGTTGGTAAAAACTTACTCGCTTGTGCATGGCCCATGCTGCGAATATTCAGAGAGACCTGGCTTACCAACTCCTTTTGTTTCTCTGTGGCTGTAGGAATATGAACGAGAACAGGAGTTTGTGTGACCCATGGAGACATGCTGCTTGTGTTCCGTTTAACCAAAACGTATTGGTCAGATCCTTTATTTTCGTTCCCAATGCATGGCACTGGTCTAGGGCAGTTGAAAACTTGTAGAGAACCAACTGCGTGAGTGTGAGCTGTCTGACTGGGTGAACAGTGTTTGCAGCTAGCCTTGGTTGTGCATTTTTAATTGTTTTTATTTCATGTTATTTTCAAATCCTTTTCCAGTTTGCTCTGCTGTTGATTTTACTGTGTAAATAATGGAATAATGTTAATCAAACTATGCATATTTAATTTTCTGGTCCAGAAAATTACCAGTGAATGTGGGTTATTGAACATTTGACCAACAGTCGTTGGTCTGATAAATCAGTGAACTGTTTTGATATCTTCCCGTGCCTTTTAAAATGCAGAGTGTGGGGGGGTATTATTTTTATCCTGTCTTCATGTGTCACACACTGTGCCCTAATATGGGCCTTGATCACTGTCTGTATGAATATTAATTGGCCCTGTAGATGACCATCGAACAGTCTGTATGCAGGTTAGGTTTGTTCTTGGGTTTTGCCTCCTGTGGTACTGTAGGTACTCGGGGCTGGCATTTTCCCTGATGCGTGCTGAAAGGATCGTGGAGCGGATATAACAAAAGCTCATGATGTAAAGTCACAGAGGCGTGCGGGGATTTGGGCGAGTTGGTGGGAAGAGGATTGTTCCAGTTAGGAAGGACCTGCTGGAGAAGTACTTACAGTGTTAGCTGAGGTAGCTGCTATTAAGCCTGCACTTTCGCAGAGCAGAGAGCAGCAGAACAATTGGGTGGTACGGTGACTTATTTTAGTACACAAAGTTGCTAGCTAATAGCAAATCTGAATCAGCTGGTCCCACCCTGCTGCTGATGGATGGCTGGAGATTAGGATCGCTGAATTTAGGGTGTCTATTCTTGGCACTGATACAGGAAAATTTCTTTCTCTGTTGAGCAAGGAAGCTCCCCCCCACCTTACCTTCCCTGGGGAGGCATAAAAAATAATAATAATTATAAAATACATGTTACCTTTATGAGAAGTGAACTTTTCCTCTAGGGAATACTGCTGGGGAAAATTAGCTTCATGGCTTCCTGAAAGGCAGGGGTGAGGGAGGCAGGGGCATGTAATGTCCACCTTCCTGGGTTCGGCATGGGCTGGAAACACACTCTCGGAACTGTGCTGTAGTGGAATTAAATAGTACCCGTCCATAAAACACTGTGGCTAATCTGATGTGGGCTCTCCGGAGCCCCCTGCTTGCTGCTGGAATTAAAATAAATTCCCTGCAGTGTAACTACCAGTTTACCCAGGAGAAATTGGGCATTTATGGTTTGGTGCTTTGTTCCTATTCTGATTAATTTCAGAGCACTGATGGAATAGTAGGAAGTGTAAATTCATTAAGTTTCAGCATCACAGTACTTGCCTTTTGTGCCCCTTTATGTGTGGCACCCCCCTGTATTTTACAGTTTATTTTTTAATAAAAGAGCAATGTTTATTCTTTAAGCTTTTTTTGGCTTTCTAAGAGAAAGTGTGACACTCTTGCTATTTCACACAAATCAAATCTATGAACTGGGTAAACACCATATTTTAAAAAGGTGAAAAAAAATTCATTTTAGTTAAGTCACACCTAAGCTTCCTGGTTTTCTCATCTGCTCAAGAGATGGTAAATATTCTACAAAAATTCAAGGACCTTTGCTGTTCTTTTGTGCCGCTCACTTTCCTTTTGGTATCTTGCATCCTTAATGCTAAGGCTTGAGTAGAGCACTGGGAGCGAAAGAACCAACCACCAGGATCTTTGAATTTACCTGTCTGCAGTATATCCTTGAGCCTCCCTTTTCACATCCTT
This sequence comes from Egretta garzetta, assembly GCF_000687185.1. Classification (NCBI taxonomy): domain Eukaryota; kingdom Metazoa; phylum Chordata; class Aves; order Pelecaniformes; family Ardeidae; genus Egretta; species Egretta garzetta. The sequence goes on from NW_009259719.1 coordinate 2,021,634, forward strand.
GCTTATTTATCCACTGATTTTTTTTTTTTTTTAAGGTGTGCATTAATGTAGTATCTGAGAAATTTGGATTTAAAACATTTATCATCTGCCTTTATGGTTAAGTTTGTGTTGTCTGAGATGCTGTATAGTGCAGGGAACTTGCTTCTAACCGGGTTAGGGCATTTTGGGGTCTGCACCTATGTGGGGATTGCATCTTGGTTACACAAAAGTTGCACGATTCAGACTGGAGTTAGGATTTTAGCTGATGTTTTTGAATTGTTGGTAGCAGTGTGTGGATGCTGCTGTCTTGCTTTAGACCCAGTTTGGTTTGAGGCTAGAGTAAGTATTTAGGGGTTAGTTTTAAGGAAAATCAAAATTTTCCATTCCCTCAGAACTAAGAGGGCACTGGCAAAGGTTTATATTTGCTTAACTACTTGATTTAAAAATGATGTGAAATTCTAGTCCAGTTTTCTCTTGCAAAGAGACAACTCTAGACAAGGGAGAGGTTCAGTGGAAGGAAGTTTCTGTCGAGCATCTTTCTGGCGTGGTTATGTGAAGGCAGAGACTGTTGCCCTCTGGACACTTTATTTTTGCAAAACCTTGGCTGCCTGACAAATGTATTTTCAATAGGAAAAAGAGCTAGGCTGGCAACAAGTGGCTTGTACTGATAAAAAGATAGAAGTAGGGCTGAGAGTGCTGCTGTAAATACCAGTGTTGCTTTAAGGAGTGTGATACGGGGATTTTTGTGAAAAAAGGGCAAATAAGATTCTGTGAAGAAAGTTTATCCCTCTGAATTGGCATACGGTGGTGGCGGTGAACGTGGGCGTGCTAAACTGCAGCAGGTCAGCAGCCCCCAAGGTTGGAGACAAGCAAATTATGAAGAAAACCAACAAGTGTTGTCCTTGGTCTTGTGCTTCTGGAGACAGGGTGCTCACCAGTTGGCTCTTCGCAGTTCTGTGGGCAGAAGGACTTGCACTAATCCTACCGCCACCTCTGAAGTATCTTCTTCTCTGAATTTTACCTCTTATGCAGCATCGCAGGTTAATTCCAGTCTGACTCATTGAAGCAGTTACTTGGTTCCTTGTACAAGTCCTTTATATTTGTCACGTTATTTGCTCTTTGGCTTCCACAGCCATACATACCGGTTGAGTGCAGTGAGTTTCAGCTGAAAGGTGAACTCTAGGAGTGCATCACGCTTTCCTGCATGAGTCAGATACTCTGCCTGTTTTGAAAGTGTTTGCTCAAGCAGGATTTATCTTAGGATGGTTGCCACAGGGTCCCTATTGTCAAGGATGCTCATAAATCAGTAGCTCTGTGGCAGAAACAAAAGAAGAAGGAAAACTCTCTGCCGTGCTTGCATGGCGCAGGCTGCACCTTCCGCACTTTTCAAGCTTGTGTGGTGAAAAATATAGCATGTCTCAGCTGCAATTGTTTCCCATTTTAAGTATAGCAGAAAGTTTCGCTATGAGAACAGGCTTGTGGTTCCTAAAGATGCTTTCTCTGTTCCTGTGACATTAAGAAGAATTAATTATCTCTGTGTATTTCAAAGTTTTTACTGTATTTTTTCATTATTTGCCTTGCTTTTAGTCTTTGCTTACTTGATGGTAATCACATTGCACTTGTTTCTTCAGCAGTTTCCTTTCATGTGTCACAGCCATGGGATGTCCTGGTTTTATTCATAGCCGCTCTGTTCCCAAGTTTTGTGGGTTGCTGGATAGTGAGTTTACTTATTGAACTCGTTCTCATGGGGACCAAGGCCATCTTGTAGCTAGTGTGTGTAGTTTCTGGAGGGGGGAAGAATCACTTATTGCTTAACAAGAGCGTGTTACTAATTGTTTGAATATTGGTGTGATCTAAGTGTCCCCAAGGAGAAAAGTATTGTTGCAGGAGCAAGATGTGAAAGCAGAGTTAAGTTATCAAGATTTTTATCAAGCATCTCTTCTGAAGCTTGAATGGAAGAGAAAAAGCTTATCTTTTAGCATCTTTTAAGCGTTGGGCTTTTTCTGTCCTTGCAGTAGGATGACAAGAGCTGTGTCAGAGCAAGCACGTTACCTGAGTGGCCAAACGGAAGGTCTTTGTCACCATTGCTAACAGATCTTTCTGGCCTTTCAGAAGAAGGATGAGATATTGTGGAGATGAGTACTAGTAAGCAACTGCAGGAAATTTGAGAAAATAGTATTTAAATTTGTTGATGACTAGCAATCACCCAAACTATCCTTAAGGGAGCTAGATGTTTTGAATGCCATTTTCACAACCGCTGTTTTTTTTTTTTAAACAATTATCAGCCATGTTTTGTCTCTTAATTCCCTTATGGCTTTTTGAGTGAAAACACCAACATTTAGTTTACAGAGTACATGCCAAGTTTATAGTAGCTCAGCCACACATTTAACCACACTGCCAAGGAGGGTACGAAGGAGGAAACTGAACTTGTCCATGAGTGAATAGGAACATCCAATGTGGTTTACTTGGGGGATAAGACCAGACTTCCAGGTTTTCTTTGCTTGGGGAGGTGGTAAGTTAGTATGGGAATGCCAGAGTATTCCTGTCTGGAAAGTTTCCAGAGTAGAGGATCATGTGTGAGCAACGTTGGTACTTTCTTCACTGAATCCTTTCCAGATACTTTATCAGTAATACCAGAATTCGTTTCACAGAGTTGCACCTGTGCGTTGTATTTAAAATATTTGCCACAGAAATACCATTCCTTGTATTTTCTGTTGCATGGTTGCAGTGCTGCTAGAAATGAGAAGCAAATTTTACCTGCTCAGATAAGTTAGATGGAAGAATCTAACTCTTTCTAGATAAAGGATGTTTCATTGGTTTACTAGGACTAATGTTTTATCTGCTGTTTTCTTATAGTGGCACTGTAGTTCCAGCAGGATAGCAAGTGAAATGCTGCATCATCCAGGCAATGATGCTTTCTGGGGGACTGATACGGTGTGCAGCCTAATACGGGCACGGAGCGAGTAACAAGACCAAACCATACAGGGAAAGCTGCTTGAGTGCTGCCTGCAGGCAGAGGCAGTGACCTGGGCTGTCTGCAGAACCTGCTGTGGCTCTAGCTGGGAGAAGCGGTGGATGTCACTCCATCTACTGTAAACATGCAGACGCCACAATTAATATTTTTCCTGCTTTGAAGTCTGAACATGAGTTTGTTTGGTTCTGCTTGGCTGCTGATGGTATGCTAAATACAGTAATAATACAGAGATGAAGGCAATCAGGTGAATAAAAGTGCACAGCACATTCACTAGTTAAAATGCACTGTAAAATAGGAATACAAAAGATGCATTTATTTATTGGCTCTTGTTTAGTTTTTGAGTAAAAGTGCTTGAGAAGCTTAGTGGGGGAAGGGGAAGGGAGGGCTGTATGCTCATTAAACGGAAATACCATTTCTGTTAAACAGTACTGAGAAAAGAGTGGGGATGTTTACTGACTGATACAACATATGGATTAGCACAGTAGAATAAATTTGTCATAAAAGTGTACCAGTTAAGTCACAGAATCTGCTTGCTTACTCATATGAAAAGATTGGTATTTTATTCACTCGCCAAGAAAAGAATGGCCTGCTCCACATGACTGGGTAGTAGAATTTTGCAAGGTTTGAGTAACACCTATGGTTATTATTTATATTATTAAATTTAAAATGCAGACATGCTTTTGGGTCTTACAAGTGTATGGACAGCTGGTCTTGATTTTTCTGAGGTTGTGTAAGAGTCACCTGTGGGGGAATCGGTTTGTCAGCAAGGCAACCAATACACCATTTTATTTATTGGATACAAAAATAAATTAAGAATATTACTTAGGTTGCAAAATTGAGCACTTGAAAGTTAGGAAATACCAGATTTACAGTTGCCTATGCAACATTAATTCTGTTCCCCTGTGCCTCTACCCTATGCACTTAATAAGGCAGGGTTCCTGTGAAACTTTTTGGTTGTGGTCATGTAAAGACTATAGCATGGGGCATATCAAAGAGGGACAGAAATAAGGGCGTACGGACATCTGGTATTTCTTAACTACTTAAGTGCCCAATTCTGCAACTTAACTTAGGTTTTATATAAATGTAATTTCCTAGGTATTTTTAAAGTAAAAAGGTAAACTAAACCCACGTATTATTGAACTGTAACCATCCCTTCTACTGTACACCTTTGCTAGGACTTGAGTTACAAATATTCAGCAGCGTAGCACAGACTTGTGTTGCTTGTTACCACAAACCTTGTTAACTAAATGGAAGATGGAAGCTGTTACCCACAAGAGATGATGGGCTGTTGGGCTTTGGGCAGAGGATCTGTGCACTGGAGTTAGAGACCATTAGGGGAAGGGACAGACTTCGGATGTTTGCACGGCATCACTTGCTTCAGGCAGCTCTTCACAGGCCTGTTGCCTGCTTAATTTCCAGCGAGGATTTTGTAAGCGCCTGTTCTTTGTTCCTCTGTGCCATCCCCAAGCTATATTTGGGCAAGTTTCCTTTAGAAATAAATTAACTTGCTGTCACTATACGTGACTTATTGCTATACATGCAAGATCTATGCCCTGTTCCAAATGAAACTTGCCGAGTCTTACTGATGTTTAAGATCTCAGAACCTGAGATTACCACAGTTAAAATAGTTGAAAATAGTTGAAGGAAGTGCCTGAGAGTTAATAAGATGGAGATGGAGATATCCCCCAGAGTCCTTCTGGCTGCTCAGAACCACAGCCTCCAGGAGCCCGCTCCAGCTTGGCAATCCTCTCTGTGACCTTCTTACAAGGCCAGGTCAAGACTTCTGCATCTACAGATCTTCTGCTCTACAGAACAGCCTCTTTCTTGATTTGTGCTTGGATAGTAAGCGTTGCAGGGTTTTTAATCTTCATAGCATTTCAAACCAGTGCTGGCTGGTCTGGAGATGGAGGTCCTGGGCAGTATAGAATGTAGTAACAGTCTGTAGCCTCCTCTCTTCCCTCTCTGTCGATGTTGCTTTCCTTAGATGAAGGGGACACAGCATAGAGTGGTGTAAAGATCAATCAAATCATGACATCAACCAGTTTCTTCTCACTTGGTAAAGTGAACATGTTCTTCCTAGGCTGTATAGGGAATTTAGTGCCTGTGTTTTTTGCAGATTCAATCCTTCTAAACTTTAGAGGTGAAGGAAACTTGCGTTATAAAGGTGTATGGTGAAGTTAGTGCCTTGTTTGTTCCCTGTGTGTGCCTGGAGAACACAGATTGGTACGTACAGAGCTTTTAAAATCTAAGCCGGTCTGGCTATGCAGTTCTTACTCATTGTCCCAAGTCAATACTAAAGGTTCCTTTTCTACTCCTGTACTTGTTTTAACCAGGTTATAGCGATGGCACAGTGCTCAGCAAAGGGCAAGGTGTTTATGGCTGCTCGTTAGAAACTCTCATATGCAATCATGCCTTTACTGAGAAAGGAAGAGAAGGGCAGGGAAAGGAAGATGCTTCTTGGATACAAGAAACATAGGGTGGGGAGAGATGGGACAAACATCTGACAACCAAAATTAGTGGATATATGGAGGTGGGTGCCTGATGGCTTCTTGCTCTGTTAAATCAGCAGTAATGAGACACCAAAGTACTGAAAGAGTTGAACTTTTCATCTCCGTTCCCTCATGGATGGATGTTCAAAGGCACAAGTTTAGTTTGTTCTTCTGAAGGATGGTGAGAAGAAGGTCTTTAGAGCCCGCACAAATGAAAGCTGCTAGTGCCAGAGGGAATTGCAGAAAGAAAAGCCTTTAATATTTTCATGCTGATGTAAACTCTTGAGGAAACGACATGGCTGACCAAATCATTTGTTCTTTGTACCAAGTTGTTCACCTAGTTCTTGGTAACAAACTAAAAGCTAGAACAGTCTTTGGAGAATCAGAAAAGCTGCAAACCCAATAGTCAGTGAAATCCTCTCGGTTCCTTTCTCCTTCACCCTTTTTGCGACCTCATGTACAGTCATTTTCTCAATGCATGAAGCCACATTTTAAAAAAGGAGAACAGGAATTTGCAGCCTCCAGAATATTCCCATTTCTGACACAGAAATGGAAAGTGCTTGAAACTGTTTCCTAGAAATAAATGAGCTGTCACTGATCATGATGAAGATGTCTCAAGTGTACTTTTTTAAAGTACAAGAAAGTAATAAAAATACTTTGTATTTTCAGTGTTAGTTATAGGTTCTTTTTTGTTCTTTTTCCTCTCCTATTGGTTTCATTTTTTCAGTTTGCTAAGACTAATCCCCAGACCTGTTTTTATTCTTTTTTTAAAAAACCTGTTTATTTCTATTTAAAAGCACATAATTTTAGATTAAATCAGAAAAGGTTATTCTTTCTCCCTCTGTGTCTCTTTCTAGTATTTAATATTCAGTGCTTTTACTTTTCTCTGTCTCAAACTTTTTCTTATTTCCCATCTCATTTGTTTCCTATTGTGTGTTTCTGTTCTGAATCCCCCCCCTTTTTTTTCCTACAGATATGTTAAGGCATGGAGTTCTGTGCTCCCAAAATGTGTGTAAAGGATTGTTTGAGAGGGTGTTCAGATGATGGTGACTTCTAAGATATCTTAAAAATGAGAGTGGTTTAACAAGCTGGTCAGTATGGCTTGCTATCCCTGCTCAGAGGGAAATCACAGTAATTTTTCCTTTGAATTATACTATGGTTTGCACTGAATGCCAACGCATGTAACAAACTGTGGGTTTGCAAACAATATATGGTAGTGTGAGTACTGCTTAGATGGGGAGTGCGAGGTGGTTAATTTTTTCTGGGAACTTCTTAGTATTAGCGAAAGTGTTACGTGCTAGAGATGCACAGAATTCACCTATGGCTATAAAGAGCTGTTTACTTTTCTCCTGCAAACACAAAAGCCAAGTGGGAAGGGATATTTCATAAACTCAGTGCTATTGTGTCCTCTGGTCTAAGCCATAAAACAAGAGTAACAGAGACATTCCCTTTGAACTTGAAATCCCTTTCTAAGCTGCTGATCTAACCTAAGTGAGAGGGGGAGACTATACCAGCCAGAAAATTTTTCTCTTCTGGATATTTCTCCCTCCCCCTCCCCAGCCCCTTTTCTTTTTTTAAAGTCCTTAAGTGAGTTTGATGCTGCACCTCTGCCCATAAATTTAAAAAAATATTATCGTAATGTAGGTCAGTGAACTGAAACGCCACTGTACACCATGGGGGATTAAAGTCGGAGAGGCAGCCCTCTCCCACTCCCACTAGGTCATATGACAATATAAACAAGAAACGCAAGGAGCCTTCAGCTTTTTCTTGCCCTAATCCTTTGTTTATGCAGCACTTAAACTGACTTTTGGGGTCGTCTCTGTCTGGCATTAAAGCCCTAAAGCTTTTTGAAGTTTCCCTGAAGTTAATAAAATTAGTCTGCCCTCGTTGCTAGGCCCCTTGCTGCTGCTTCAGAGCAGACTGTGTATCCCTTACTGTCTTTGTGGCATTTGGCTTTTTAAGTTAATAATATTTTATAACAAAAAAGAGTGTTTCAGAGAAAAGCAGAAAGATCTCCCAAAAGGCTGTTCAGCTAATAGGCAAAGTGATTGCCATTGTAGATGTTCTGAGAACTCAAAGGGGATTAACTTAAAATCCAGCGATTGGAGGTAAATTGCTGGTAAAGTAATTGGAAGTGTTGAGTTTCAGTTGGAGAGAACAACATGCGTTTCTGTGGCTTTTTACAAAGCAAGGCTAAACCAAAAACTTAATTTTTCTTTTATTTTTATGAAGTCTTAAAGTTGAAAAAAATGAGGTTTCCTTTGTAGCAATTCTCTCCTTCACCTATTTATTTTACTGCAACGATTAATCACCTTAGGTTTTGTTACATCAGGCGTTCTCTTGTTATTTAGTCGTCTTCAGGGACAAACCTGGTCCCTGAAGACGACCAAACAACCCTGGTTGGTTAACCGGAGGGACGGACAGTGCAGGATGGGATGTATAGTGTTTAGTGTACAAGGCTAAGGCTTTGGGTGGTAAAGGTTTTATTCCAGAGAGCCACTCAGGCGAGTCACCAATCGCTTCTTATTTCTGTACCGCTAAAGCAGTTTTTTTCTAATGGCCTATAGAGATGGCCAAGGAGTAACGGTGATGCAGACAGAACATCTCAATTGGCTAAAGGGGGGGGGGGGTTTAACAAGCTGACCATTGGAGTGAAAGGAACAGTGCAGCGGGAGCCCTTGGTTACTTTGCTAAACTGTGTGTATAAGAGCAAGACCCTAAAAAATCACCTCTACTTATAAGTGATGAGGGGTTTTAAAATCAAATGGTATTAAGTGAGTATGGCATACGTAAATGGATTTTGTTGCTGTTATAATCATCAGTTGTAGGTTATCATTACCAGTTTACTCAAAGGTACATGATGCCTGTAACACTTGTTCACAGAAATCACTCAGGGTGGTTTTTTTCCTGACAGCCTTGCCGGGGAGGCTCTACAGTGAACCAGCTAGCCTAGTATGATTGCTCACCCTGTAATTCCGTTTTTAATTAAGTTAAAGATAACTTTGAAGTGCTCTTGGAAAAATAAAAGATGTTTATGTTGTCTTTAAAGTTGGCTTTCTGTGCCATTTTGTGGGGATAACTACAAAAGTAATAGAGATATGGAAGATCCTCGCTGGAGTGTAAGAGACTGTATTTAAAACACAGGGGTAAGAAAAACGTAGCCAGCAGTGGAGGAGAGGGATGCTCAGTTTTGAAATTCTTTTAGGAATAAAGGTATATAGGAAGAAGTAATTTTTATTTTACCACCTAATGCAACTGGAAAAATTAAGAAGGTTTTGAGAATGTAAGTGCTGCTTCAGGTTGGAATTAACAGCGTCTTTTTCTGCCAGTCTTCTATTTCAGGCCCAAAGAAAGGCAAGTGTGCCTGACTGAAAGCTTATCTTCTCCCTCTACACCACCTATTATCAGTGGCCCTAGTAAAAGACACTATTCCATTTTAAATTTAAGCCAGTGGTTGCCAAGCAGTGATGCTACCTTTAATGGTTCACAAGCTATTTTGAAGCCATGTTTGTTGGGAGGGGTGGGAGAAGGCAAATGCACCAAAAAACCCCAGATTTGTGATATTTTGGGAAAAGATCAGGATTGGATGTTCAGGCAGCAAATGTTGTTCAGACATCTGAATGCTTCTCCTACAGCCTTTACCCTGCACTCAGCTGGGAGCGGAGCTACCTGTACTGTTGTCATCTCCATGTGAAAGAAGGAAGGGCTGTAGACATTTCTCATCCTGCATGTGGGCTGGGACAGGGTGAGGTCGTCTTAGTGCTCTCCAGTGTTGCACTGCCCTTTCAAGGCTGTTTATAGCTGAGCTTATGAGTAAACCTCATAAGAATGCTAGGGATTTGAGTCTGTATATGCACTGTTTTTCATGGAAGAAGATTCAGGGAAGGAGAGTAGCTTAATAAACCTGCAATACTTTGAGTCATCATTTAAACCGAATAAAGGGGAATGTTCAAAATTGGTTATAACTCTTTACTGTTCTAAGTCACTTTGGTCTTTGAAAACCCTAAGGTTTGTCTAAAAATAGCTCCTAAGGTATGAAGAAGAGCTGCAACTTCTGTCACAAAAAAAAAAAGTCTTGAAAAGATTTAAGTAATATCACCTTATTTCTTCTGATAAGTAAATAAATGTTCTTGCTGTGGCTATGAGGTAGAGTAACTCTAGGTGTTAGGTATACAAGGATATTCACACCTACAGGATTAGGCTCACTTGACTGCACCTTATACTTTGTAATGCCTAAGGGAGGGTTGTTTATCTTGCCTTACCCGCCAACCTTGCTGCCTCTTGTTCCTGATAGCTTAATTAAGAATTCAACTTGGAATGGTTCTTCCCACTGGGCTACAAACCTTGAAATTAAAATTGGATACAATGGTCATAAGGCTTTTGGTTTAACAAATCAATGTGTATGTAAAGGTGAATATTTAAAAGGTTCTATTTAGAAACTCTGAGTAATTCTGTCATTTCTTGGGAAGCGTAGCTGTTGGGAGTGCAGTTCTGGAGCTAAGAGAGAATGTTTATGCAGGTGACAATGTACTTAGCTGTAGGATAAGAAATGGAATAAAATTTTTATAAGCATAAGTCCTTAAGTGACTTTCATGGAAAGGTTTCAAAGCAGAAAAGAGATTTTAATTAACTGATCTTTAAAACGTGTTCTGATGCAGGTTTTGTTCTTCCTGTATCAGTAGAAAGGAGGTGAAAGCAGAAATATGTTAATTTACATAGCCTTCTACAGTTTTAGACACAAATTGCCTTAAACTTAGCAATTTAGATGACTTGTCTAGAGTTTTGTTCATTTGGGGGTAGATGGTTTTCCAAGGGCAGGATGGTAGAAGTCACCAAACAGTGTGTATCTCAGGTATAATTTTTCTTGTTGCTTTAGACTGGAGGCTCATAAAGCCCTATTTCTTTTGCAGGTGATGGATGATTACAGTGTGATTGGTCGTTCGCTGTTCAAAAAAGAAACAAACATCCAGATTTTCGTGGGCCTGAAAGTCAAACTGTCTACAGGAGAAGATGGAATAATAGATGGTGGTTTTGGACAAAGTGGCAAATTTAAAATCCGAATTCCAGGTAGGTGCTTACCAGCTAAAAATTACTAACTGTAGACTCATAAAATAGTTTGGGTTGGAAGAGACCTTTAAAGGTCATCTAGTCCAACCCTCCTGCAGTGAGCAGGGACATCTTCAACTGGTCAGGTTGCTCAGAGCCCTTTCTAACCCATGGTTCCAGGGGTGGGACATCTACCACCTCTCTGGGCAACCCGTTCCAGTGTTTCACCACCCTCATCATAAAACCACTTCTTCCTTATCTAGTCTGAATCTACCCTTCTTTGGTTATCTATGTCAAGTGTAGAGGATGTTTCCATATTGCAAGTGTGAATGTTACCAGTAGTCTCCCTAAGTTCTGAAATCGGCTCATACTCAGTTGCACCATGATGATTTGGTGGATTGTATGTCTTCCAATTAAATGATGGTGGCTGTGACTTACATTGTGAGACTGAATGGCCTGAAGCCACATCTCCTGTGTCAGCAAACTCTGGTCTCAAAATGATTTCTTGTTAAGTGCCAATAACATCAAAATTGTGCTCTGCCCAGAAAGGTTTGTGGAAATCTCTCCTCTCTTAATATACATATGATTTGCACCAGAGCCCTTCTGAATAAATAAAGGAAAATAAACCTGCAATCGTTTTTACCTGTAGCTGCTTATTAAATATAGTATAGTGAATGCAAGTTCCTTAAATTGACTCTGTTGTGCATGTTATTACCTAACTTGCCTTCAAGCAAAAACTGCTTGATAAATGAGTTTTTGGAGATCTTGAGTGGTTTTTTTATTGCTCGTGTCTCCTGGTTTTATGATGTTATATATTACTGTATTTTTCATCCTTGGTGAATTACAGCAAGGATTTATGCCTCCTTAGGTTAGAGCATGGGGAATGATGGGTGCTAGAGTTTATAACTGTCATTACTGTGGGATTTTCTTCCTTGTTTTAAGGTAGGAAAGTTGTTCTGAGCCTTTTCAAAAGGCAATAATAGGTGCTGCATTTAACTCGATTATGGCATAAGATTTTCATGATACTAGGAGTACATTGTATTTCTGTAGTGTCTCCAGCCCGTTTGTCACTGGTTAATTGTCTATAGGGAGATGTGTGAGATTACTTCTGTTGTACAAAGTGAAGAAATCATGATGTTCTGTGACAGCAAACAGTCGCGTAGCTATTGATCTACAGAGAAAACAGAAGTTTCCTGATTTCTTGCTGAAAATGGACTATTTTCCATTTAACTTAAGGCTTGATGCAAGTGCGCTAATTTTGACCCTCGGCAAACTTCCTTTCTTCTTCCTATCACAAGCTAAGAATTTCTGACTAGACAAAAAAACCTCCTGTATTCTATCCCAGTCATAATTCCAGTTTTGTCACTAAATGCTAAACTTTGCAAACAGGTCTGAGAGCCTAATTAGCAAGCTCAGTGCGTATTTAAAGAAAGAAGTCGCACCAGATACATGCATGTTTTGCATTTTCTATTACAGAAAAGCTTTTAAGTGTTCACTGAGATAGGTACCTTTAGGTACCTGGTGAAATGATGTGTAAATGACCTTAATGCTGAAAAGAGTTCAAGCTGAAAATCAAGATGCTATCTTCCTTAAAACTAGTGTTCTTTGTAGCTTTTATCTCCCAGAGGCAAAAATGTGATGAAAGAGAAGAACAACAGGAGGATGGCATTTACGTTGCTATTTCCACATTTTTGGGAGGAGGAAGTGGTTCTTCATGGGACGGGGAGAAGTCTAATAAGGAGTTTTTGTCATCAATGTGGATCTAAGCAGGAGCTGTAACTGTGAACCAGCAGTCACATTAAGAAAATCATACACAGATTTAGAAAATTGCTTTTGGCTCTGTATATTGAATAAGTGGGAAGAAATGCTACCTTTCACCAAGGTGTTCATTACCTAATCTTGGTTCTACTCTTCTGATGTTTAACAGAAGACTATGAAACAGAGGACCCTTTATAGTTCGTTCTTTCAATGAGAAGAATATATAGCAGAATACCAGAATTCAATACCTCTCTAAAGTTAGGCAGAATAATACAACTTAGTTTTATTTAGTCTGGGCCAAATTTGGGTATTCTTGCTATCTGGAAAGAAGAGGCAATAAGCTAAATCAGCTAAGCTAAGAGTATCAAACAAAGTGTGGCTAGCAAGGCAAACACCCACAGAATTTGGAAGGGCCTAAAAACCTGTGTCTTTAAGAGTTGCAGAGACTTGTGTGTAGGGGGAGGGCTATTGCTGTGATGCTGTTTAAGTCAACTGCAGTTCACATTCCTTTGTTAGGTCAGTGTTGCTTTTTTAATGTGTCTGCATCCTGTTTGTGGGTTTTTAGGTTTTTATTTTTTTTATTAAATTTAACTGATCAGACTCTTCTTTCCTTTCCCCCCACCCCCCCATTCTTCAGTCTTGCCTCCCCTTGTATAGTTTCTTACGGATTTCTTTTGTGAAGAGTTCTTTTTATTTTTTCTGAAGTTATTTCCCTGTGATTCCTTCACAAATGTATCAGGGAGTGGGAGGGAAGGGAAGGAAATGTGCAAGTTGAAAACTGCCTTGGACTGCCTTAGCCTGGCAGTCAGTCAGTCCTCTTGTATTTAAAACCAGTCTTAACCTCTGGAATGGAATAGCTTGTTCGGGTAGTTAACCTGATGATAGCTGAGGGCTGGTTTTAGAAACAAACATCTACATAGCAGTAAAAATCAGGCAGATATTTCAGAGACTTGTGTCCTGACTACTTAAGGTAATAGTAGACCATAGCACATTGTAGGGCGTTACGTGGTCCCGGTGGTGCCAACAGCATTCAGCACTGCGCATGCTCATGCAAGCAAGTGTTGGGCTCCCCAAGTGTTGTTCCATAGTCACTTGGAAATGGCTTGTGTTTGCCTAGGAACATTGTCTGTGTCGTCTGTGGGCTGAAACTTGGCAGACCTCGTGACTGGGAATGGCAGAACACGGATCTGTTTCTTATTCTGGCACTGTTTATGTGCAGCAATAATTCAGATACTTCTCTCTGCTCTTCTGCTCTGTGAAATGGGGATAATTACTATCCATTCTGGATAAAAAAATAGAAACCTCTGATTTAGATTTATTCCAGACTCGGAGCATTAATATTTCTTGAAAAGGCTTAATTATCTTTCTTTAGCGTACAAAAAACATATCTAGAGTACAGCATGCAATTGGAAGTTCCTCAGTCGCTGAAAGATGTCAGCAATTTGGAAGAAATTCAGGGAAGAGCAGTAAGAATGCTGGAGAGGCTGAAGGGATTGATTTATGAGGGAAAGAAGATGAAAAGAAATGCATGAAACTTGGCTAAATGATGTCTAAGTGGGAGATATGATTATCTGCAAGTATTTGAAGAACATAATGGAGAAGAATCCCTTAGGGTGGTCCAAGGAGGTAGAAGTAAAGCTAATAACATGAAATAAAGCAAAGTGTAACTTGACTGTTGAGAGATGTTATTTAGCAGAGGTTTCTTGCACTGCCAGATCATCTTTGCGGAGGAAGATGATGTAGTTCCATTTTGAGAATACCCACGTAGTTTGCCTGAATGTTTGCTAGTGCTGGCGTCAGGGTAAAATGGACAGGCAGCAGGGTGGTGGAATGTAGAAGGACAATGTATTTTTCATCTCGTTTCTGTTTTTTGTGTTCAGGCATGCTTTTATTGCTTGAATGATAAGGTATAACCTACTTTCTAGACTGTTTGCAGCAGTTAAAAAAAAAAAAAAAGCATTTGTTGGCGGATCTGCTGCTCGGTAGGGCTAGGTTGTGGAGCTGTTTGTGTTTTAACAGAGGAAAAAGTTTCAAGGCATGTTTAATCAACAGGGTGACGCTTGCTTTCCAGACTGGTTGTATGATCAAATACATAAAAAGGGGGACATAATCTCTAAACTGACAGGAGAGTTTTGCTTAGTTTAACGAGCTGCTTAAAAAACAAACAGGATTTGAAAGGCAATTTAAACTACAGTGTTTTGTAAGTTATGCTAGTGTGTGTGTGTATGAGCAAGGGAGCTACTGATGAAGTGCTTCTTGCTGAGGTGGGTGAAATGTGGCAGCTGTTTTAGTTGTAAATGGGAACACTGCATTATATAGCCAAGGTAAGTGAGCGAAAAGTATTGTTCACCTTTGAAATCAAGAACAAGTTTGGGGAGGCAGGAACTGTATGGTTAAGTGTCTTATTCTAAAGAAGACAAAAGCCAACAGTGACAGTCTTTGGAAGATGCTTATTTCAACATAGTTGCACCTAGGAATGTCATGCCAGTTGATAAGAAATTCAGAGGAAAGTTCAGTCACTCGTTTGAATAACTTAATGCTGATTGTGCGTTTTGTTTAACTGTCTCTCACCCAAGAATTGACCCTGTAAAACTCTCGTTTGCAAAGTCATCATCTGTTGATGTGTATCTCATGACATCTTTTAAAAGATTGGCTCTAGATATGCCCATTTCGTTGGTTTTGGCACATTGCATTTGTGTTTAATTACTGTAAGATGCAGTGACTTTTAACATCTAATTGGAGCATATGTGCTATCTCATGCATAGTTCGCTTTCCTTTCTCTCTGTCTTTACTGTCTAGTTGCTAGTAAAGCGTTCATCCTTCCGGAGGCACTGCGGTGTGTTTGAGTGCAATTCTTTTCTTCTCTTTTTGACTCAATTCATTAAAAATTGCTATACGTGAGATGAGTTAAAAGCTACCTTATTTCTTAATGCGAAAGAAGCAGTGCATATCTAACACTCATAACAGCTGAACACATTTCTGAATTGAGCAAGTTTAAATGTAATAAAAGGCACATTTTTCATAAGAAGATATACAAATGAGAATATTAGAATCCAGGCTTTTTTACTTTGCTGTTCTTTTTACCTGTACAGGATAATGGGAGTTTTAAGTTTCTTACAACAGGTGAAGGCAAACTTGTTTGTGACCTTGGCTTTTGTTGCCAGTAACTTTTTGCCTTGCATTTATAAGTGTTATTGCATATGAGGGAGAAAGTCTGTTTTCACTGTTTCCACTGCTTGTCGTGGTAGAGGGGTTGAATGCACCATAAAAGTCTGTTCTGAAGTAATAGCACGGATGTGCTCCCTCGTTTAGGGGGCACAATGCCTCTGGAATCCTGCAGTGTTGGTATAAGATGACATAAAGTGGTAAGAATTAACCAACGTGCCTTATTCTCGAGAAGATCTCCTTTTCCTCCGTGTGAAATTAAGGGTAGAAATGCTAAATATTTGTTTCCCCCTTAGTGTATTGAGGAGATGGTGTGTCTTTGTGGTTTGGTGTTTTTGTATTTTGCCACATACTTTTTTCATTGGATGGGATCCCACACTGGCTTGCAAAGTGGTTAATGACATAGTGGCAAAGCTTTGATGTAAGAGCTGTGGGTGAGCAGTGCTACTCTGCATAATTTCAATTCAAGTTAAAAATTGTAAGTTTAAAAGTCAGATTCAAATCAGTTATTTAGCACTCCACTTAAGCAAGGAAGTCCAATAGAGGTTAAATAGTATGAGGGAAATTAGTTATGCAAAGATAGAAAGATGCAACAGGGAAATAATTTGTGTATCGCAGTTTTTGATAACTTCCCCCTTCAGAAGTATCTTAACTGTGTACTATTATTATTATTTTTATTATTATTCAAGGGGTGTCTCACTTTTGGGTAGCTCTCAGCACACCAGCATAGCTGGCATTTGTGGAATATTAGTTACAGGGTTGTTTTTTTTTTTTAAACAACTGTAAGAGACAAGCTTTAAATAGTTGACTGTAGATAAATGTCATATTCCCAACTTTGTAATTTGGAGGGCAGTCCTTACT